>NC_136527.1:197618598-197986098 GCF_053919585.1 Euprymna scolopes | reverse complement strand
GTTGTACTAAATATGATTTTACAGAACAAGAATATCCACACACTTCACAAGAATGTGACTTTTCCCCAGTGTGAGTTCTCATATGTGCCACTAAATTTGATTTTGTAGAGCAAGAAAATGCACAGACTTCACAAGAATGTGGTTTTTCGCCAGTGTGAGTTCTCATATGTTTTACTATGTTTTGTTTTTCAGCTGAAGCATATCCACACACTTCACAAGTATGTGGCTTTTCTCCAGTGTGAGTTCTCATATGTGCCACTAAAGAAGATTTTCTAGAACAACAATATCCGCACACTTCACAAGTATGTGGCTTTTCTCCAGTGTGAGTTCTCCTATGTGCCACTAAAGAAGATTTTTCTGCACAACGATATCCACAAACTTCACAAGAATGTGGCTTTTCCCCAGTGTGAGTTCTCATATGTCTCACTAAATCCGTCTTTTTAGAACAAGAATATCCACACACTTTACAGGAATGTGGTTTTTCCCCACTTTGTACATTCATGTTTAAGTAAAAGTTATTATCACTATTTAATTATGAAAATATGGGATTTTTTATCAGTCGTAATTCAGAGTTTTTGGTTTTATTTTGTGTTAAAGAAATTTCAATTCATATCACTTATCATTTATTGATAAGTAATATTTTGTAAGAGTTAAAATGTTGTCTTTTCTAATATTTTATTCGATATCTCATGATTTTTCACATTATTTGCGATGTGTGACGTTTGTATCACTATTTGCTAAACTATTCATATAACCCTTCACTCATATAAGTCTAACAATGTCTTTGGCAAATATGTTGTTGTCTGTCATGTAAGGCACTAATTGTCTATAGAATATTGTTTCAAAGGAATGATGGTCCATAAGCATGTTTTAAAAAAGCAGGAACATCTGCAAATAAAAAATAAATTTAATTTCATATTTTAATATTAATTTTTTAAAAACATTTCAAAATCACAGGAATATACCCTTAATTAACTTTCATATTCTTCAAGTGTTAAATACTATTCTATAATATTTTGTAATAATTTAATATAATATATTTAATAATAATAAATAATATTTTGTAATAGATCAGACATTAATAAAGTAAAATCAACAATAATATAGTAGGAATTTTAAAAAGATATAAAGTTATTCAGTGAACAGTGAAACACAAGTTATTCACAGGATATTTTAGAATTTTATGAGCGTCACATACTTAATAAGTGCTGGAATATGTTCGAATTAAATTTTGACTTTGTTATTTTTTAAGAGTTGTTTTTTACACAATAGTAAACTAATGTTTTCCAGTTAAAGACAAGTTTAAAATCAATATATTTTTACACAATAGTAAACTAATGTTTTCTAGTTAAAGAAAAGTTTAAAATCAATATATTTTTTACATAAGAGTAAACTAATGTTTTCAAGTAAATGAAAAGTTTAAGATCAATATATATTGTTTACACAATAGTAAACTAATGTTTTCCAGTTAAAGAAAAGTTTAAAATCAAGACAGTTTTTACATAATAGTAATCAAATGTTTTCTAGTTAAAGAAAAGTTGAAAATCAATATATTTTTACACAATAGTAAACTAATGTTTTCCAGTTAAAGAAAAGTTTTAAATCAATACATTTTTTACAAATAGTAAACAAATGTTTTCCAGTTAAAGACAAGTTTAAAATCAATATATTTTTACACAATAGTAAACTAATGTTTTCCAGTTAAAGAAAAGTTTTAAATCAATACATTTTTTACATAATAGTAAACAAATGTTTTCCAGTTAAAGACAAGTTTAAAATCAATATATTTTTACACAATAGTAAACTAATGTTTTCCAGTTAAAGAAAAGTTTTAAATCAATACATTTTTTACAAATAGTAAACAAATGTTTTCCAGTTAAAGACAAGTTTAAAATCAATATATTTTTACACAATAGTAAACTAATGTTTTCCAGTTAAAGAAAAGTTTTAAATCAATACATTTTTTACATAATAGTAAACAAATGTTTTCCAGTTAAAGACAAGTTTAAAATCAATATATTTTTACACAATAGTAAACTAATGTTTTCCAGTTAAAGAAAAGTTTTAAATCAATACATTTTTTACAAATAGTAAACAAATGTTTTCCAGTTAAAGACAAGTTTAAAATCAATATATTTTTACACAATAGTAAACTAATGTTTTCTAGTTAAAGAAAAGTTTAAAATCAATATATTTTTACACAATAGTAAACAAATGCTTTTAAGTTAAAGAAAGTTTAAAATCAATATATATTTTTACACAATAGTAAACAGATGCTTTCAAGTTAAAGAAAAGTTTAAAATCAATGTATTCTCTTACACAATAGTAAACAAATGTTTTCCAGTTAAAGAAAAGTTTAAAATCAATATATTTTTACACAATAGTGTTCCTTAACCCTAACCCATTTCTGCTATCGAACAATCTTGACCTAAGACTCAAAGAAAGTGAGTCGTAACCTTACTTTGTCTTGCAGAGTCCCACTCAACCAATATCCGTCTTGATTTTTTGTTAATAATATATTTTACTATATTTCCCTGCTTCCAAGCCTTTTTGTTCTTCTTTTCAACATTCAAATCAATTTTGTAGGAAAGGAAAAAATGAAAAAGTTAGAGAATATATATATATATATATATATATATATATATATATATATATATATATATATAAAATAAATGTTACAAAAGACAATATAAATTACTTTTCTACAAACCTGGATAAGACTATTTTGTTTTAACTTATTTTGAGGTGTTTATTTCGTTAAAAAAGCTAAATATTGTTAGAAAAAGAAAATACGGCAAACATAAGATGGTAATTTGGGAGTCCCGATAATCGCTCATAAATCAAAAATTAAATAAAATATTCGCAGAAATACATCCACTACATGTCACAATAAGACTTTTGCCATGTCTTGTTATGTCCAACTATATCTATATGGTATCTATTGTTTTTTTTATTAGGGGCGTAGTGGCTCTTTGTTGTCCAGCATGCTACTCCGTACCTAGTAGGGGGGACGAGCGTCACTGATCCCCACTCATCCCTAAATCTATCACATGTTGACTCCAAGCGTCATGTCCTCGTAAACTGCGTCAGCTGGACTGCTAAACTATGTGAGACGTGGTGTCTAACATTGCACGACTAGGTGTACGAATTTCATCTGATGTCACGGGCCAGATGGAATGGGATCCATAATGAGCCCTTTGGCCAATATGTTGCCCATACCTCAAGGGAGGATTTTTAAGCCAGAGACTAGGACACAATGAGTCTGACATAAAACCTACGACCAACAGACTGGACAAAGCAAACAGCGCTTTTAGCAGATTGTACAATAGAGTCTGAAACAATAGACACTTAAAAAATTGCACAAAATCAGTGTGTACAGAGCTGTAGTACTCTCCACCCTCCTGTACGTCTCAATCTTGGACAAATTATCGCCACTAATTACGACGCCTCGAGCTTTTTCATCAGTGCAGTTTTCTCACTATTCTCCACATCCATCGGAGTGACTATGTCACCAATGTTGAGGTCATCGAGCGGGCAGAAATCACCAGCATCAGGGCCATGCTGCTGAAGTCACAGCTACGCTGGGTCGGGCACATCTCTGGAATGGACAAGCATTGCCTGCCCAAAATATTACTATAGGGAAAACTCTCTACTGGCTGTTGTGACAGAGGAGTACCGAATAAAAGATATAAAGACTCTCTGAAGAAGTCCCTTGGTGACTGCCACATTGACCACCTTCAGTGGTCTGCTCTCACTGCTAACCGTGATACCTGGCGATGTACTGTCCACCAGACTGTTGCCTCCTTTGAGATCTCCCACACAGAGAATCTGCGGGATAAGCGCTGCAGGAGGAAGATTTGGAAGACCTCAGCAGCCACACCTGATGTGACTTTTGACTGCAGCCTCTGTGGCCACACCTGCTTGTCCCGCATCAGACTTGTCAGCCACAAGCATGCCTGCGACTGATGTGGGCCGCATCCTTCATAGAATGTTCGTTTGCAAAGTACTTCCAAGAAGAAGATTGTTTATCAAATTATTAGGTGAAAGTACAGGATAGTTAACAACACGTAGGCTCTAATCCCCCCACAAAAACGTAATGAAGAAAAAAAAACTGCATTTCCTGCCCCCGTCACTAAAATTGGAAACAATGAACAATTACATGTCTTCTTGACCACTAACTGGCCATGAAATGAGTGATTATTTCCCGTTACACATATATAATAATGAAATGAATGCTTATTTACCGTTAAACTTGTATAGCAAAGTAATCTCCCACTCTAAAATCTTAAATGTTTATGTTTTTAGCAAATTTTTTTTTGCAAATGGTTTTTGAGGCAATTGAAATGTTAAAAAATAGATTTTAATTTTTCATGGGGTAAACTTCGCAGGGTTAGATAGTAAAGATTTTCTATGATTTTTTCCTACTTTAAGGTTCTTCTAATTGGTGATGCCTAATAAATGGATGCTCATTTTATGTAAACTTTATAGAAAAAAGTGATCCCTAATCAAATAGCAAACGAATGTTTTTCAAGATTATATAAAAATTAAGTTATTCACGTACATGTTCATTCACGCAAGGAAAATATTAGAATCTTACATATAAGAAATACGTACAAAACGAGACCATATTTTTGAAAATTATATTTTCTTTTTGTGAAGATATTAAATAAACAATGATTAATTCAATTAGTTTCAGCAATTCATTTTTATTGGAGTTATATCGATTTCGTTGAACGGAGTGTAGGGGCTTTTTTGTAGTGTTGCTGAAAAAATTGTTGGAATTTACAATACTTTATTTTCATAAAAAAGCAAAAATAAATTCTTTTTTTCTACCGAAAACCATAACTTTAGTCAAGGTGTTTTTGTTAAAACAATTTTTTTTCTATTAGGATTTAAAAATATAAGGTGTTCAATGTATTCCGTGATCATTATTTGATAAATACTGAAAATTTCATAAAATTGATTAATTTCCTGAATTTTGGTGAATTTTGTAAGTTAAGAGGGGTTAAAATGTTTATAAATTTGGAGCATCTGCTATTCATTTTTTCCGTCAATAAAAAAGTAATCGAAATTATAAAAAAAAATCATTTTGCACGTACATATCAAACACAAAAAATAATCGAAAATTTAAAACATTCATTTTGCACATACATATCAAACACGATAAAAAAGTAATCGGAAATTTTAAAAAATCATTTTGCACATACATATCAAACACAATAAAAAACGTAATGGAAAATTAAAAAAAAATATTATGATCTTTCAACTTATGTCGAATTCATTAATACGGATTTAGGATCCTTTTTGTAACGTTGTTGCTCACCAAATTAAAGTTTCTTCTTTTTTATTGTTACGATACTTTATTTTCATAAAAATATCAAAATTAAATTCATTCATTTTTTTACTACTAAAAACCATAACGTTAGTAAATATGTTTCTTATTTTTTTGTTTGTTTGTTTAATCAAAATAATAATTTCCACTACGATTAAATTTAAAAAAATAAATGAATAACGGGTAACTTATATTTAGTGATCATTATTTGATAAATACCAAAAAAAAATCATTAAAGTTGGTTAATTTCCTGAATTGAGGTAAAGGAAAGGTCAACATTTTTAGACATTTTGAGTATCGTCTATTCATTTTGCACATAGTGTTCATTTGTCTAACCATTCGACCAACTTCGAATTAAAGCGAAAACTTACCTTTCATTCCAGGAATTCAATACGAAAAAAAAAGGGATGAATTCGTTTGTGTATTCAGTTCATTAAGAAATCAAATATATGAAAATATAAAAGAATTAAAATTAAAAGATAAAAAACACGATTTAAACATGAAATTATTTAAAGAGAAAATCAACTGCTAAAGAACAATGAATTAAGGTCATCGTAATACGGTGTAATCATTATTTCGTTCCTTGTGTAAAAACGTCCGTTCATTATTGTTAAACGTGTCGAATTGTTTTCCTATCAAGTTACAATTATTTGTCCATCCGTAAAGACTAGACAAATATAGATTTTTAATTGTTTAGGAAAACTATATTAGATTATTTTGAACTATTTAGGGGGTAAACTATACTAGATTATAAAGATTAAACGTAATATCTTTATGCATTAATTTTGCTTATTTGGTGGTGGCAAATAAATGGGCGCTCATTCTAAAATAACACGTTAAAAGTCAAATAGACTTCGGGTTTGTATTACTGTACATATAGATTCGAAAAAGTGGTCAAAAATTAAAATATACAACAAAGAAATATTAACAGTAGCTATAAAAGTTACTTTGCAACCTACCTGAATCATTTATTAGTGTTTTTAAGTAGTTTTAAATGCTCTTTATTTCATACCAAATATTAACTTTTTACGAGTCGTAAGAATTCAAGATGGCCAAAATTACTACCCCCCTTCTTCTTCGAAGAGAGAAGCCTCGTTTTCAAATTATAGTTCGCGCATATTTTTGGGGGAGGAGCTTGCCTCGTTTTCAGCACGTGTCTCTGCGGACATATGTCTCTGCGGACATTTTGCGTTTACATGTCTCTGCGGACATTTTGCGTTTCCATTTTTTTTGTTTACATTTTTTAGAAGTTCCGTCCTCATAATGAAAGTATTTGTAAACATTACATTTAATTTAGATATTTATTGCGCACAAATACTTTTTAGTTTTTTTCTTGGGGGTGGGAATAACACATAAAGTGGTCAAAACGGTATATATTTTTTTAGTTTACATTTTTAAGAAGTTTTGGTACTAGTGCAGAGAGTGACCTGGACGTAAATAATAACGTTATTATTTAAAAAGCCATTCTTAACATGGGGAGGGGAGGGTGTTTTGTACCTATTCTATGCTTTAACCTTACAATTGAATAAAAAACACACCATAAAACTTTAATTAAACTTGGAAATACGATTTGACACGTAAGTTTGGGAAAAGAAATTATAAATAAAAAACTAGACAAAATACGGTTAAAAACTCGCTCAATACATGTTTCCGTGACATAGGTTGACATGTATTCAGTGGGTTTTTAACAGTATTTTGTATATTCTTTTTATTTTAACTCCTTTTCCCAAACTTACCGTGTTAAAGAGAGAGTAGGTCGGCATTCTTAATTTTTAAATACATCGATAAACATTGTATGTTTTTCGAGCTGAATAAACATGTTACATTAAATAAAAACACTAAAAACATATCCAGTTAGGTAGAAAAGTAACTTATCTTGGCTTTGATAACATTTATTTAAAAACAATTTGCGCTTGAGCCATTTTTTTTTTCTCAGAAATTGGAAGTCGTTAGGTTTCAGAAAAATACAGTTTCAGGAATCGATGGATATAAATTTAAAAGAAGTTTCCGAAAAGTGTATGATTTAAAATTTAAGTTTCCGAAAAGCGTATATTACTGGATGAAACATGCAGAAAAATATGTTTGCAATATCGTGAAAATGTGATATTCGTTTTCAGCACACCCGAAAATCTCTGATGTGCTGAAAATTTAAAATACAGAACTCATTCTGATAATGGACTGCCCAGATTGTATGAAATCCATTTTTCTATAACTCTTATTCACCATGAAAATAACATTTTCAATATATGTGCTGAAATGCTAAATATTTGTTTATCCATAGCTGAACATTGTGCTAATTGCATTTAATCTCCTCTGGTGATATGAGCCATTATTGAAAATCCATGGATTAATGAAA
Source organism: Euprymna scolopes (assembly GCF_053919585.1). Lineage (NCBI taxonomy): Eukaryota > Metazoa > Mollusca > Cephalopoda > Sepiida > Sepiolidae > Euprymna > Euprymna scolopes. Next base: position 197,978,410 of record NC_136527.1, on the reverse strand, counting down.
TAAGCATATGTTTTCTCTATATATTTCTTGTTTCAAACAATAAATTCTTAACTTAAATATATGTGTATATATTTTGCTTTAGAGAATTTAACTTCAATATATATATATATATATATATATATATATATATATATATATATATATATATATATATATATATATAACACATTGACTTAATTAAACATAGTTATTTGAAAACATATGCGATAAAAAAAAAAATTTTAAATTGATTTACGTATTTTTATATAGAACATTTCATGAGCCAGGAATTCCTGTGGTGTCGCCGATTTAAAAATAACTGTTTCGGCAATATCATTTACTGGATTCGTACATATTATGTTGTTTGAATTTATTTTTTTTTGAACTGTTAAACAGTTTTCTGTTGCACATTCAGTTTTTTAAAACTACTAAAACTGTAAAAAATGCGATACATTTATATCTTTTCAAATAAATATATTTTTAAAATATCTAAATAGTTCGACAAAATATATAACATATTAACTTAAATAAGAATAGTTATTTGAAAAGATTTGCGATCAAAAAATAAAATAATTGAAACAAAAAGTTTACGTATTTTATATATTTTATTATAAGGGGTGAGAAAAATAAACATAAAATATAATTAAAAATTGTATCGATTCTGTGCTTCCATACCTCAGTTGAAAGACGTATGTGCCAACTTCCGGTGTGTTTTAAAGTTAGGGTCTCCCTTTATGCACATATTACCACATTGTCTATTCGCCAGGCAAAACACCAGCTAATCCTTTCACAATTAAGTTAAGAGAATTGAGTCTTTTCACGAGTCATCCGTCTACAACATCCACCTTCATTAAATAATATATTTTGGTAAGCAAAAATACCTGTTCACATAATTTAATTTTGTTTAGATGCCCAATTTTCGGGGTCATGTGTGCAGTTCAACCAATAGACACACTAATTCTGCGGTAGTTTGTTTAGAGGTTTTCATTCATCAATCTATATCGAAAGAAGACACTTTCAGTTGTTGAAGTTGACAGCTCGGCGGATTTCTTACGCTTACGAGATTGATATGTTCAGGGCAAACGTTGATTATATGTACATGCAGATTAGATGCTATCACAACGTTGGGATTAAAATGGATGATAAACTGGTGACACACGTCTTTGGGAGCTGAAAACATACGGATGGGATGTAGCTGGGAAATGAAGGTTTTCTGCTCAGAAGAAGTAGTATGGTAGGGTTTCTGATTTTGATTATATTATCGGGGTAAGCGCGTACGCAGACCCCACACTTAGAAATAACGCGTCCGAGTCGTCCACATTTGAGACGATCGCAAAGGTCAACCCAGGGCCTCACTCTGGAGGAACGACCTAAATGATCATCGTTGACCTCTACGTCAGGTAAGTATAAATTTTATGGCAGTCACACTAGTGTATTTATATTATACGTATATATATTTACGTATTTATATTATTATACGTATATATATATACGTATTTATATTATACGTATATAGTAACCACTGACAATAATCAATAAAATACTAAATATGTTCCATATAATTCTCACCAATATTAATATATCACAACATTTTATTCACCAATAACAACAATTCATAACAAAAATATTACTATCATTTAAACTTACAAACACTTTCACAAAATAGTAATATCATTTTTTTATTTTTCATGTAATATGAAAAAACACATTAATATAATTTATTATTTTTTAATGTAATATGAAGAAGAATTAATATCATTTATTATTTTTTATATAATAAGAAAAAAGACACATTAATATAATTTATTATTTATTTAATGTAATATGAAAAAAACACATATTAATATCATTTATTATTTTAAATGTAATATGAAAAAGACACATATTAATATAATTTATTATTTTTAATGTAATATGAAAAAAAGACACATATTAATATAATTTATTATTTTTAATGAAATATGAATAAAAAGATACATACTAATATAAATTATTATTGTTGATGTAATATGAAAAAAGAACACATATTAATTGATTTTATTATTTTTATGTAATAACGAAAAAAGACACATATAAATATAATTTATTATTTTAACATGTAATAACGAAAAAAGGACACATATTAATATACTTAATTATTTTTTAATGTAATTAAAGAAAAAAAGACACATATTTATATAAATTATTATTTTTAATGTAATATGAACAAAACACATATTAATATAATTTATCATTTTTAATGTAATATAAAAAACATATTAATATAATTTATTATTTTTAATGTAATATTTACCAGACATATATTCATATCATTTTTTATTTTTTATATAATAAGAAAAAAAGACACATATAATTATAATTTATTATTTTTTAATGTAATATGAAAGAAAACATATTAATATAATTTATTATTTTACATGTAATATGAAAAACAGACACATATTATTATAATTTATATTTTTTAATGTAATTCGAAAAAAAGACAGATATTAATATCATTTATTATTTTTAAGGTAATTTGAAAAAAGACACTTATTATCATTTATTATTTTTAATGTAATATGAAAAAAGGCACATATTAATATAATTTATTATTTTTGATGTAATATGAAAAAGACATATATTAATATAATTTATTATTTTTAATGTAACATGAAAAAAAGACACATATTAATATCTTTTATTATTTTTAATGTAATATGAAAAAAGACACATATTAATATCATTTATCATTTTTAATGTAATATGAAAAAACACATAAATATAATTTATTATTTTTAATGTAACATGAAAAAAAGACAGATATTAATATAATTTATTATTTTTAATGTAATAACGAAAAAAGACACATATTTATATAATTTGTAATTTTTAATGTAATATGAAACAACACATATTAATATAATTTATCACTTTTAATGTAATATTAAAAAACACATATAAATATAATTTATTTTTTAACATTTAATATGAAAAAAGACATATAGTAATATAATTTATTAATTTTATGTAATAACGGAAAAACACATAGTACTGTAATTTATTATTTTTAATGTAATATGAAAAACACATATTAATATTATTTATTATTTTTAATTTAATATGAAAAAGGCACATATGAATATAATTCATTATTTTTAATGTGATAACGAAAAAAACACATTAATATTTATTTTTTCTATAAAAAGAAAAAAACACACATTAATATGATTTATTATTTTTAATGTAACATGAAAAAAGACACATATTAATACCATTTGTTATTTTTAATGTAATATAAAAAGACACATATGATTATCATTTATTATTTTTAATGTAATATGAAAAAACACATAAAAATATAATTAATTATTTTAATGTAATATGAAAAAAGACAGATATTAATATAATTCATTATTTTTTAATATAATATGAAAAACACATATTAATATAATTTATTATTTTTAATGTAATAACGAAAAAAAGACACATATTTATATAATTTATTATTTTTTATGTAATATGAAAAAAACACATATTAATATAATTTATGATTTTTTAATGTAATATGAAAAACACATATTAATATAATTTATTATTTTTAATTTAATATAAAAAAGACACATATTAATATAATTTATTAGTTTAATGTAATAATGAAAACACATATATTAATATAATTTATTATTTTTAATGTAATATGAACAAGATATATATTCATATCATCTACTATTTTTTTATATAATTAGAAAGAAGATACATATTAATATCATTTATTATTTTTAATGAAAAAAACATTAATATAATATATTATTTTACATGTAATATGAAAAAAACAGACACATATTATTATAATTTATTATTATTTCATATAATTTGAAAAAAAGACACATATTAATATCGTTTATTATTTTTTTATGTAATTTGAAAAAAGACACATATTTATATCATTTATTATTTTTAATTAAATATGAAAAAAGACACATATAAATATAATTTATTATTTTCAATGTAACATGAAAAAAAGACACATATTAATATCATTTGTAATTTTTAATCTAATATGAAAAAGACACATATTAATATCATTTATTATTCTTAATGTAATATGAAAAAACACATAAAAATCTAATTTATTATTTTTCATGTAATATGAAAAAAGACAAATGTTAATATAATTTATTATTTTTTAATGCAATATGAAAAAACACATTAATATAATTTATTATTTTTAATGTAATATGAAAAACACATATAAATATCATTTATTATTTTAAATTTAATATGAAAAAGACACATATTAATATAATTTATTATGTTTAATATAATAACGAAAAAACAGATAGTAATATAATTTATTATTGTTTAATGTAATATGAAAACACACATATTAATATAATTTATTATTTTTAATTTAATATGAAAAAGACACATATTAATATAATTTATTATTTATAATGTGAAAACGAAAAAAAACACATGTTAATATAATTTATTATTTTTTATATAATACGAAAAATCACATATTAATATAATTTATTATTTTAATGTAATATGAAAAAAGACACAAATTATTATTTTAATGTAATATGAAAAAAACACATATTAATATAATTTATTATTTTTAATGTAATATGAAAAAAGACACATATTAGTATCATGTATTATTTTTAATGTAATATGAAAAAAGACACATATTAATATAATTTATTATTTTTAATGTAATATGAAAAAAAACACATATTAATATAATTTATTATTTTTTAATGTAATATGAAAAAATACACATATTAATATAATTTATTATTTTTAATGTAATATGAAAAAAGACAGACATTAATAAAATTTATCATTTTTAATGTAATATGAAAAAAGACACATGTTAATATCATTTATTATTTTTAATGTAATATGAAAAAGACACATATTAATATAATTTATTATTTTTTATGTAATATGAGAAAAATATTAATATAATTTATTATTTTTTAATGTAATATGAAATAAAAAGACAGATATTAATATAAATTATTATTTTTAATGTAATATGAAAAAAGACACATATTGATACAATTTATTAGTTTTAATCTAATAACGAAAAAAAGACACATATTAATATAATTTATTATTTTTAATGTTATAACGAAAAAAAACACATATTAATATAATTTATTATTTTTAATTTAATATGAAAAAATAAGACATTTATATTATTTATCATTTTTAATGTAATAATAAAAAAAAAACTCCATGAAGCATTTCTGTTACTACTGTTTTTTTGTAACTTACAACAAATAACGAATTCAACGTCCCATGTTAAGAACGACATTCGAAATAGACACCCCTAACCTTCTCATGTTAAAAACGTCTTTCAGATTAAACGCCCACAACCTTTTCAGCATACCCGAAAATCTATAAAGTAGACATGTCGAATGTGAACGATGAGTTGGACGTAATGTAAAAATGATCAGAATTTAAAACAGAACGAAATGTAAATTCTCTTTTTCATTTTACAAGAACTGTAAAACTGCACATTCACCGCAAGTTTTACTATCGTTTATTATTTTTAATGTTAGAAAAAAATAAACACCAACTGCTTGCAGCATTTCTGTTGATCTCATGAAATAGTTTTTAATTAATATGAATTGAAGTTTTTAAGGCAATCTCCTATAATATATCGATAATATAGCATAGTTCCTTTTTTTTAGGCGAACCACGCTTTTTTTATATACAAGGTCATTATGCAGAGGGAGACAACTCCATATTACTAAGAGATTCGTTCATTTTTTTTCATCTCATAATTTAGGACGTCACTCCTAACGATATTTTTTTATTAAATCAAAACATCAAAAAAATAAGCTGAGACGAATGTTTTTAAAATCTAACAATATATATACAAAATAACATTATTAAAACAAAATGCAGTTTTCATGCGACTATTAAGAGAATCGTTTATGTTTTCATCACAGTTTTTTTTCGACTACATTACAAAAAATGAAAATGCAACGATAATTGTAGAGGAATTATTTTTTCATCTCATAAGTTAGGATGCTAAAACCAACGATATTTTTATTAAGTCAAAACAGTAAAAAAAACAAAAAAAACTGCAGCATTTTTTTATGTAACAAAGTTGCGTAGCAACTTGGCCTTCGGGACAAGATCAAAGTGTAGTATCTGTTCTTCAGATGCTGCACTTCAATTTCTTGTTCTCTGTCAGTGGAGGAGAAATCCTTCACGACTGAGACAATTTTTATTTTTGTTCCTTTTCTCCTCATTAAAAAACGATCCTGGTGTCTAACTCCGTCCTGTGGGGAGGCATTGTAAATAGGAACCTTAATAATACAAAACGTAGTCTTTATGCGACTATTAAGAGAATCGTTTCTGTTTTCATATCACAATTTACGACGCTAAAACCAACGATGTTTTCTTTTGATGAAAACATTTGAAAAAGAAAGTTGCGACAACTTTTTCTATTTTTTTTTCAACTACATTTTTATTAAAACGTAAATACTATTGTGAGTTTCTATAAAAAATTAATCTTAAAGCTTAAAACCAAAAGAATGAAAACATTACAAAAGAAAAATGGAATTTTTCCGACTACTTTTTGTTTTCGGTGTTTTTTAAACAGCATTTTGTATAGTTTTTTTTTAACTCCTTTTCCCAAACTTACCGTGTCAAAGATTAAAAAAAAATTCGTTGCAGCTTTTTTTTATGTTTTGATTTAATAAAAATATCCTTAGTAGTAGCGTCCTAAATTATGAGATGAAAAATGAACGAATCTCTTAGTGAAATGGAGTTGTCTCCCTCTGTTCAATGACCTTGGATATAAAAAAGGGGATACCATTTTACATTAGGGCCCGTCTCACGTTCGTATGTAACGAAATTTTTTTTTTTAGATTTTGGTGTGCTAAAAACGAATTTGAAAACCGTTTTCGTCGCAAAAAAATAGTTTTCATGATATGAAGAAATTATTTTTTCGAAAAGCGGGTGGTCACTTTTCCATGTAAATTTAACTTAAAATGAGTATCCACTTTCTGCCCACCTGAGAGGGGGGCATTTTAGCGTTTATTGGCTAAAAGGTTTCGATTTTTTTTTGTTTTCATCTTTCAATATAGACACGAGGAAATTAAAAAATAAAGAAAAATCGGTATTTTTTTTACTTTAAGGTTCGTCTCACATTTGTATCGAAAAAAAAAATAGTTTTTTGTAGTTTTCGGTGTGCTTTAAAAGAATATGGTAACCGTTTCCGTCGCAAATTTACCGCTTGTATGGTATTAACTGTGACTATTTTCCATTCCACAGCCCATCCTTCGTTTCGCACGATCATAAACGAAGGCTGTTAAATATGCACTCGCGTACCGAACTGTCTTGTCACAGTGTAGTATTGGCGAAAATTTTAAATTAGACGAAAAACACGTAGTTTTCCATATATGAAGCCATGTAATTCTATGTTATCACGGCTGGCCATTTTTGTACGCGTAAGCGCGCGCACATATCCTATAAGGATAATCAAGAAACTGTATTCCGTGAGGGAAATAAAGAGATTAATATGTACTGCGCATTTAAATAAAAGAAGGAAAGTTTATTAACGTATTTATAGGGAGACAATGTGTAGTGTTTATCGTGTTCAGTCCAGGAAGGGTCCCTCTTCTCGTATATCCGGTGACCAATGTTTGCAATTAAAGGGACATAACTCCCAGAAGAGTTACCTTCCCCTGAAACAATATATAAGGTAAATAAAAGAGCGTTTGAACAAGTCACACGGCGAGCAGTAGATTGTAAAGTATTGATTTGTGTCCTTTTCTATTCTCTACCATATTCACACCCGGGAGGCGGTGCATCATTTTACAACATTAAACTACTTCTCTATCAAAGACACGTAATGTATGGGAGGATGGCAAAACCCATGACAAATAAAGCCTCTCTTGAACAAATAAAGCCTCTCTTGTAACAATGATGATAACGCAAAACACGGTTGAAATGAGCAAACAAATTAGAAACAGCTACTACACTTTCATTATTGTTCGTTTAATGCTGCTGAAACAGGCAAACTAATAATTGGGTTTAAGTCTGGAATAATGAGTGAAGGTCATCGTAAGTTTAACCGAATCGAGTTTGATAACAATATGTTGCAAGAAGTCACATTATTATTCGGAATACTGTTCTCATTTTGAGCGTTAACGGTAATTCGACTAATCCAAATAATAATGAAATGCTTTATCTAAAAAAAATAAACCTGCTTTTTATAGCTTCATATATATTTTTTAATGAATTGAATACGAAATATAAATTTACAATAGAAATACCCCAAACGGTTTAAGAATTGACAAATATAATCTAATCTTTATACGAAAACAATTCGGACATTTTTATACACGGAACAAAATAATGATTTCACCGTGTTATTACGATGACCTTTAGTTCTTTGTTCTTAAGCAGTTGTTTTTCTTTAAATAATTTCACGTTTAAATCGTGTTTTGTATCTTTTAATTTTGATTCTTTTATATTTTCATATATTTTATTTCTTAATGAATTGGACACACAAAACAAAAGTTGTATCAATTTACTAAAGAAATCCTAACAAACAAAACAAATTTTCTGTTTTGAGCACAAAAGAAAAAAACGACACTTTTCTCGCATTTAATTCCCTGAATGAAAGGTAAGTGTTTTTTTAATATCATTTAAAAACTTAAAAATAATTTTAAATATTAAAATATTTTTTTACTGCAATCCAATATGAAAGGTAAGTTATTTTTACGTCTTTCAAAAATCCGTTTGAATAACTTTTAGAAATAATCTGAAACAGAAAAGCTGTTTATATTTTGCACCTCAGAATTTTTTTTAAATGAAAACGAAATATAAATTTACAGTAGAAATACCCCCCAAAATTTAAGAATTGACAAATATTATCTAAACTTTATAGGAAAACAATTCGGACATTTTTACACAAAATCTTAAAAATTAAAAATGGTCTATTTTTTTGCAATCTAATAAAATTATTGAATCCCCTTCTCAAAAAAAAAAAAAAAAAAAGGTGACCATAAAGTGAGTGCATTTCTTCATATCTTGGAAACTACTTGTTTCTTGAAATTTTAAAAGTTAGTGGTAATTTTAAAGGATTTTCCGAGGGATAAAAAAAGACCCCCCCCCCCCGAAAAAAATCGTGGCCACAAAGTGGGTGCTCATTTTACGTTAAATTAACATAGAAAAGTAATCCCCCACTTTTTTAAAACTACCATTTCTTCATATCTTGGAAACTACTCACTTGACGTAATTTTAAACGTTATTTTAGTTTTCAGCGACCCCGAAAACCTTTAAGAGTGGTAATTTTAAAGGAATGTTCGAGGGTTGAGTGATTCTTCATATTTAACAATCTTCCTTTAAAATATAGTATTCAATCTTACAATTAGATCTTTTTGTCAAAAATGTGTTTATTTAAGTAAAACTTACGTGATTTCTAGTAAAATAATAATGTTTACCATAAACAAAATAATTTAATTCAAAGTTGGTTTAAACTGCTTTTTTATATTTAATTGCTTTTTTTTTATTTTTTAAAACAGTTTTTAGTCTACCGTTTTCCATGTGAATTGTAATATTTTATTCAATCTTTAAGGTTATAGAATAGGCAACACTTTCTTTAATAAAGTTTACATAAAAACGAGCACCCATTTATTGACAATCACCAATTAACTAAAATTTACCGTAGTATTGGTGCTGGTGCACTTACTGATCCGCGCTATTTTTTAAATCGTATTTCCACGTTTAATGAAAGTTTTATGATATGGTTTTTATTCAATTGTAAGGTTAAAGTATAAAATAGGTACAAAACACCCTCCCCTCCCCATGCTAAGAATGGCTTTTTAAATAATAACGTTATTATTTCAGCACGGATCAATAAGTGCACTAGTACCATTTTATTCAATATTTAAGGTTATAGAATAGGCAACACTTTCTTTAATAAAGTTTACATAAAAATGAGCACCTATTTATTGACAATCACCAATTAACTAAAATTTAATGTAAAAAAAAATAATTGGTAAATGTTTACAATCGAAGCCACCATAGTTTTAATCCTAAAAAAAATGAAAATCTACTTTTTGTTTGCAATTGCGTCTGAAAAGCCATAAAAAATATCACGAAAAATAGAATAAAAAAACAGATTATAAATATTTAAGAGTTTGTTATATAAATTTAACATGAATTAAGCACCTACTTCCTGCTCACATTTCAATCAACTAGAAATGTACTCGTTCGCAGTTTCAAATTTTTGTGGCGGTGAAAGGGAGAGGGAAATCCTTGTATCAATTTTTGTTTTTGATTTTACGAAGGTAGGATTAAGACCCACATGTTTTAAACTATACTGTACTTCCACCTAACAATTTATTTGTCAAAAAAAGTGATGCACGACATTTATCTGCGACTGTCTGGAAGAGCTTAAGCAAAGAAAATGTTTGTTGGAATGTTGATTCTTTTTATGCTTGAGGTAGCCATTACGTCCGACTCATTTGATTGGATAATTTTGGTATAAAAAGTCACATGATCAGACTTGCTTCCCTAGTCCTCTCAGATATCCCTGCTTGTCTCGCTTCCCTAGCCCACTCAGATATCTATGCTAGTTTCGCTGAATAACCCACTCAGATATCCCTATTAGTCCAGCTTACTAACCCACTCAGATATTCCCGCTAGTCTCACTTCTTATCACACTCAGTGGAAAAATACCACATAATTCTAATTAAAAAATGGAATCTTATCAGCATTGAGATGACATTGTGAGTTCCATCATTTTTATTCCTGTTTTCTAGAACTCAACTGCCGCCATCTTGACTGCCAGCCTTATAGTCTCTCATTCCAGTGTCTAGTCTCATTGATATGCAAATCACATTAAACCGCATTCCCCCTGATCCTTTAAGTTTACCTCACAAACCTACAACCAGGCTAGTTTCGCTTCCTAGCCAATAAAATATCCCTGCTAGTCCCACTTCCTCGCCCACTCAGATATTCCCGTTAATCTTGCTTCATAGCCAACTCAGATATCCCTGCTAGCCTCACTTCCTAACTCATTCAGATATGCCTGCTAGTAACGCTTCCCAGCCCATTCAGATATCCCTACTTTTTCTGAATCCAAGTCCACACAAATATCCCTGCTATTCGTGCTTCCTAGCCCACGGTACTTGGCTAGACACAGCTAGATACGTGACTCCTCCTCCTGAATACGACAAAACTGAATCACATTTCCAAAATTCTTCATTTTAAAACAAATTTTTAATTACTTCATTTAAGAGCGATAACTTTTTTAGCAAATGCAACAAAATTTCCTTTTAACATTCTCATTTAAAAACTACTTTTTCCGTACAAGTCAACTGAATTGCATAGAAAGTTATTTTAACAGCAACGACTTTTTAGTTCAAATACAACCGAATTTTAAATATAACCGAATTTCAGCATCACACACTCGAATTGCCATTGTAAGTTCTATAGAATATTTAATTTTCAAATTTTGACTTGCATGTGCAAATAAAAAATTCTCTATAGTCCGACAAATAATCACAAGTCTGAGCTTTTAATGCATTTTTAACTTCTCAATAGCATCAATTTTTTTACAAAGTCCAGCTTTTGAATGCGTATATAAAATCCACAGCATAACAAATTTTCACTTTTAATTAATACGAATTTTCAAAATACGACATAATTCTAAAAAACTGAATCTTATCTGCATTAAGATGACATTCTAACTTCCATCATGTTCCTTTCTCTTCTCCAGAACTCAACTGCCGCCATCTTGACTGCCGGCCTTATATTCCCTCACCCTGATCCTTAAGATAATTTTCACTTTGACTTTTGAATGTGCATTTAACATTCAACCAAATAATTTTCACTTTGACTTTTAAATGTGCATTTAACATTCAACCAAATAATTTTCACTTTGACTTTTAAATGTGCATTTAACATTCAACTAAATAATTTTCACTTTGACTTTTAAATGTGCATTTAACATTCAACCAAATAATTTTCACTTTGACTTTTAAATGTGCATTTAACATTCAACCAAATAATTTTCACTTTGACTTTTAAATGTGCATTTAACATTCAACCAAATAATTTTCACTTTGACTTTTAAATGTGCATTTAACATTCAACCAAATAATTTTCACTTTGACTTTTAAATGTGCATTTAACATTCAACCAAATAATTTTCACTTTGACTTTTAAATGTGAATTTAACATTCAACCAAATAATTTTCACTTTGACTTTTAAATGTGCATTTAACATTCAACTAAATAATTTTCACTTTGACTTTTAAATGTGCATTTAACATTCAACCAAATAATTTTCACTTTGACTTTTAAATGTGCATTTAACATTCAACCAAATTATTTTCACTTTGACTTTTAAATGTGCATTTAACATTCAACCAAATAATTTTCACTTTGACTTTTAAATGTGCATTTAACATTCAACCAAATAATTTTCACTTTGACTTTTAAATGTGCATTTAACATTCAACCAAATAATTTTCACTTTGACTTTTAAATGTGCATTTAACATTCAACCAAATAATTTTCACTTTGACTTTTAAATGTGCATTTAACATTCAACCAAATAATTTTCACTTTGACTTTTAAATGTGCATTTAACATTCAACCAAATAATTTTCACTTTGACTTTTAAATGTGCATTTAACATTCAACCAAATAATTTTCACTTTGACTTTTAAATGTGCATTTAACATTCAACCAAATAATTTTCACTTTGACTTTTAAATGTGCATTTAACATTCAACCAAATAATTTTCACTTTGACTTTTAAATGTGCATTTAACACTCAACCAAATAATTTTCACTTTGACTTTTGAATGTGCATTTAACATTCAACCAAATAATTTTCACTTTGACTTTTAAATGTGCATTTAACATTCAACCAAATAATTTTCACTTTGACTTTTAAATGTGCATTTAACATTCAACCAAATTATTTTCACTTTGACTTTTAAATGTGCATTTAACATTCAACCAAATAATTTTCACTTTGACTTTTAAATGTGCATTTAACATTTAGCCAAATAATTTTCACTTTGACTTTTAAATGTGCATTTAACATTCAACCAAATAATTTTCACTTTGACTTTTAAATGTGCATTTAACATTCAACCAAATAATTTTCACTTTGACTTTTAAATGTGCATTTAACATTCAACCAAATAATTTTCACTTTGACTTTTAAATGTGCATTTAACATTCAACTAAATAATTTTCACTTTGACTTTTAAATGTGCATTTAACATTCAACCAAATAATTTTCACTTTGACTTTTAAATGTGCATTTAACACTCAACCAAATAATTTTCACTTTGACTTTTAAATGTGCATTTAACATTCAACCAAATTATTTTCACTTTGACTTTTAAATGTGCATTTAACATTCAACCCATATAATTTTCACTTTGACTTTTAAATGTGCATTTAACATTCAATCAAATAATTTTCACTTTTACTTTTAAATGTGCATTAAACATTCAACCAAATAATTTTCACTTTGACTTTTATATGTGCATTAAACATTCAACCAAATAACTTTCACTTTGACTTTTAAATGTGCATTTAACATTCAACCAAATAATTTTCACTTTGACTTTTAAATGTCCATTTCACATTCAACCAAATAATTTTCACTTTGACTTTTAAATGTGCATTTAACATTCAACCCATATAATTTTCACTTTGACTTTTAAATGTGCATTTAACATTCAACCAAATAATTTTCACTTTGACTTTTAAATGTGCATTTAACATTCAACCAAATAATTTTCACTTTGACTTTTAAATGTGCATTTAACATTCAACCAAATAATTTACTTGTCAGAATAACTGATAGACGACATTTATCTGTGACTGGTCGGAAGAGCTATAGCAAAGAAAAAGTTTATGGCAATGTTGATTCTTTTTATGCTTGAGGTAGCCATTACGGTCGACTCATTTGATTGGATAACTTGGATATAAAAAGTCACATGATCAGACTAAAGGTGTGGATAATCATTCTGAAGTTGTGATCAGTGGAGATGAAATCTTTTCTAACATCACAAGACCGACAAGGTTATACTTTTTGTGTTACCTACGGCACAAGTCACAAGAATCCATTGTGCAAACCTAAGATAAACGATGCTCTACAGTGGAAAAATACCACACGATTCTAATAAAAAAAACTGGAAACTTTTCAACGTTCAGATGACATTCTAAGTTCCATCATGTTCATTTCTGTTCTTCAGAACTCAACAGCCGCCATCTTGACTGCCGGCCTTATATTCCCTCATTCCAGTGTCTAACCTTATTGATATGCAAATCACATCAAACCACATTCCCCTTTGACCCTTAAAGATCACCTCATAAACCTATAACCATGCTACTTTCACTTCCTAGCCCACTCATATATCGCTACACTAGCCCACTCAAATATTCCCGCTATTCTTGCTTCCTAGCCAACTAAGATATCCCTGCTAGTCTTGCTTCCAAGCCCACTCAAACATCGCGGCTAATCTAGCTTCCTAGCCTACTCAGATATCCCTGCTAGTCTTGCTTCCTAACTCACTCAGATATCAGGAAAAGGAGAAGGAATTCCTTGTATCGATTTTTGTTTTGGTTTTACGAAGGTAGGGTTAAAACCCACATGTTTTTGACTATTCTCTACTTTCACCTAATAATTTATTTGTCAGAAAAAGTGATGCACGACATTTATTTGCGACTGTATTGAAGAGATTAAGCAAAGAAAATGTTTGTTGGAATGTTGATTCTTTTTCTGCTTGAGGTAGCCATTACGTCCGACTCATTTGATTGGATAGTTTGGGTATAAAAAGTCACATGATCAGACTTGCTTCCCTAGCGCACTCAGGTATCCCTGCTTGTCTCGCTTCCCTAGCCAACTCAGATAGCCATGCTAGTTTCACTTCTTATCACACTCAGTTGAAAAATACCACATAATTCTAATAAAAAAATTGGAATCTTATCAGCATTGAGATGACATTGTGAGTTCCATCATTTTCATTCCTGTTTTCTAGAACTCAACTGCCGCCATCTTTGACTGCTGGCCTTATAGTCTCTCATTCCAGTGTCTAGTCTCATTAATATGCAAATCACATTAAACCGCATTCCCTCGGATCCTTTAAGTTTACCTCACAAACCAACAACCAGGCTAGTTTCGCTTCCTAGTCAATAAAATATCCCTGCTAGTCCCACTTCCTCGCCCACTCAGATATTCCTGTTAATCTTGCTTCATAGCCAACTCAGATATCGCTGCTAGTCTCACTTCCTAGTCAACTCAGAAATCCCTGCTAGCCTCACTTCCTAACTCATTCAGATAGCCCTGCTAGTAACGCTTCCCAGCCCATTCAGATATCCCTGCTTTTTCTGAATCCAAGTCCACACATATATCCCTGGAATTCGTGCTTCCTAGCCCACGATACTTGGCTAGACACAGCTAGATACGTGACTCCTCCTCCTTAATACGACAAAACTGAATCACATTTCCAAAATTCTTTATTTTAAAACAAATTGAAATTACTTCATTTAAGAGCTAAAACTTATTTCAGCAGATACAACCAAATTTCTTTTTAAATTTCTCATTTAAAAATGACGACTTTTTTCATACAACTCAACTGAATTGCATTAAAAGTTCTTTTAACAGCAACGACTTTTTTGATCGAATACAACCAAATTTAAAATATGACCGAATTTCAGCATCACACACTCTAATTGCCATTGTAAGTTCTATAGAATGTTTACTTTTCAAATTTTGACTTGCATGTGCAAATAAAAAAATTCTCTATAGTCCGACAAATAATCACAAGTCCGAGCTTTGAATGCATTTTTCACTTCTTAAGAGCATCAATTTTTCCAAAGTCCAACTTTTGAATATTCATATAAAATCCACAGCATGACTAATTTTCACTTTGACTTTTAAATGTGCATTTTTTTATTATTACATTTTCTTCCCCTTTGTATATGCTGCAGTTAGGAATAATATGCCTCTTGTTCAGTCCATGGGCTTCCCCTTTGTATATGCTGCAGTTAGGAATAATATGCCTCTTGTTCAGTCCATGGACTTCCCCTTTGTATATGCTGCAGTTAGGAATAATATGCCCCTTGTTCAGGCCATGGGTTTCCCTTTTGTATATGCTGCAGTTAGGAATAATATGCCCCTTGTTCAGTCCATGGGCTTCCACTTTATATATGCTGCAGTTAGGAATAATATGCCCCTTGTTCAGTCCATGGGCTTCCCCTTTGTATATGCTGCAGTTAGGAATAGTATGCCCCTTGTTAAGTCCATGGGCTTCCCCTTTGTATATGCTGCAGTTAGGAATAATATGCCCCTTGTTCAGTCCATGGGCTTCCCCTTTATATATGCTGCAGTTAGGAATAATATGCCCCTTGTTCAGTCCATGGGCTTCCCCTTTGTATATGCTGCAGTTAGGAATAGTATGCCCCTTGTTCAGTCCATGGGCTTCCCCTTTATATATGCTGCAGTTAGGAATAGTATGCCCCTTGTTCAGTCCATGGGCTTCCCCTTTGTATATGCTGCAGTTAGGAATAATATACCCCTTGTTCAGTCCATGGGCTTCCCCTTTGTATATGCTGCAGTTAGGAATAATATGCCCCTTTTTCAGTCCATGGGCTTCCCCTTTGTATATGCTGCAGTTAGGAATAATATGCCCCTTGTTCAGTCCATGAGCTTCCCCTTTGTATATGCTGCAGTTAGGAATAATATGCCCCTTGTTCAGTCCATGAGCTTCCCCTTTGTATATGCTGCAGTTAGGAATAATATGCCCCTTGTTTAGGCCATGGGCTTCCCCTTTGTATATGCCGCAGTTAGGAATAATATGCCCCTTGTTCAGTCCATGGGCTTCCCCTTTGTATATGCTGCAGTTAGGAATAATATGCCCCTTGTTCAGTCCATGGGCTTCCCCTTTGTATATGCTGCAGTTAGGAATAATATGCCCCTTGTTCAGTCCATGGGCTTCCCCTTTGTATATGCTGCAGTTAGGAATAATATGCCCCTTGTTCAGTCCATGGGCTTCCCCTTTGTATATGCTGCAGTTAGGAATAATATGCCCCTTGTTCAGTCCATGGGCTTCCCCTTTTATATATGCTGCAGTTAGGAATAATATGCCCCTTGTTCAGTCCATGAGCTTCCCCTTTGTATATGCTGCAGTTAGGAATAATATGCCCCTTGTTTAGTCCATGAGCTTCCCCTTTCTATATGCTGCAGTTAGGAATAATATGCCCCTTGTTCAGGCCATGGGCTTCCCCTTTGTATATGCTGCAGTTTGGAATAATATGCCCCTTGTTCAGTCCATGAGCTTCCATTTTGTATATGCTGCAGTTAGTAATAATATGCCCCTTGTTCAGTCCATGGACTTACCCTTTGTATATATTTATAAACAAATATATAAGAAAAGATTGAAAAGAATAAATAGAATCATATGATTTACAAATATATAAGAAAAGATTGAAAAGAATTGATAGAATTTTATGATTAACAAATATATAAGAAAAAATAAACAAGAATAGATCGAATCATATAATTGACAAATATATAAGAAAAGATTGAAAAGAATAGATCGAATCATATGATTAAGAAATATATAAGAAAAGATTGAAAAGAATAGATAGAATCATATGATTGAAGAATATATAAGAAAAAAACAAAAGTATTAACAAATAAAAAATTAAAATATATAGAATGTCATTGTATGATTTCCAATCAACTAAAAGTTTTTGCTACTAAACAAAACATATTAAAACAATGTTGTCGATTTTATTCATGATCACTTTGCATTTGTTCATATATGAATCATGTATTTGAGTTTGAAGAATGTAAAATGTATAGAATTTCATTTCTTCTTGATAATTTATGTGTATGTGCTTGAAGAAGGCAAATATTTCATGGATTTTTGTAATTTAATCTCATTGTTACATTCATATATACATGTGGTGTATTTTATTACCATGATGAAAATCATATAAAAACTCCAGATAGAATTTTCAACACCTGTATTTACTGGTTCTGTGTAATGTTGTGAAAAAGTTATTTTTAACATGATTCCTATGATGTTTTGGATGAAATAAATCTAAGGTTGTGAGTTCAATCCAATAATATTGACAACAATAAGCAGAATACTAATACGTGAATGAAAATACTAAACTACAGAATTTTATTGTTTTGCAGATGTTCCTGATTGATCCCTATTCATCAATTTTAATGGAGTATAGTTTTTCCTAACATAATTCAATACTACTATTGAATTTTAATGGCATATTAGATTTCTATACTGGACTTTATTATTTATTAATTACTGGACAATATCATATACAAATTATATGCAATAGTTGTGAAAACATAACACGGCTTGAAAATAATATTAGTTTTTGTGAATTATGTGCTTAATTTTAAAATAAATCAAAAGATATTAAAAGCTATATATAAGAACTAATTTGGAAAAACTACATTTTGTGAAATGTGAGAATATTCTTCTTTTGTAAAATTTGGTTTACTAAGGCATATGTGAACACACTTTGGCAAAGCACATGCACATTAAAGGAAAACAATTGCACTTATACAGAAATCAGCTTAAAAATATGTTTAATTAGTGAATAAATGTTTGGCATCTGTTAGGAAACTCCTCCTCAGCTAAACAAAGTAATAAGTAAATTGCAACGTTCAAGTAAAATCTATAAACATTCTTGCTCTGAAAAACCATTGTTATTAAAAACAACATGAGTACTAACGCTAAGGTAAAACGACATTGTTGTGAAGTTTGTGGATATTCTTGTTCTGTAAAATCAACGTTAGTGAAACATACAAGAACCCACACTGGGGAAAAGCCATATTCTTGCGAAGTTTGTGGGTATTCTTGTTCTGAAAAATCAAATTTAGTGACTCATGCAAGAACCCATACTGGGGAAAAACCATATACTTGCAAAGTTTGTGGATATTCTTGTTCTGTAAAATCAACGTTAGTGAGACATACAAGAACCCACACTGGGGGAAAACAATATGCTTGCGAAGTTTGTGGATATTCTTGTTCTGAAAAATCAAATTTAGTGGCACATACAAGAACCCACACTGGGGAAAAACCATATGCTTGCAAAGTTTGTGGATATTCTTGTTCTGAAAAATCAAATTTAGTGAGACATACAAGAACCCACACTGGGGAAAAGCCATATTCATGTAAAGTATGTGGATATTCTTTTTCTCGTAAATCATCTTTAGTGACACATATGAGAATGCATACAGGCGACAAGTCATATTCTTGTGAACTGTGTGAATATTCTTGTTTTGCGAAATCAAAGTTAGTAAGACATATGAGAATTCACTTTGGAGAAAAGCCACATTCTTGTGAAGTGTGTGGATATTCTTTTTCTCGAAAATCATCTTTAGTGATACATACGAGAACCCACACTGGGGAAAAACCATATGCTTGCGAGGTTTGTGGATATTCATTTTCTGTAAAATCATGTTTAGTGACACATATGAGAACCCATACTGGGGTAAAACCATATTCTTGTGAAGTGTGTGGATATTCTTGTTCTGTCAAATCATGTTTAATGACACATATGAGAACTCACACAGGGGAAAAACCATATTCTTGTGAAGTGTGTGGATATTCTTTTTCTCAAAAGTCACATTTACTGAGACATATGAGAATTCACACTGAAAAAATGGGAAAGCCCACTAGATACAGACCTCCTGTATCTTCGATATCTCTGTAAAGAGGTTTATTAATGTATCTCAGAGTGTACCTGCAAAGGAACATGGATTTATACACAAATATAAGGATACTTCTTTCCGGAAGTAAACCCCAACCAAATGTTCCCAAAATACATATATGAACAAGAAAATAATTAAAAGTAAACACTGGCAGGACGACGCCCAGGATAAAAAGGTCCCCTTGTCATGGCTATGCCCTGGGCCATACGTGGAAAATAACAGTGCAACTTTTCCCAGTGATACTATTACAGGTAGTAACACTACGCTGGAGAATCCACCAGACCAGACAAATTCTGATGCTGGACTCCGGCAAAACCATGGAAAGACCACAAGAAAACGCAATTATAAAATTGAATTGGTCGATTGCGGAAAAGAAAAAATCCTTCACTGCTTCAAATACTCAAGATTTGAAAAATGGGGTTGGTGCAAGGACAAGATATTCGAGTGTCAAGTGAAAAAACATACAGTTCGATGAAAGTAGTGAAATCAGAGAACTAGATGAACAGGAACAATACCTTGGCATTGATGAAAATGAGTCGATACAGCATGCCAATATGAGAGAGAAGCTAAGCCAATAATATTTATGCCGAGTAAAGAAAATCTGTAAAACTGAAATCACTAACATTGAACATTAACAGAAAGATATAAATTAACTTTATACAAAGACAAGGAAAATGGTAACCTTGTACCGAGTTATTTATCGAAATCAGTGCATGCTCCGGCTGCACCTACCATGGCGAGAAGGAGGTATGGGACTTTCGGAAGTAAACCATCGGCATAGAGCCACAATTGTCAGCATAGTTCAGTACATTATAAGTTCCTGTAACCCAAAGCTGATGTAAATTAAAGACCATCATCAGAACCAAGCAAGTAGTATTGAAAATTAAAAGAGGTTTCAATTATACCAATCATCATAGGAGCAACTGGGCTTATGAAAAAGAACTTTGAAAACTACATAGCAAGTATACCTTGTGAAGCAACTGCAAGTGAAATACAAACGATTGCACTGAAAGGGACGGCTAGAATCCTTAAAAGATCTCTTGGTTGGACTCACTAAAATAGGGGTAAATTTTAGACATCTGGTTGGAGGTCCTACTCCCTAGAAGAAAAGATGAAGAAAAATGAAAAAAAAGTGAAAATTATGCAAATGGCCAGATAGTGCGCATAAATTACACTACAGCATACGAAAGGAAAGATGCAGACCCCAAACATTAAGATCAAGCGAGGAATATTCCTGGGAGACAGGTCTCACCGCTCCTTTTCTACCTCACAATGGATCTACTAAGTAAGCTGCTTAAATGATCCAATGTTGGATACAATATCAGCATGGACAGAAAGTTGGAAGAAAATAAAAGAGTAAACCATCTATCTACCTTTTATGGACGATTTGCAACTCTATACGGAATCCTAGACACAACTTGTCTCTCTGATAGACATTGTAAAAATTATACAGAGGATATCTGCATGTAGTTTCGATTCGACAAATGTGCTAAGTGCACCATAAAGAAAGGAAGAAAAACAGCATCAGAATATCTTAATCTTGAAAATGGCTCTATTGAAGACCTTGAAGAAGATGCTGTCTCTAAATACTTAGGTGTAGAGGAGAATGAGACATTTGAACATGAGAAGATGAGGAATGCGGGAAGAATATTTCACGCGACTTAAAAGATAATAATTCAAGAATTCCTTGATATATTTGGTTCTGTTGATTATTTTCCTTTTGTAGCTACCGTTCAGGTAAATACCACCAGTTGTATAACCACCTCGAGGAATCCATATAGCTCTGAAATAGAACTAGAAAATAGAATTGAACTCCTTAGTACACTGAGGCATAAGATCTCCTGTGACAAAGTAAACGCTATTAGTGAATTCATTAATTTGTGTAAGGAACACCAATTGTTCGATTTGACTATATTACCAGCAACAACCACATTACAACTTCATAATTTCAGGGCGTTAAAAAAAATTAGATGGTTCACAACAATTGGCATCATATCTGGATATAAGCAGTTAAGCCTGGACGAGAATTCAAGAAGACTGACGACATTCATAACAAAATATTGAAGATATTCGACAGGATTCACTTGGGAGTTACATGTGTTTATATGTGATGACATAATCGTAATCGAAGCTAAATGTGTTTATATGTGATAACATAATCTTATATTGATTCGAAGGTTAATGTGTTTATATGTTATGACATAATTGTATATCGATTCGAAGTTAAATGTGTTTATATGACAATCGTATATTTGGAGTTAAATGTGTTTATATGTGATAACATAATCGTATATCGATTCGAAGTTAAATGTGTTTATATGTGATCACATAATCGTATATCGATTCGAAGTTAAATGTGTTTATATGTGATCACATAATCGTATATCGATTTGAAGTTAAATGTGTTTATACGTGATAACATAATCGTATATCGATTCGAAGTTAAATGTGTTTATATGTGATGACACAATCGTATATCGATTTGGAGTTAACTGCGTTTATATGTGATAACATAATCGTATATCGATTCGAATTTAAATGTGTTTATATATGATGACATAATCGTATATTCGAAACCATATTACTCGTCATATACACACGCGCACACAAACATACGCGCCCACGTTAACACACGTACATATATTCATGTTCGCATACATACACTCACATTCACATGTATACACACACACACACGCTAACGTACACACATATACTCACACACATGCACACATGGACGACATCACTTCCCCTTTCAAAGGGAATCCACGCATGCGCAAAAGACCACCAGAAACACCTACAAAAGAAATAGCAACAAGCAGCTTCTTCCTTTTCCGACCTGCCTTTCCGAGGTGGTTGGTCAGCGCACCAGCCGCCGCCGTTTCAGCAGGTGCGAGCACGCGCATACCTCACACCATTTACTACTATGTGGGACAAAAGGCCAACAGACAGTACGTACACTCTTTCTCTCTATATCTACTACTTGTGCCAGAGAACACCACCGCATAGTTGACGGCTAACATGGCGCACAGTTTAAGTGATATCAACCCTCTATCCGTTGTCTTTGTCTACACGCTGGACTATCATTCTCATTTCTACTATATTACTCACTTCTTTTCCCACACGCGAACAAACGGTAATGCCCTGAACGTGAGATAAAAACTCATTTCCTTTTTCCTTCTATAATACCAATCCCGCAGCAAATGATGGTTACACCCGCGCTGACATGAACACATGTTATATCTAAAACATTCATTCTTTCAACAGTAAATAAACGACGTTTATCTTATCCATCAATTGAGTGTTTGTTACCTTCAATTCCATTCGTTTCATTATTTTCTTGTGGCGAGTTAGGGTATTATTATATCCTGGTCCGCAACAAAGTTGTCACTGGATAATGGATATAAGACAGTAAAACGTCACGTAAGAAAAAAAACAAAAGAAAGAATTAAATGTAGTCCATACATTTTTTTTTCAATTGTGACTCGAGTTGAAAAAAAAAATTTGTGGAAAGAGTTGTACTTAAGTTCTGCTGTTACTTATTAGGAAGTGTCTAAAACGGAAAAGTCAATCGTATTTGGTGGTTTCAGTAAAAGTTTCAGTTTTTTATTTTGGGGTTAGATGAGTCTGACTCGTTAGCGAAGAGCAATATTATTATTTATTAAAAATCGGAACTCTGAACAATTTTTGTTGTAACACAAGGCATTTTATATTTTAGAATACACTAAAAAAGGAAGATTTATCTAGAATGTTAATGCAATCTTTGCAGACGCAACAACAGGCACAAGCCGAGCGAGATGAACGAAGAGATGAGAAATTATTAAAATGGCAACTGGAACAAGAAGAAAGGCAGAAGAAATTACAATTTGAACATGAAGAAAGGCAAAACGAACGTTTTGCTAAAACACTGGAACTACTAAAGAATAATCGAGAAAATGTCGACAGTGCTAATTTCTCACATACAACTATTTTTAATAATATGGACACATTTAATTATGTGCCAGAGGAAGAAAAGAATTTTGAAGGATACTATACAAGATACGATGATGTCTTTCAACTGGACTGCAAAAGTTGGCCAAATAGCCAGAAAGTCAGCCTCTTACTCAGACAGTTGGGTGTAGCAGAACACAGTAAATTCGTAGATTACATATTACCTAAAAATCTACGGAATTAGATTTCATGGAAGCTGGAATCTGAGCAAGATTTAACACTTCAGAACTTAGCAGAGGATTGTGAAAGGGCCATTACACTAAAAAAGGATTTAAAAAGATAGAAGAATCCGGAGTGGCATATGTAAGAAAGGTTAGAAAACCATACACACCAACCAAGAACTATACAAATAAAAGCAGTCAGGAGGGTGTTGAGATGAGTGGTGCTTTTGAGTAATACTCCCAAATAAATACCGGAGAATTTTGTTTCGAATGGAGAGAGAGAGAGAGAGAGGGGGGAACAGAAGCAAGAAACATCGTTTGATTTATGCTTCAGAATGCGTTTCTGTCACAAGCACTTGAGAAAAACAAGGCGAAAACAAGACAATAAAATTGTCAACTTATATCTTAGAACGCCCCAAACATTGTAGATACTTAAAATTTTGTTGCAAAACAGAAATAATTCCAAAGTCATAGTTAACAAACCATGACATACAAAGTAAGAGTGGTGGTAGTGGTGGGGGAAGCCAATGAGGTGCTGGCTAAATACATTTTTGGAAAGTAGAATCACAATAAAGAAGGAAGTATTATATTTCTCTGCCTTTCTGTCTGTTTGTCTGTCAGTTCCACTTTGTATTGGAAACTACTGAAACGATCTGGCTTAAATTTTGCATGGACGTTCTTCATAATAAGGTACAGTAAACTAAATATTGTGGTACCCATTCTATGCACAGTTAGGGATTAATAGTGATTAAAAGTTGTTTCGGAAATATATATATAGATAGGTATAGATATAAAGAAGTTTAATAGAACATTTGAATATCTATGTATCTCATATAGAATTCCTTAGCCCCAATTAATTGGTCCCTTGATTTCTTAGAACTTCGACTGAAGTAAAATAAAACAATGGAAAGAGTCACATACAGATATCAGTGTCATGCAAGATAGTACTTGACCAGGGTAGAATCAAGCAACAATAGTGAGCACCAGCCAGTATATTAAAAGCTCCAAGGACCACATCCTTTTAATGGTAAATGAACATCAAGAGACAAGAGCCAGCAAACCTACATCAGTCAGTAAGCTGGCCAAGCATTCCGGGCACGGCTATCTACAGAGAAGGATGAAACACGAAACAAGCCTGCCATAGAAATAGCGAGAAATAGCTGGGAGAAACTCAAGGATTAATAAGCAATGCCTTCATGAAAGTATCAAGCTTTATGGAAATGAAAATTGCTACTTTAACACCTGACATAGTAATGTGGAAAAAGACAGAACGGCAACCTTTGTTGAGGTGAGTGTCAAATGAAAATGGTGATTGCTATGAAATATCTCTACCAAAGATTTGCTCCGGCCATATACATAACGGTCACTACAGCCTAAAGTTCATTTACCCCCCCCCCCCACTCAAGCTGAAAAAATCCCGGAGAATCAGTCTACCAGGGCCATCCCCTCGCCTGTAATTCTTCAAATGACGTCAAGTTGTTAGAGGGTGGAAGGGAGTGCTGTTTTTTATCCAGCCTGCATATATTCTCAACGTGAACGTGTATATATTTTATCACTTTTACTTTGATTACATTTATATGTTCCTGCTTTTAAATTAAAAAAAATATTTTTCAAGATTACATAAAAATTATGCCGAAAGTTTTCCGTTCATTTAAGCAAGGTAAATATTATAATCTTACATATGAAAATTATGCGAAATATATAATTTCAAAAAAATATTTTCAAGATTACATAATAATTATGCTATGCCGAAAGTTTCACGTTCATTGATGTCAGGTAAATATTATAATTTTACATATGAAAATTATGGGAAACATATAATCTAAAAAAGTAGAAATATTTTTTTCAATTATAATTTTGTGTTAAAATATTAAATAAACAATTCAATTATGATATTGGTAGTTCGAGAAATTAATTTTTCTTTATATTATATTGAATTTGTTGATACGGACTTTCGTGGCTTTTTTTTAATGTTACTGAAAAAATAAACTTTTTGTTACAATTTACAATACTTTATTTAAAAAAATAGAAAAAACTCGTTTTTTTTACAAATGAAAACCACAACTTTATTTAAGGTGCTGTTTTTTGTTTAAATAAAATAATACATTTCCACTAAGAATTGAAAAAATAGTGGGTTCGTTATATTCCGTAGCCAGCATTTGATAAATGCTGCAAATGTCATTAAATTAGTTAATTTCCTTCAGCATCGACAATTAATATTGCACGGTATTACACACAAAAAAATGAAACTACCTAACATAGTTTATTATCGTAATAATAATATTCGTTCTTTTTTATAATAAGTAAAAGAAAAAAGTACAAACAGAAAAAAATTACTCAAGATTTTAATATTTAACCAAAGCGTATTTATAAAAAAGAGATTAACAAATTTTGATCATTTTATGACGAACAAGCAATCACTTTTATCAAGTAATTCTTCAATATTTAGTTTTAATTGTTTGATTAGACTGAAATATTTTTTTAATTCGTAACTAAGCAATGCAACTAATAACTCGTAATATGTATCTACAATGTGTCCATCGGAGCTGCATTATAAGTGAATAATATATCACGCATAAGTGCATTCCACACTATTCGTTTTATTATCACATCCAATTCTCTGCATCAAAGAATTATAAATATTGTTTTGGTTATGGTGATAAAAGCGCGCAACAGTTGTCTCTTTTTATGTCATTTTCACATAAACTATTGTAGAGAGAAGTTCATGTTGAGGATTTATTTCTCTTCTCTAAACCAACAATGTAACGAGGTATACAATCTCTGCAAGGAACTTCAACCCGTTGAAAACACGCACAGAAAACTCTTGTAAAACACTAAGGGGGGACATTAATACAGTAGTTTTTGAAGTCGCTGTTTTCAGTCTTCATGCGTTCAAGCACTGTCTTCTTTCAAAGCCTCTTGTCTGGATTTTAGTGTTCGCTTAGATTTATCGATATTGGATTCAAACTAGCCTAGGTTTGTTTTTGCTGTTCCTCCACCAAACGTTTACACTGTAAAGCTGTAGATATCAGCACAAGTGTAACCCCACGTCTATTCAGCATTGTAGGCTACTACACGTCTTTAAGATCGCTTTCGATAGCATAAACGAAACATTTGCTCAAGACAGTATTAACTATCAATTGTTTGTTATTTCCCAACATGTATTTACGATTGTTTTTTTCTAAACTAATTTATTTAGTAGAATAGGAATATTAACATAATGTCTAGCAAGGGTGAAACGACAACTTTTTCCTCCTAAGAAAACAATACTAGAGGTTTATTTGAAAACTTGTATTTGAAAGATCAATTCAGGTAACTTGATTATGTACTAAAGTTGACATCTATTCAATTAGCCTCAATTACTAACTTGATGCGGGTCTGTAATTGGGGACATGCCTTTTCCACAAGCATCAATGGGAGCTCGGCAAATACTCGGCGGATGGCTATAATCAGGCTGGCTTTGTTGCGGTGGAAGGTCATGTTGGTGATATTCTCGACATTTGACCAAATGAAATAGTCCAGCGGGTTCAGGCCGGGGAATGAGGGGGCACTTTCAGAAGGGTACAATGTCTTAGCACTCCTCCTTAAGCCAAGCTCGAATCTCTCTAGACTTGGAGGCCGGCGCCGAGTCTTGCTGCGATACTCAGAATCTGCCAGCGGCCACCTGACTTCACAAGGGGATCACTACACTCTTAAGCACATCCAGGTACACCTTGGTGACTTTCAAGCCGATTTCAAGCCACCAATAGCAATGGCCAGTGACTCCCTGTCTGAGAGTACATCTTTCAAATTGCTTGGCCTAACGTTCACAGGAAACATGAGCTGGAACAATTATATTGAAAACATTGCCAGGGCCGCTGAAAAAAAGGTAGGCTCTCTCTACCGTGCTTGAAAACCACTGACACCTGAAAGTATCCTGTATCTCTATAAGGCAACCATTCGCCCATGTATGGAGTATTGTTGTCACATCTGGGCTGGTGCGTCTACTACTAGTCTCTCGCTCCTGGACAAGGTTCAAAAAAGAGTCGCCAATCTGATAGGCCTTGAACTGGCATCTAAGCTTCAGCCTCTGTCCCATCGACGAAACGTTGCATCCCTCTGCTTGTTCTACAAGTATTTTAATGGTGAATGCTCTGATGAACTGCAGAGACTTGTGTCCCCACGAGCAGACACCTTCGACAAACCCGACAGTCAGCTAAATCCCACCCCCACACATTAGAGATCCCTAGATGTAAAAGATCTTTCTACTCCAGTAGTTTCTTCCCCAGAACCGCTAGACTCTGGAATTCCATTCCAGGATCCGGCTTCCCTAACTGTACTGACATGCAGAAGTTCAAGTGCAACGTGAACCGACATCTTGCTGCCCAAATCCCTATATTGTGCCCCAATAGTTGCTGACTCTGACAGTAGCCCCTTACACCAAAGTGCCAATGTGCCTTGTTTGGGGTGAAAATGTAATAAAAAATTTTTTTTAAAAAAGAGATCGCATGATTTAGCGCTCACTTAAAACCACACCTAAGACCAAACTCGTAGATGGAAACTTTGTTTTCGTCATGCTAGGCATGTCTCTGTTATACCTGGCAATCCAATGATACATTCTGAGAGTGCTGGCAATGGCTCCGTTGTCATAACTTGCATCGGTACAGGGCATTAGTTGTTAAACATTGTGTTACTTTCAGACATGTTAGAATGTTTCTATCGGTCTTGGGATTTGTACACTATTGGTCACCTAGTAGATGGTCTGCAACAAAAAAAAATGAAAACCGGTTTTCCATCAAACCGAAATAGAATCATGTTGTTTTTTCTATGGCGCCAATTTGAACCTTTATAGAGACACAGTTTTATCGTCTTGATGGTTATTTTCACAGCAACCTATTAATGTAAACATACTGGCAAGAATATTGAGTTTGTCAATTATTTTTAACTTAATTTACGGAAACAGGAATATTGATATTATTTACAGAAACAAGAATCCCACGGGATGTTTACATTTTTTGATTGTTGTTGTTTTTACATGAAACAGAGCAAGATCTCGCTGTCTTTTTATTTATGGATGGTATTTTTTATATTATTTTAGTTAAAAATACAAACAATAGATTAATAGATTAAGTGTATTATTATATAAAAACGTATATCAATTCCTATTGGAACATTAAAAAAAGGAAAAATCACATTTTTACTTGTGTAAATTTAAATTTCCTATTTAAATAAGCATGCCCTTTATGTTCAAGCAAATTTGAATACAACGAAATCATTATAATTCGTGTGATCCATATATTTAGTGAAAAATAGAGAGAATAATTGCGTATTAATAGTTATGTATTTGTTAATTTTAAGAGTTCAGTGTTCTTACATATGAATGAAGATGCGTTTAAACTTCAATCACTTTATTTTTCTTTTAAATATTTATGTATTTTTTTTAGTTTAAAAAGTACATTTTTATTTTGTTCAGATTATAATTCAATAATTATCATTGAACCAGTTTCATAACACTGTTAGTTATTTTTCCATAGGTTTTTAATTAAGATTCGAATTAATTTGTGTTGTTATTTTTAACACGTGTCACTGTAATGTTGTTAGTATCTCATATATATTTTTTTGTTTAAGAGATTAGGTTTTTAATTAAGATTCGAATGAATTTTTGTGGAATTAATAATTGCGTATTAATAGTAATGTATTTTTTTCAATTTTAAGGTTCCAGTGTTTATGTTTATGAATAAAGATGTGTCTAAACTTCAATCACTCAATTTTTAGTATAAAAAGTAGATTTTTAATCGGTATGTTCAGATTAAATTTCAATAATTACCACTGAAACAGTTTCAAAACTGCTAGTTATTTTTCCATGTTTTTAATTGAAATGCGAATAAATTTTTGCTGTTTTTGCAACACGTTTCACTGTAAATTTGTTAATATCTCATATATATTTCCTTTTTCAAGAGATTAACTTGTTTTTTTTTTCGATCATTTTTTTAATTTTGCCCTTGCCTACATCAACTTTTAGGAGTAATTAAATTGATAATTTTTCTAATACAAATGAAATACACGTGAGAAAATGCTTTTATTGATTCATATAAATATTAACAAAACTAAATTATTTATCCTAAAATTTCCATCTATGATTAATAAGAGAACAAAGGTATGAATTGATAAAAGAAGTTTATAATCAAATTATTGAGATTTTTTAACTGAGAAACAGTAAAAATACATTATAAAAAATTAACAAACAATTTAAACATGATAATCAAATTAGAAAGCTTTGTGATATTACAATAGTTATATATATATATATATATATATATATATATATATAATATTAAGTAATGTGATTGATAATTTAAAATTTAAAAATCAAACTATAATTAAATTAAAAATTAAAAATCCGCTTCATAAGAAGGAACAACAACAAAATCAATTATCAATTAAAATACACGCAGCTCTTTAGACTATTGTTCTAATCTCCTTTAAATTATATATATATATATATATATATATATATATATATATATTACATGACGATCTAATTAAAACGCTATTACAATAGCTGTAGAGAAAGTTATACAGTGATAAAATCCAAACTATTACACAGCGGAATAGTTAAGATCTAATTTAAAATACATTATAAAAAATTACCAAACAATTGAAACATGAAAATACAATAAGAAATCATGGTTATATGACATCAGTTGTAGAGAAATATTGTCAAAATATCGATGTTATCAACAAGTTATTTAATATATAAATCATTATATAAATGTATAAATATTTTTTAGAAATCCAAATCACATTAAATAATTATTCAGAAAGAATTTGAAGGTCAACATGTGTGTAGCATTTGTAATAAAATCCAAATCACATGTAAATAAAATGCTTTAGCAAATTATAAATTGTGATGAGAATATTTAATTAATAAAATATGTGCAATATAAAATATACAAGGTTTAATAATCTCAGCAAACTTTGTCGATTGTAGAAAAAAAATTAATAAGGGTAAAAATATACCCTAATTCTCATCATGGTAAAAATACAAACATACCTAAAGAAACTAATATTAAATGAGGTTACTTCCATAATTTTATATTCACTTTAATCCAACCTTCTCGGATTACTGTAAGTAAACTTTGTTTCCTTTTTAGCTATTATTCCTAAATTATTCAATTATGATTTAACAACCACTCCATACCCACAAGTTGACTTTTTCCACTTTCAGATTCCACCCGTTGCCCTATTTATAAGAACAATAATTAAAACAATAAACTTAATCACCAACCACAAATGGCTTTCCTAATCAAGAATTTTTAATATGTTACAAATGCAATTCATCCAACGATTGTTCATTCAAAAACAAAAACTTTAACGAACTACTATCTTCACTCGCATCCCATCTGTACACAAGAATTTACGCTTATCATGTACAACGGTGTTTGATGATGATTCTCTAACAGTATTTACAAAGCAAAATATTTCTCTATTTCTCAGCTTTTGAACATAAACGTGTGTGTAGCATTTGTAATAATATTCAAATCACATGAAATTAAAATACAGAAGCACTTTATTAATAGTGATGAGAATATTTAATTTAAAAAATATGACAATTAAAACAACAAACCGAATAACCAACCACAACAAATTTTATCGTGTACAACTGTGTTTGATGATAATTTTCTAGCAGTACCTACAAAGCAAAATATTTCTCTATTTCTCAGACTTTTCATCTTTTCTTATTATTCTCAACAATGTGAGGATCACAACAATTAATGACAATTTCTGTCCTCATCTAAGAGACAGCCCTGAAAAAATGCTTGGCCAGCTAGGTGACTGATGTTGCTCTGTTGGCTCTTGTCTCTTGATGTTCATATACTATTGAGAGGGTGCCATTCTGGGAGCTTCTCAGATACTGACCGGTGCTCACAATAGTTGCCCTATGTTGATGATTAATCTTTGAGAGTCCCAGACCTCCTTCTCCCCTGGGCAAATACAGCCTTGGTAGACACTGATTTCTGTATATTATTTTATGAAACGTTAGTAGATTTCGTGTCTTTACATCTTGCCGGTTGATGTATTTTTGTGGCCCGTCAATGATACAAAGCTGTAAGTTATTACTGGCATAGCAAGCTGGTTTATGGCAGTAATTTTATTTTTATTGGTGAGCTGGGGTTTGCATATTTTCCTCACCCAGCGTACATATTCTTTACTAATCTTCTCCCTCATATTGGCATGTTGTATGTTCTCGTTTTCCTCAATGCCAAGGTACATAAGACTCATGCTCTTCTAGATCCCTGATTCAAATTGTAGGCGGTCGGATTGTTATTCAGGAGCTTGCTTAGTGGGTCTATTGCCATACAGAAGAGTAAGGGAGATAAGCTGTCACCTTGGAATATTCCCCTCTTTACTTTACTTCAGGGATGATGGGTTTTTCTCCATTGTGATTTAATGATATTGTAGTTTTCCACTTCTGAAGGTGAGCAGCCAGTGTTTGTTTGATTACCGGGTGGACTTTGTATAACTCAAGGCACCAAAGTAGCCATGAATGTGGCACGCTGTCAAATGCCTTCTGATGATCAATACATGCCATGCTCAGGTTTTTGTGTCTCTTCCTACAGTGTTCTATGACGGTCTTGTTGATTAATGGCTGGTCTTTGGTACTGAGGCATTTTCTTCTGCACCCTGTCTGCTCTTTTTCAAGGTAGGTCCCAGAAGATAGATGGTCATATATACCATCGGCTATCACACCAGTGAAAAGCTTGTAGGTAGTTGTAAGGCAGCATATTGGCCTGTATTTATTTGGCCGTTGTGTCTCGTTGGTCTTGGGTATGAGGCTGCTGTCCCCCTCTGTCAGCCAGGGTGGTGCTGCTTCATCTCTTAGCATCATGCTGAAGCAATCACTGTAGTGGTGGTGGAGTGCAGTCAATTGCTTCAGCCAAAAGTTTGGACATTGTCGATACCAGATGCTTTGTGGTTGGATAATTGTGCCAGTTTTCTTGTTATCATACCAGGAGTTATGACTGGTTCTGGCATCTGAGGCTTGGTTTCATTGAGCCTAATAATATCTTCAATCCACTGGGCCTCTTGATTATATTTGCCTTCTGCTTCAAATAGAGGCCTCCAGTAGTTTTCCAGGGCATCCTCTGAAGGGGGACTATCTACAGTAATAGTGTCCCTTATCGGCTGCCTGTAAAAAAGTCCTTTGGTTTGTTTTAAACTGCCTATTTTGAATCTGGGAGTTGATCTTGTTCTCCTGGTTTTTAATTCTCTGGGAAAGTGCTGGTATTTTTCCTTCCAACTCCCTAGCTGTATTTTATAATCCCTCAATTTTCTCATGGTGGTATTTGGTACAGAGTTTTTTATGGTGGTCTTAAGTCGACCCTGTACCGAGGGATTTGCAAGGAACTGTTTTATTTGGCTTAGTTCTTTTCTGCAGAGGTTCAGTTGTTTTTGCAGCTTGGTCTTCCAGTGAGGTGTTTGTCTAGAAACTCTTGGCCCTATTCGATGATTGTGATTGAATGTTCGAAGGTTAATTTTTCTGTCAATATAGAGGCCAGCTGCATATGTGATATGGTTGAGTTCTGTGAGCATAACTGTTGTTGGAATTAGCCTCTTTAGAGCGATGTTAACTTTGGCTATAACAGTCTTTGCTCTTGGTCAATTGTGTTGCTGAGCTCCTCATCCAAAGCAAACTGTTCATCATCTGCTTCTGGGAGTACAAATGATGGTGGTGGGTGTCTATGTGATTGTGGCGGTGGTGCAGGTGGTGGTATCCTGGTGGGTGATGTAGATTCCTGTGTTGGTGTTTGTGGAGTTTCCAGCAGAGAGTTTGTGAAGGAAGATGTCATGTCATGCAGAGACTCCATTGGCACAGGAGTTCCAGGAGAGCTGGGATATTTGGATGGGTTCTAATGGTAAAGTTGGTGGTTGTTGTTGGAGTAAGTTTGTGTGCTTTTTCTCTGCTGGGAGGTTTGATGTTTTTATAGCATCGGTTAGTATCTTTCCTGAGCTGCGTCCCCATTTCTCAAACCTTGAGTAGTGGTAGCATGGCAGAAGCATCTTCTTTTGCTCGACAGACCATGGCTGAGTTTTAATCCTCCTCCTGTTTCTTTTGAGATCTGTCAAGCGGGCTGGAGGAAGGACACTTAGTCCATCTTGATCATGGACTGGTTGCTGTCCTTGTGTGACCTCTGGGGTGATTGGGGTACCACCTTTTGAGGCAAGAAGGTTCACACCATTTCTTTCCTCTTCCTGCCTGGTGCGTAAACAGGTTGAGGGGCCCTTTTTATCCAGGGTGACGGCCGTCCAGTTTGAGTTCCTTTTGTTTGGCATTTTTCATGGTTGTTCCTCATTGTCCACGGCTTCTTATTCGTTATTCGAAGCTTCCCTCTACCTATTTTACATAAGTAGAGGGGGTGTGAGTTCTCATATGTGTCACTAAATGTGATTTTTTAGAAAAAGAATATCCACACACTTTAGAAGAATGTGGTTCCCTTTTTTTCTTCCTTTGAAGATTGTAATGCTGGGTATGGGGCAGCCAAACCAGCTGCCATCATTGCCCCGCTTTTTTATTGAAACCAACCGAGAGCTCTTTTTAGTATCCTCGCTGTTCCCTTAAGTGCAATTGTCTGAATCTGTTTTGCACTTTGTTCACCAGGAATATTAGTTTGATAGGAATTCAGGTTCCCCAGTGTGAGTTCTCATATGCGTCACTAAATGTGCTTTTCTGGAACAAGAATGTCCACACACTTTACAAGAATATGGTTTTTCCCCAGTGTGAGTTCTCATATGCGTCACTAAATGTGGTTTTGTTGAAGAAGAATGTCCACACACTTTACAAGAATATGGTTTTTCCCCAGTGTGAGTTCTCATATGTTTCACTAAATTTGATTTTTGCGAACATGCGTATTCACACACTTCACAAGAATGTGGTTTATCAAGAGTATGAGTTCTTATATGTGTCAGTAGGTTTGATTTTGTAGAACTAGAATATCCACATACTTTACAAGAATGTGGTTTTTCTCCAGTGTGAGTTCTCATATGTGTCACTAAATATGATTTCGTAGAACAAGAATAACCACACACTTGACAAGAATGTGGCTTTTCACCAGTGTGAGTTCTCATATGTGTCACTAAATGTGATTTTTTAGAACAAGAATATCCACATACTTTACAAGAATGTGGTTTTTCTCCAGTGTGAGTTCTCATATGTGTCACTAAATATGATTTTGTAGAACAAGAATATCCACACACTTGACAAAAATATGGCTTTTCACCAGTGTGAGTTCTCATATATGAATACAATATTTATTTTATGTATGTAAGATACTGTAATGGTATCGATTTTTGTAACATCCTGTTTTTTCAAAAGCCGCATACTTCTCTGAAAATTGTTATTATCTTGTTTATACCTTTTCATTCATTGGAGCATTAAGCACATATACTGCATATGTGAATATTATCTTCAAGGTTTGTGTGATTTTCTACACTATTTAAAATACATAATTTTCTGTAATAAAACATACTGATCCATAAAAATGTAATAACAGTCATCAAACAGGAACATCTGTAAATAAAAGAAATAAATGAAATTCAATATTTTATTATTATCGTTTAAATATTGTTTGTTATTCAATATTATTGGATGGAACTCATAAAATCTTATTTACTCAAACTTAATATTATACACAGAAGAAAATAATTGGATGTTTTATAACTTAACACAGGAAGAATCGATACAGGTATTTTCAATATATACTTTAGAAACAGTTATACCTAGAATTTTTATGATATGCATCATAAGGAAAACATAAAAACATTGATATATATAGATATTGATATACATATATATATATATATATATATATATATATATATATATATATGTATATATATAGATAGATATTGATATTGATATATATAGATATTGATATATATAGATATATATATTATACTGTTGGTAGAATTTTTCAGTAACTCATAACAACAACACAATATGTCATTCCAAAGAGTGCTCAATGCATGAAACAAAGCAATATATTGATTGTTGGAGAGCTAATAGCTACACATTAGCAAACGTGTTTCAATGACCCCCTAGCAGAGAAAAATGATTTTCCCTGCTAGGGGGTCATTGAAACGCGTTTGCTAATGTGTAGCCAATAGCTCTCAAACAATCACTATATATATATATATATACAAAGAAATCCCTTCCCATAATTCCCTTTCTATCTTTCTGTCTCTTTCTAGATGATTTTTAAGGAAGAATTATTAGAGCGAATTCTTTAATTGAAGGTTTATTTGAAATTGGACCATATGATAGGGATCCCTGAAATATGACTGAGGAGTATTTACGAAAAATTGAATTAATTCTTAAGAAGAAAAAAGTTTCCTCGGTCTAGAAAGATCTCTCTTTAATTTAAACTTTAATTTTATCAAGCTGTTAACTATACAGAACTGGTCGTTAACTAATATAACTCCTAGGTGTGGCGGGAGTTTATTAATTCGAAATAATCTTTGTGAGTGATCTTAGGAAGAGGGTTGTTTTTTGTAAATGATAAACTAATTACTTTAAAAAAGTTAATTAACGTAAAAAGTTTCTGAATTCGAAATGACTTATAAGAAGAAATAACTTTAAATTTCTTTTAAAAAATAATAATTACGAAATGAAAAAGTTGGGATGTCTCTGAATCTCATCGTGAAGGGTTAATTGATTCAAAATTAATTTTCTATGATCTTTTAAGAAAATTAATTTTAATAATGAACCAAATGTTATGAATAATTTTCGAATTTCATTGTGAAAAATAGGTCGATTTTAGATTTATCCTCTTTCGAGAAGATTGTTTTTAAAGTAATAAATGAATTACTTTGGAAAAAAGTTAACTAACATAAATTCGGAATTTTTAATGATCCTTTGGGAAGAAAAATTGATTTTAACGATGAACCAAAATACTTGAGATAATTTTTAAATTTTGGAATGAAATTTTAATGATCTTTTGTAAAGAAAGTTGTTTTTAAAAGAAATTACTTTTTAAATGTACCCCGAAATTTGGGAAAAAGTTAATTATGAATGTAATAACTTGAAATGCGTTTGCATTGTGTAAACACGTTCTAATTATAACTGAGGTACTCTGAAATGATTTTTTAAAAATGTTAACACCCTATTTCATTGAGTTAATGTATACCAGGTTTCTGAATTGTTTATTTTTTGAAATTCTTTTGCTTTAATTGAGTATTCCAACTCATGAAGCTGGGTGCCTTTCTTTAATTAATTCTTCATATAATTAATAAATATTCCGTGGTGCATAGTTTTTATTAGTCGTTCGGTGGCAGACACCTTACTCTAATAGAATTAAATTGGACTAGAACTTCTGAAGACGAGGTTGAACTAAATCAATATAGGTCAGCGTGATGAGGTCACATAACCCCGATTTATTTAAAATACATTATACTGGTTGCCGAGGAGACCATAAGTCTAGTTACTGAAATAATAACTTGAAATACATATAGGTCGGCGTGATGAAGTCACGTAAGCCAGACTTGGTTAAAATACATTATACTGGTTACTGAAGAGAGCCTGAATCTAGTTACTTAAATGATGTTATAAGTTGATGCAGAATATATTAAAATACGTATAGGTTGGCGTGATGAACTCACGTAAAATCCAGCTTTATTAAAAAATATTATACTGTATTATAATATATAAGTGATCGTAAATCCAGTAACTGAAATCATGAGGTCACTGCCTCGATGGAGGGCGACGATGATTACCCTCTCTGGTATTTGAAGCAGTATACCAGTCTACCAGGGGACTGGCGGAAAAAAAATAAATAGCTTCACTGAGTTCCTGACAAGACGTTGAGCATGGGGACATTGATCGCTGACGGCCGGTTGACGCACCATCAACGGAAAATTAGGAAATTCTAAAATTTATGAATACTCATGAATTTAGGATTGCATGGGGAGGGATGTGGCACTATTTTCCATGCCACTGTTTCTAACACGCTCTACAACATGCCCGAGCGGTAATTTGGCCATGAGCGTTGAGATACAAAGAAATCCCTTCCTATAATTGCCCCTTTTTTGTACAAAGCGGTCATCATTATCAAGGCCCGGAAGCCACTCAGGGATAAGGGTTATTGTAAGTACAGTACGTTAGTGTGGATATTTTAGAGTGTCAGCTTAAGGGGGCGGTTCATCAGGAATTTGTTTACGTTGGACTTGAACACATCCAAGTTGTAGTCAGGAGGGAAGCAGGAAGAGGGAACAGAGTTCCACAGGCGTGCAGTTCTAAGAAAGAATCTTTGTTCATGGAATTTACGTTTTGATTTAGGCATAGATAAAGAGTGGGGAAAATTTTTGACAGTCGATTCAGCTAGACGGGTGCTTTTTTTGTAAAAGACTGGTAGGTGGGGACCAGAGATTGGAGTTCAGACGAGCAACTGACATGGAAATAAGGATAAAACAAAGATAGGCTTGCAACAGAAGAGAGGTTGCAGGGAAGAGAAAAGGGCATCCCTCACTAAGCCACGAAGTCTATTTTGTACTCTGTCAAGGCAGGATAGGCTGTTTTTAATTGCTCCTGCCCAGATATGGAAGCAGTATTCCATCCTTGTGCGTACATGGCTTTTATATAGATAGAGAATTGCATCAGTAGTGAGATATCTTCTGGAGCGGTAGAAGGATCCCACCATCTTTCCGCGACCTTGGCAACAGACTTAATGTACATGTTCCATTTCAGGTCAGGAGTGAAGGTCTAGCCCAGAAGCTTGTCAAAACATGGGGTTTCTCCTAGACGAGAGACATCCATTTCAATTGATGCCAGATGGGGATCAGAGCGTTGATGATGTAAAGATAGGAGTTTGGTTTTAGATGCATTAAAGGTAACCAGCCACGCCTTTCCCCACTGAACCACTCATTCGAGATCAGAGGAGAGAGAATCAGAGAGAGTTTTGTCATTTACAGCCTTTGATGTGTTGCCGTAGATGGTCGTTTCATCAGCATAGATGTCAACGAATGATTAAGTATGTGTTTAGGGAGATCATTGATGTAGATAAGGAAGAGTTGGGCCCAGGATGGACCCTTGAGGGACTCCAGCATTAATACTGCAGGCCATCAACCACTACTCTTATGAGCCTATCAGAGAGAAATGATTTAATGACTGAGAGAATATTTCCAGTTATACCATAGCTGGAGATCTTGTGAAGTAGGCCTTTATGCCATACCTTGTCGAAGGCCTTTGACATGTCAAGAGCAATTGCCCTGGAAAGGAAACCTTTGTCAAGAGATTAACTAATCCTATGAGATTTGCTATCTGTCTTTTTCCTGCACGACCAGCATGAAGTGAAGACACATATTCCGACTCCCCGTAAATGGGGGAGAGCGCCCCCTCCCTCAATACTAGTTAGGTTGGTTAGCTTTGAAAAGCTTATTGTCCAGTTTTTAATTGTAAAAGTTTTTGTAAAATATATTTTTTAAAATAAAATAGTTATGCTTTATATATATTACAATTGTGTTGCGTGTCATTTTTCTTGTGTCTGCCAT
Organism: Euprymna scolopes; assembly: GCF_053919585.1. Lineage (NCBI taxonomy): Eukaryota > Metazoa > Mollusca > Cephalopoda > Sepiida > Sepiolidae > Euprymna > Euprymna scolopes. The sequence continues at coordinate 197,939,023 of NC_136527.1, read as the reverse complement.
GAATGCCTTCATGAGTGCCTTTATTGAAACAATGAAGCAGTCCAGAAAATGAAGAAAGAAAATTCCATTTAGAACGTCAACAAGGGTGAAGAGGTCAATATGTTTACTGGGAGAAGAAGGAGCCACACAACACATTCAACATCTCAGGTATGATTTTCTTGCTACAAAGACCCTAATGACTGGCCCATCTTTACGTCTTCCCGAGACCACTTAAAGACATTTAATATAACATGTCTGTCAGTCATACACCTCAGTGACCGGCTGATAGTGGTATAAGAGCAGCATATCGGTTGCAGCTTTTTACAATCATTTTTAATAAACAAAACGTTTGTTACATTGTTGGGTGATTATAGTCTACATGTTGTTAACTATTCTGTACTTTCACCTAACAAATTAATACACAAAGGATGCATTGTTATGTTGTTGCAAATTAGAGTTTTCATGTTAACTTTTCTGTATTGTCATCTAACAAATTAATAAACAATTTAAAAGTCAAAGTGAAAATTCGTTGGATATTTTTATTGTCATCATACAACAAACGTATTTAAAAAATTATTCGATTTAATGTTAAATGCACATTTAAAAGTCAATGTGAAAATTGGTCATGCTGTGGATTTTATATACATATTCAAAAGCTGGACTTTGAAAAAAATTGATGCTATTGAGAAGTTAAATATGCATTCAAAACTCGACCTTGTGATTATTTGTCGGACTATAGCGAATTTTGTATTTGCATTTGCAAGTCAAAATTTGAAAATTAAACATTCTATTGAATCTGAGTGGCTGATGCTGAAATTAGGTTGTATTTGAAAAAAAAAAGTCGCTTTTGTAAAAAGAACTTTTAATGCGATTCAGTTGAATTTTATGGAAAAAGTAGTCGTTTTTAAATGAGAAATTTAAAAAGAAATTTGGTTGTATTAGCTGAAACATAAGTAGTTGGTCTTAAATGAAGAAGTACAAATTTGTCGTTCTAAAATGAAGAATTTTGGAAATGTGATTCAGTTTTGTTGTATTTAGGAGTCGTCACTTTTAAGCCGAGTATCGTGGAAAAGCAGGATATCTGAGTGGGCTAGGAAGTGAGATTAACTTTGATATCTGACTGGGTTAGTCAGTGAGACGAGCAGAGATGTCTGAGGCGGCTAGGAGTCAAGACTAGTGGAAATATCTGAGTGGGCAAAGAAGTGAAACTAGCATGGTTATCCGAATGTGTTAGTCAGCGAGACTAGCATGGATATCTAAGTGGGCTATGAAGCAAGATTTGCACGGTTGTATGTTTATGAGGTGATCTTTAAGGGTCAGGGGGGAATGTGGTTTAGTGTGAATTGCATATCAATGAGGCTAGACATTGGAATGAGAGCATATAACACCGGTATTCAAGATGGCGGCAGTTGAGTTCTGGAGAACAGGAATGAAAGTGATGGAACTTAGAATGTCATCTGAATGTTGACAAGATTCCAATTTTTTTATTAGAATTATGTGGTATTTTTCCACTGTAGAGCATCGGTTATCTCAGGTTTGCCACAATGGATTCTTGTGACTTGTGCCGTAGGTAACACAAAAAGTATAACCTTGTCGGTCTGTTAATGTTAGAAAAGATTTCATCTCCACTGATCACAACTTCGGAATGATTATCCACACCTTCAGTCTGATCATGTGACTTTTTATACCCAAATTATCCAATCAAATGAGTCGGACGTAATGGCTACCTCAAGCATAAAAAGAATCAACATTCCAACAAACATTTTCTTTGCTTAAGCTCTTCCAGACAGTCGCAAATAAATGTCGTGCATCACATTTTCTGACAAATAAATTGTTAGGTGAAAGTACAGTATAGTTTAAAACATGTGGGTTCTAAACCTACCTTCGTAAAATAAAAAATAAAAATCGATACAAGGATTTCCCTCTCCCTTTCACCGCCACAAAAATTTGAAACTGCGAACGATTACATGTCTAGTTGACTGCAATGTGAGCAGGAAGTAGGTGTTTAATTCATGTTAAATTTATACAACAAAGTCTTAAATATTTATAATCTGTTTTTTATTCTATTTGTCGTGATATTTTTTATGGCTTTTCAGACACAATTGCAAACAAAAAGTAGATTTTCATTTTTTTAGGATTAAAACTATGGTGGCTTCGATTGTAAATATTTACCATTTATTTTTTTTACATTAAATTTTAGTTAATTGGTGATTGTCAGTAAATAAATGGGTGCTCACTTTTATATAAACTTTACTAAAGAAAGTATTGCCTATTCTATAACTTAAATATTGAATATAAAAATTACAATTCACATGGAAATCAGTAGACGAAAAACTGTTTTAAAAATTAAAGATTTTGATTTTTTTTTTAGGATTAAAACTATGGTGGCTTCGATTGTAAACATTTACCAATTATTTTTTTTTTACATTAAATTTTAGTTAATTGGTGATTGTCAGTAAATAGGTGCTCATTTTTATGTAAACTTTATTAAAGAAAGTGTTGCCTATTCTATAACCTTAAATATTGAATAAAATGGTACTAGTGAACTTATTGATCCGTGCTGAAATAATAACGTTATTATTTAAAAAGCCATTCTTAGCATGGGGAGGGTGTTTTGTACCTATTTTATACTTTAACCTTACAATTGAATAAAAAACATATCATAAAACTTTCATTAAACTTGGAAATACGATCTAGAAAATAGCGCGGATCAGTAAGTGCACTAGCACCAATAAAACATTACAATTCACATGGAAAACGATAGGCTGAAAACTGTTTTTAAAAATTAAAAAAAAACACAATTAAATATCGAAAAAACAGTTTAAAGCAACTTAGAATTAAATTATTTTGTTTATGGTAAACATTATTATTTTACTAGAAATCACGTAAGTTTTACTTAAATAAACACATTTTTGACAAAAACATAATTGTCAGATTGAATACTATATTTTAAAGGAGTATCGGTAAATACGAAGAATTACTCTATGCAGTTTAATTACCGTTTTAACGTAAGTAACACGCCGACATTAACCGAGTAGAAGAACTGTTTAATATTTTACAAAAAATCTGTTTGCATTTGGTGAGAGGCGGCAGAGCCACAACACACCTCGCCTTTCAACCGCCTCCTGCCAAATGTATATAAAAAAGAACGAAAAACAAACCGGCAGTCTCCTACTCCGTTAAAAAAACAAAAAACAAACGGTGACCATAAAGTGACTGCATTTCTTCATATATTGGAAACTACTTGTTTCCTGGAATTTTAAAAGTTAGTGGTAATTTTAAAGGATTTTCCGAGGGTGGAAAGAAAGTCTTCCCGCCATCCCCCGAAAAAAAAAAAATCATGGCCACAAAGTGGGTGCTCATTTTACGTTAAACTATTACAGAAAAGTGATACCCTACTTTTTTTTAAAACTAACATTTTTTTGTATCTTGAAAACTACTCGTTTGCCGTAAGGAATTTTCGAGTGTGGAATAATTCTTCATATTTACCGGAATGTTTTGTTTTTTTTTTATCAGCAATTCATATATTTTTATTCAAGTTTGTTATAAAGTATGGCGGAGTCAATATTTTTATTAGATTGTAATAAAAATAAACTTTTTTTTAATGTTAAAGATTTTTTTTTAAGAATCAATATATCTGAAGTGCAAAAAAAAACTGCTTTTCTGTTTCAGATTATTTTTAAAAGTTATTTAAAGCGAATTTTTAAAAGCGTAAAAATAACTTACCATTCATATTGGATTGCAATAAAAAATAAACTTATTTCAATATTTAAAATTATTTGTAAGTTGTTAAATGATATTTTTAAACATTAAAACAAAAGAAACTTACCTTTCATTCAGGAAATTAGATACGAGAAAAGTGCCGTCTTATCTTTTGTGTTCAAAACAGAAATTTTGTTTGTTCTGATTTCTTTAGTAACTTGATACAACTTTTGTTTTGTGTGTCCAATTCATTAAGAAATAAAATATATGAAAATATAAAAAAATTAAAATTAAAAGTTGAAAAACACGATTTAAACGTAAAATTACTTCAAGGAAAAAATCAACTGCTAAAGAACAAATAAATTAAGGTCATCGTAATAACACGGTGAAATCATTATTTTGTTCCTTGTGTAAAAATTAGGCACCGCCAAAACTGGGGGGGGGGTGCAGGTCAGTACTTTTTGACGGACCGTCTTTTTAAAAGTCTACCAAAAATCAGGTAAGTATCCAATCAATACGAAATTTTCAGCGATTATTAGGAGAAGAATGAACTTTATAACAGTGTACTTATTTTTCATAAACGATATTTATATATATATATATATATATTTTTTTGCTTACAACCCCCCCCCCTTGTTTTAAAGTGGGAACAAATATGCTTAAAATAATCATCTGAAACTGAACTCAACATATTGTGTTGTTGTAAGGGACAGAATTATAGATAAACAAAAAATTGTTTGCATACCTTATTTTGACGTCTGAATATCAGAACTTCGATTGTGTTTAATTATCCCGCTTTTGAGTTTTGAAGTGTGAAATTCGGTGAAAATGTTGAGTAAAATAATTAATTTAAGTTAAGCAAAACAACAAACAAATTTTTTTTAATATTTATACGAAAAAAGCCATTTTAAAATCTTTGATAAATAAATTAACAATTTTTTTTAGCGAGCCGAATAATGCATGACCATTATTAAACAGGGCATGCTTTGAAGAATCGTTACCAAAAAAAAAAAAAAAAAATTCGATAAATATTGTGCCCTTTGTGTTAAAAATAGCATCATTTTTTTCGATCCCGTTTGAAAACGTTTGCCGCTTTTCGACTACGGTGGACCAAACGCGCTAAAATATTTTTTTTTTATTCTGCTTTAAATTGCCCGTCCCCCATTTTGGGGAGCCCGGCCCGCACACACATACACATTAAAAACCAAACTCATACAAATGGTCACCCATCTGGTACTGGTCAGCCTCAGCTTAATAATACATTGAAATTTTCGTCACTGAAAAATAAATTATTTTGGCCTGTTTGGTCTTCATAGTTTGCTTCTTATCAAACGCAAACGTAAACAGTGTCGATCTAGACTCTAGATCGGCGCGAAATAACCGGTTACCTATATGAATAAGTGGAATTATTTGAAATCCAGGTACTTATATTATAATATTTTTGCATATTCTCATAGAAAATCATTCTAAATCTTAGTTAGACAATAAATAAATTAATTATTTCAAAAACCTTTTTTTTTTTTAATATTTATGTACGTTTTTTGTGCAAGACAAAAAATGTCAATTGTTAACTTTTTGGAAAAATTTAACATTTAAAATTTAATCAAAAATAGTAGAAAATGTTTTACATTATTCTGTTTTCTATATGATAAAATCCAGGGTATAATCTTTCAGGAAAAAAAACGTTACTCAGAAATAATGGATTTTAATAAATGTAATTTCGTTTTAAAATACAACAACAGCAACTTGATTTTTCGACCATTTTTAGCGGTGCCTATTATAATAAAAATAACAGAACATGTACCCCATATAACATATTCCTCAATGTTTTAATATAAATAAAACATGTATCCCATATAGCATATTCCTTAATGTTTCAATATAAATAAAACCGGTACCCCATATAGCATATTCCTTAATGTTTTAATATAAATAAAACAGCTACCCCATATAGCATATTCCTTAATGTTTTAATATAAATAAAACAGCAACCCCATATAGCATATTCCTTAATGTTTTAATATAAATAAAACAGCTACTCCATATAGCATATTCCTAATATTTTAATATAAATAAAACAGCTACCCCATATAGCATATTCCTTAATGTTTTAATATAAATAAAACAGGTACCCCATATAGCATATTCCTTAATGTTTTAATATAAATAAAACAGCTACCCCATATAGCATATTCCTCAATGTTTTAATATAAATAAAACATGTGCCCATATAACATATTCCTTAATGTTTTAATATAAATAAAACATGTGCCCATATAGCATATTCCTTAATGTTTTAATATAAATAAAACGTGTACCCCATATAGCATATTCCTCAATGTTAAAATTTAAATAAAACAGCTACCCCATATAGCATATTCCTCAATGTTTTAATATAAATAAAACCGGTACTCCATATAGCATATTCCTTAATGTTTTAATATAAATAAAACAGGCACCCCATATAGCATATTCCTTAATGTTTTAATATAAATAAAACAGGTACTCCATATAGCATATTCCTTAATGTTTTAATATAAATAAAACAGCTACCCCATATAGCATATTCCTTAATGTTTTAATATAAATAAAACAGCTACTCCATATAGCATATTCCTAATATTTTAATATAAATAAAACAGCTACCCCATATAGCATATTCCTTAATGTTTTAATATAAATAAAACAGGTACCCCATATAGCATATTCCTTAATGTTTTAATATAAATAAAACAGCTACCCCATATAGCATATTCCTCAATGTTTAAATATAAATAAAACATGTGCCCATATAACATATTCCTTAATGTTTTAATATAAATAAAACATGTACCCCATATAGCATATTCCTTAATGTTTTAATATAAATAACACGTGTACCCCATATAGCATATTCCTCAATGTTAAAATTTAAATAAAACAGCTACCCCATATAGCATATTCCTCAATGTGTTAATATAAATAAAACCGGTACTCCATATAGCATATTCCTTAATGTTTTAATATAAATAAAACAGGCACCCCATATAGCATATTCCTTAATGTTTTAATATAAATAAAACAGGTACTCCATATAGCATATTCCTTAATGTTTTAATAGAAATAAAACAGCTACCCCATATAGCATATTCCTCAATGTTTTAATATAAATAAAACAGCTACCCCATATAGCATATTCCTTAATGTTTTAATATAAATAAAACAGCTACCCCATATAGCATATTCCTTAATGTTTTAATAAAAAAAAACAGCTACCCCATATAGCATATTCCTTAATGTTTTAATATAAATAAAACAGCTACCCTATATAGCATATTCCTCAATGTGTTAATACAAATAAAACATGTACCCCATATAACATATTCCTTAATGTTTTAATATAAATAAAAATTGTACCCCATATAGCATATTCCTTAATGTTTTAATATAAATAAAACAGCTACCCCATATAGCATATTCCTTAATGTTTTAATATAAATAAAACAGCTACCCCATATAGCATATTCCTCAATGTTTTAATATAAATAAAACATGTACCCCATATAACATATTCCTTAATGTTTTAATATAAATAAAACAGGTACCCCATATAGCATATTCCTCAATGTTTTAACATAAATAAAACCGGTACTCCATATAGCATATTCCTTAATGTTTTAATATAAATAAAACATGTACACCATATAGCATATTCCTTAATGTTGTAATATAAAAAACAGCTACCCAATATAGCATATTCCTCAATGTTTTAATATAAATAAAACCGATACCAATATAGCATATTCCTCAATGTTTACTATAAATAAAACAGCTACCCCATATATGATATTCCTCAACTTTTTAGTATAAATAAAACAGCTACCCCATATAGCATATTCCTCAATGTTTTAATATAAATAAAACCGGTACTCCATATAGCATATTCCTTAATGTTTTAATATAAATAAAACAGCTACCCCATAAAGCATATTCCTTAATGTTCTAATATAAAAAACAGCTACCCCATATAGCATATTCCTTAATGTTTTAATATAAATAAAACAGCTACCCCATAAAACATATTCCTCAATGTTTTAATATAAATGAAACAGCTACCCCCATATAGCATATTCCTCAATGTTTTAATATAAATAAAACAGTTACTCCATATAGCATATTCCTAAATGTTTTAATAAAAATAAAACATGTACCCCATATAGCATATTCATCAATGTTTTAATATAAATAAAACAGGTACTCCATATAGCATATTCCTTAATGTTTTAATATAAATAAAACCGGTACTCCATATAGCATATTCCTTAATGTTTTAATATAAATAAAACAGCTACCCCATATAGCATATTCCTTAATGTTTTAATATAAATAAAACAGCGACCCCATATAGCATATTCCTCAATGTTTTAATATAAATAAAACATGTACCCCATATAACATATTCCTTAATGTTTTAATATAAATAAAACATGTACCCCATATAGCATATTCCTTAATGTTTTAATATAAATAAAATAGCTACCCCATATAGCATATTCCTCAATGTTTTAATATAAATAAAACCGGTACTCCATATAGCATATTCCTTAATGTTTTAATATAAATAAAACAGCTACCCTATATAGCATATTCCTTAATGTTTTAATATAAATAAAACAGCTTCGCCATATAGCATATTCCTCAATGTTTTAATATAAATAAAACAGCTACCCCATATAACATATTCCTTAATGTTTTAATATAAAAAACATGTACCCCATATAGCATATTCCTCAATGTTTTCATATAAATTAAACAGCTACCCTATATAGCATATTCCTCAATGTTTTAATATAAATAAAACAGCTACCCCATATAGCATATTCCTCAATGGTTTAATATAAATAAAACAGCTACTCCATATAGCATATTCCTTAATGTTTTAATATAAATAAAACAGTTAGCCCATATAGCATATTCCTTAATGTTTTAATATAAATAAAGCAGCTACCCCATATAGCATATTCCTTAATGTTTTAATATAAATAAAACAGCTACCCATATAGCATATTCCTCAATGTTTTAATATAAATAAAACAGCTACCCCATATGGAATATTGCTTAATGTTTTAATATAAATAAAACATGTACCCATATAACATATTCGTTAATGTTTTAATATAAATAAAACATGTTCTCCATATAGCATATTCTTTAATGTTTTAATATAAATACAACAGCTACCCCATATAGCATATTCCTTAATGTTTTAATATAAATAAAACAGCTACCCCATATAGCATATTCCTCAATGTTTTAATATAAATAAAACAGCTACCCCATATAGCATATTCCTTAATGTTTTAATATAAATAAACAGCTACCCCATATAGAATATTCTTCAATGTTTTAATATAAATAAAACCGGTACTCCATATAGCATATTCCTTAATGTTTTAATATAAATAAAACCGGTACTCCATATAGCATATTCCTTAATGTTTTAATATAAATAAAACAGCTACCCCATATAGCATATTCCCTCATGTTTTAATATAAATAAAACATGTACCCCATATAACATATTCCTTATGTTTTAATATAAATAAAACATGTACCCCATATAGCATATTCCTTAATGTTTTAATATAAAAAAAACATGTAACCCATATAGAATATTCCTCAATGTTTTAATATAAATAAAACAGCTACCCCATATAGAATATTCCTCATTGTTTTAATATAAATAAAACCGGTACTCTATATAGCATATTCCTTAATGTTTTAATATAAATAAAAAAGGTACCCCATATATCATATTCCTCAATGTTTTAATATAAATAAAACAGCTACCCCATATAGCATATTCCTCAATGTTTTAATATAAATAAAACAGCTACCCCATATAACATATTCCTTAATGTTTTAATATAAAAAAACATGTACTCCATATAGAATATTCCTCAATGTTTTAATATAAATAAAACAGCTACCCTATATAGCATATTCCTCAATGTTTTAATATAAATAAAACATGTACCCCATATAGCATATTCCTCAATGTTTTAATATAAATAAAACCGGTACTCCATATAGCATATTCCTTAATGTTTTAATATAAATAAAGCAGCTACCCCATATAGCATATTCCTTTATGTTTTCATATAAATAAAACAGCTACCCTATCCAGCATATTCCTTAATTTTTTAATATAAATAAAACAGGTACTCCATATAGCATATTCCTTAATGTTTTAATATAAATAAAACAGCTACCCCATATAGAATATTCCTCAATGTTTTAATATAAATAAAACCGGAACTCCATATAGCGTATTCCTTAATGTTTAAATATAAATAAAACCGGTACTCCATATAGCATATTCCTTAATGTTTTAATATAAATAAAACAGCTACCCCATATAGCATATTCCTCAATGTTTTAATATAAATAAAACAGCTACCCCATATAGCATATTCCTTAATGTTTTAATATAAATAAAACATGTACCCCATATAGCATATTCCTCAATGTCTAATATAAATAAAACAGCTACCCCATATAGCATATTCCTCAATGTTTTAATATAAATAAAACCGGTACTCCGTATAGCATATTCTTTAATGTTTTAATATAAATAAAAAGGTACCCCATATATCGTATTCCTTAATGTTTTAATATAAATAAAACAGCTACCCCATATAGCATATTCCTTTATGTTTTAATATAAATAAAACAGCTACCCCATATAGCATATTCCTCAATGTTTTAATATAAATAAAACAGCTACCCCATATAGCATATTCCTCAATGTTTTAATATAAATAAAACCGGTACTCCATATAGCATATTCCTTAAAAAAAAATTTATATAAATAAAACAGGTACCCCATATAGCATATTCCTCAATGTTTTAATATAAATAAAACAGCTAACCCATATACCATATTCCTTAATGTTTTAATATAAATAAAACATGTACCCCATATAACATATTCCTTAATGTTTTAATATAAATAAAACATGTACCCCATATAGCATATTCCTTAATGTTTTAATATAAGTAAAACATGTACCCCATATAGCATATTCCTCAATGTTTTAATATAAATAAAACAGCTACCCCATATAGCATATTCCTCAATGTTTTAATATAAATAAAACATTTACCCCATATAGCATATTCCTTAATGTTTTAATATAAATAAAACAGGTACCCCATATAGCATATTCCTTAATGTTTTAATATAAATAAAACAGCTACCCTATCTAGAATATTCCTTAATTTTTTAATATAAATAAAACAGGTACTCCATATAGCATATTCCTTAATGTTTTAATATAAATAAAACAGCTACCCCATATAGAATATTCCTTAATGTTTTAATATAAATAAAACATGTACCCCATATAGCATATTCCTTAATGTTTTAATATAAATAAAACATGTACCCCATATAGCATATTCCTTAATGTTTTAATATAAATAAAACATGTACCCCATATAGCATATTCCTTAATGTTTTAACATAAATAAAACCGGTACCCCATATAGCATATTCCTCAATTTTTTTATATAAATAAAACAGCTACCCCATATATGATATTCCTCAATGTTTTAATATAAATTAAACAGCTACCCCATATAGCATATTCCTCAATGTTTTAATATAAATAAAACCGGTACACCATATAGCATATTCCTTAATGTTTTAATATGAATAAAACAGCTACCCCATATAGCATATTTCTTGATGTTTTAATATAAATAAAACAGCTACCCCATATAGCATATTCCTTAATGTTTTAATATAAATAAAACAGCTACCCCATATAGCATATGCCTTAATGTTTTAATATAAATAAAACAGGTACCCCATATAGCATATTCCTCAATGTTTTAATATAAAAAAAACAAGTACCCCATATAGCATGTTCCTGTAAAATGTTTTTATTTGATTTAAATAACAATAAAAATTTTTTTATCTATAACATTTGTAAAATTATATTTCGGTATTTTATAGATAAACCCACAAACGAAAAATGCAACAAAAATTCAAATATATGCCAAATTAATGTTACCAAAGGCACGATAAATTATTCTGTTACCTACCTGAATAAGATTGTGTACATATTTTAAAGCGTCTATTTAATCTGAAACACAAGTATTGCCGATTTTTAAGTTAGGACAATAAGATGGCCGACATGCAATCATTTAACTGGGAAGTCTCGATAATCGCTTAAATCATGACAAGAAAGCAATATACTGATAGCAGTTTATCCAATTAATGTCACGGTGAGACTTATGTGATCAATGTCTCAGTATTTAGTTTATTCGTATAATTTTAAGCTAGTAATGACACTTTAAAGAAGACATTTCTTGTTGGTCATATTTTTTTTTAACTCTACAACTCGGCACTTATTTATTTTATATTTTCGAACGGAATAAAACTTCATAATTCGTTAAAAATTCAAAGCTTATCCAGATACATAAAAGAGTAACTTAACTTGCCTTTGGTAATATTTTTGTTTCTTTATTTGAATTTTTAAAATCTTTTGGTGCTTATACGGGAGTGATCCGCGCTATTTTTTTTAAAATCGTATTTCCACGTTTAATTAAAGTTTTATTACATGTTTTTTTTTATTCAATTTAAGGTTGAAGTACAAAATAGGTAAAAAACACCCTCCGCTCCCCCATGTTAAGAATGGCTTTTTAATTAACAACGTTATTATTTCAGCACGGATCACTTTCTGCATGAGTACCAAACTTTTTTTGTTTGTTTGTTTGTTGGCTCATCTGCTAATCACCATTTTATGAACAATTTTTTTTCAGCTTAAACAGTTTTAGTTTTTTTTTAAACACTCTATAAGGTATACTCGTAAATGTATTGTATGTATGTATGTATGTATGTATGAAGGCACCCTAAAAATTCTAAGTATATTTCTTGGGTATTTGCCCCTCATCGTAAGGATTACACAAACTCCAATGCCCTTCTATGCAAGTTTGTATGTAATGTTGAATGGTCGGAATGTACAACATTTGATTTGTGGTTCACAACGTTGTGTTGTTGCAGTAGAATTGCGTTAGAAGATTGTTATCGATTACTATTCGATTTACTGGCAGAGAAAAAATAGATTTTGTTGCTAAAAAACAATTGTTTATCATTATGATAATTAGAACACTTAGTTCGAGTCATTTTTTTTTTTTCAGATTAATTTTTCTTATTTCTCGGTTACATTCAGTTTTTATGGTATGTGTTGTTTATTAAATTATAGATGAAACTACAGAATAGATTTTTTTTAAGCCACCGCTCCCGATGTTAAGTATGGGTTTCTAAATAACCCAATTATTTCAGCACGGTCCGTATTTCGTATAAGTACTCGAAATTTGTAATTTAATTTATAAGGAAAAGATTGTTAATATTTGTTCAATTACGGATCAATTTATAACACGAAGTAATTTTTATTTTCCCATTAAAATTGAAAATAAAAATATTTTTAATAGTAAATTGCTTTCTATAAATTCATGTTTATGGGGCACCGGTTTAAAATAACAAACGTATAATTGGCATTCACAGTCGGCAGCCATTTTGAGTGGAAAACTACGCATTTGCCATTTAAATTTCTGGGTTTGAATTACTGTACACACAGATTCGAAAAAGTTGTCAAAAAACAAATACATAACAAATAAACCTACCGAATACATGCCAGCATATGTCACGGTAACATATACAGAGTGAGTTTCTAACAGTATTTTGTCTAGTTTTTATTTTTATCTCCTTTTCCGAACCTTACCGTGTGAAAGAGAGTCCGCCGCAATTTTAAACTTTCCAATACATCGGTAAACACAGTATGTTTTTCGAGTTGAATAAACATGTTACATTAAATAAAAACACTTAAAACATATCCAGTAATGTAGTAAAGTAACTTAACTTGTCTTTGATAACATTTATTTGCTATGTATTTGTTTTCTGACAACTTTTTCGAATCTATGTGTACAGTAATACAAACCCACATTTCTTTACCATAAAATTGTTTTAAGCAAGACCTGGTAAACGCAAGACCTGGTAAAAAGGAAATCAAAATGTTCATAGAAATAAAAAAAAATCTTATTTGAAATGCATTAAATTGTTAATTGTTAGGAAATAAAATAAAATATCGAAAAATAAAAACTTACCTTTACTTCTAAGCAATTCAATACGAAAAAAAGGCCATGAAAATTGGATGATTTCTTTTTTGTTTTTTGTTCAAAACTGTCACTTTTGTTCGGTTCCTTGGGATTTTTTTTTGTTTGGTAAATTCATAAAAATTCGATTCTGCGTGTCTAAATCATTAAGAAAAAGCATTTAAAAATGTTTAAATCAAAAACACGATTGAAACGAAAAAAATGACTGAACGAATATTGAAAAATTAAAATGAAAATAAAATATAAAGATTAAAAAAGATTAAAAGATATAAAAACAAAAAACGATTATAATGAAACGTTTTAAATTCTTAAAAGTTCGTTAATTACGTGTGAGTAAACGTTTTCCGATGATGTTTGCAACGTATTGTCCATTCAAAAGACGAAAATAATTAAAGGTAAAAAAACGAATAAAATTAAGATATCTTTGTTCTGCATTAGTTATATGCTAACGGTCAACACAACAACACTGTCACGAAATTTGCTTTTGCACTGGGACTCGCCACCATCGAAAGATAAGATAGGCAGGCACGATGGGCAATGTTATATTTATGTAAAAATGGCACTAAATATGGTTGCTGGACTTTAATAAACGTCTGTAGCTAAATTTTTCATGAAGAAAACAAAGCCAAGTTAAAAACGTTTAAAAAGTCAAGTCATAAAAATGCTAAATTGAAAAAATTAACGAATAAAATTAAGATATATTCGTTCTGCGTTAGTTATATGTTAACGGTCGACAACAATAACACTGTCACGAAATTTGCCTTTGCACTGCAAGTCGGCACGACTAAAAGATGAGATAGGCAGGTACGATTGGCAATGTTTAATTTATGTAAAAAAAAAAGCACCGGTGAATAGGATTGTTGGACTTTAATAAATGTTTGTAGCTAAATTTTTCAGGTGGAAAAAGCTAAGTTAAAAACGTTTAAAAAAAAAAACAAAGTCATGAAATTGCAAATTGTTTTTGTTAATCATACAAACTTGCCCGGTCGTAAAATACGTTTAAATATATTTTAATTTATGCAAATTTCGTATTCAATATTCTTATAACGACAATTTTAATAGTGATTTTTATACCTAATACATTGTAATGCCACCCGGCGTGTCCCGGTCGTAAACTACGCTTACATACGCAGATTTCATATTCAATATTATAGAGCCATTACCCTATTGTACCCGATATATAAAGTAGTGATTACAAAAGTTAACAAAAACATGACTCGGGTGCCATCAGCTTGAATAGAAAGCAAAACATCTAGCGTTTCAACTCCATTTGAACTATCGTGAAATGGATAAGAAATAGTTAAAAAATGAAATGATTTTAACGTTTAAATGTATATTTACGCATGCGTGGAAAAACAATTTAATTTGCCTTATACATGCGAATTGTATATATTCTTTTCAATTTTACCACCTTAACAATTATTTTTACTTTATAAATTTATTTGGTCGGTAAAAATAATTGCTAAGGTATTAAAATTGAAAATAATTATTGACAATTCGCTTGTATGAATAAAATTAAATTGTATTTTTATGCATGCGTAAATATACATTTAAACGTTAAAGTCGTTTCATATTTAACTATTTCTTATCCATTTGACGATCGTTTGAATGATTTCGACTGGAGTTGGAGCGTTAAATGTTTTGCTTTCTATTCAAGCTGATGGCACCCATGTCATTTTTTATCATCTTTTGAAATCAGTACTGTATACCGGGCAAGTACTATGGATTTGGTATACTATAATAATCACTATCGCTGTTAGAATAATGAATGTTAAATTTGCATAAATTAAAATATATTTAAGCGTATCTTACAGCAGGACACGTTAGTATGATAAAAAAAAAAAAAAACAATTTGCATTTTTCTGGTTTTATTTCTTTTAAACGTTTTTAACTTGGCCTTTTTTTCCTGAAAAATTTAGCTACAAACATTTATTAAATCTAGCAACTATATTTACAAGTGCTATTTTTACATAAATATAACATTGCCTATCGTACCTGCCTATCTCATCTTTCGGTCGTGCCGATTTGCAGTGCAAATGCAAATTTTATGACAGTGTTGTTGTTGACCATTATCATATAACTAACACGGAACAAAGATATCTTAGTTTTATTCGTTTTTAACCTTTAATTATTGTAGTCTTATGAATGGACAATACGTTGCCAACATCATTGGAAAACGTTTATTCACACGTAATTAACGAACTTTTAAGAATTTACAAAGTTTAATTATAAATTTTTATGTTTTTTTCTTTAATTTTTTTAAAAATCTTTTTCAATTCTTTTTATTTACTTTTCATCTTTTAATCTTTTTTAATCTCATTTTTTTTATCTCATTTTATATTTCAATATTCGTTCAGTCATTTTTTTAATCCACGTTTTAATCGTGTTTTTTATTTAAACATTTTTAAAAAGCTTTTTCTTAATTATTTGGATACACGGAATCGAACTTGTATGAATTTACTAAACAAATCCTAAGAAACCGCCGAATTTACAGTTTTGAACAGAAACAAAAAAGAAATCATCGGATTTTCATGGCATTTTTTCGTATTGAATTGTTTAGAAGTAAAGGTAAGATTTTATTTTTTGATATTTTATTTTATTTCCTAACGTTTAACAATTTAATGCATATAAAACAATTGGGTGTTAATGCACTTACTGATCCGCGCTATTTTTAATAGTTTTTCCAAGTTTAATTAAAGTTTTATGGTATGTTTTTTTTTTAATTCAATTGTAAGGTTAAAGTACAGAATATGTACAAAAACACCCTCCTCTTGTTAAGAATGGCTTTTTAAATAATAACATTATTATTTCAGCACGGATCAATAAGTGCACTTGCACTCGTATCAACAATTGTATTTTTTTATTTTTATTTTATTTCATTTCCTAACTTTAACAATTTAATGTATTTAAACTCAATGTATTTTTTATTACATAACTTTAAATAATTTAATGCATATTAAATAAGATTATTTTTATTTTATTCCTATAAAAATCTCGATTTCTTCTTTGCCAGAAGACAGTCTTGCTTAAAGTAATTTAAATGCTAAAGATGTTTAAATGATGAATGTGTCGTTTTCCACTCAAAATGACTGCCGACTGTAAAGTCCACTTGCATGTTTTCTATTTTAAACCGGTGCCTCAAAAATGTCTACATGAATTTATAAAAAAGAAATTTACTATTAAAAAATATTCTTTTCTTTATTTTAAGTTTTATTGGGAAATAAAATCAGTTATTTTATTCCTAAAAAAAAAAAAAAAAAATCGATTTCCTCTGCCGGATGAGCCTTGCTTAAAGGAATTTAAATGGTAACCCTTGTATTTCACTCAAAATGGCTGCCGACTGTGAAGTCCTCTTACACCTTCGCTATTTTAAACCGGTGTCGACATGAATTTATAGAAAGAAATTTACTATTAAAAATATTTTCTTTATTTTCAGTTTTATTGGGATAATAAAAATCAGTTTGTGTTATGAATTGATTCGAAATTGAACAAATATTAACAACCCTTTTACTTTTTCAAATTAAATTACAACTGAACTTTTTAGTACTTATACTAAATACGGACCGTACTAAAATAATTGGGTTATTTAGAAACCTATGCTTCATTGCTTAACATAGGGAACGGCGGCTTTAAAAATTATTCTGCAGTTTCATCTATAATTTAATAAACAACAGATACCATAAAAATGTAATTTAATCTGAATATCTAAACAATTTTTTATTTCTTTTATTATTATTACACAATTGTTTTTTGTTTTTAGTAACAAAATCGGTGCTTGTACAGTTTAATGAAGACATTAAAAAATGAAAATATCGAAAAAAGTTATATTGTACGTATCCGTTTTGACATGAAGACCTCCGAAATTTTTTTTTTTTTTTTTTTTTTACAGCGGAAAAACACGTTTTTATGAGAGCGCGTTGAAGGCAGACATCTTGGATTTGTTTTAAATTTTTGTTTGAATTTAAGAAACGACACAGGAGATAACTCCATGTAAAGAGCCGACACTCTCTCTCCATCTTTAATACGAGCTTTTCTTCCTAAAAATCGAACCTTTTGCTCGGTATCTTAGAAAATTGTTTTTTTTTCACTCTAAAATAAAAAAAAAAAACTGCTTGATGAAATTAAGTGATAACAGATACGTACAAATTAAACTTTGTTCGATATTTTCATTTTTAATGTCTTGACTAAATTGTACAAATACAACAAAATCTGTTTTTTTTTCTGCCAGTAAATCGAATAATAATCGATAACAATCGACTAACGCAATTCTACTGCAGCAACACAACGTTGTGAACCAGTAACCACAATTTGAATGTTGCAGTTGCACATTCCGACCATTCAACATTACACACAAACTGCATAGAAGGAAATTTGAGTTGATGTAATCCGTACGATGAGGGTCAAATAGCCATTAAATATATTCAGAATTTTTATGGTGCCTCTGCCTCATATATATATAAACAATTTATTTACAAATATACCTTATGGGGCGTTTAAAAATATTTCTAAATGTTTCAAAAATATTTCTAAATGTTTCAAAAATATTTCTAAATGTTTAAAAATATTTATAAATGTTTTAAAGATATTTCTAAATGTTTAAAAAATATTTCTAAATGTTTAAAAAATATTTCTAAATGTTTAAAAAATATTTCTAAATGTTTAAAAAATATTTCTAAATGTTTAAAAAAATATTTCTAAATGTTTAAAAAATATTTCTAAATGTTTTAAAGATATTTATCAATGTTTAAAAAATATTTCTAAATGTTTAAAAATATTTCTACATGTTTAAGCTGAAAAAAATGTTCATAAAAAGGTATTAGCAGAGTATCCATCAAACGATTTTTTAATTAAAAAAAAAACATAAAACAAAAAAAAATGTTACAAAAGGCAAGATAAGTAACTCTTCTACGTATAGGGATAAGTTTTGTACTTTTAATATATTTTAAATTTTATGCCTTTCGAAAAAAAAGTAGCTTCGAGTTGCAGAGTTTCAAAGAAAATATGACCAACAAGAACATGCCGTCTTTGAAGTGTCATTACTGGCTTAAAATTCCACAAACAAACTAAATACTGAAAGAAATTGATTCAATAAATACCACCGTGATATTTATTGGATAAATTTCTATCGGTGTTTTGTTTTCATGATCTAAGCGATTATCGAGACTTCCCAGTTAAATGATTGCATGTCGACCATCTTCTCGTTCTAGCTTCCCAAATCGGCACTACTTGAATTTCAGATTGAATACACGCTTTAAAATATGTTCAATCGCATAAAACGTATTCAGGTAGGTAACAGAATAATTTATCTTTCTTTTGGTAATATTTTTTTTTTTATATATTTGGATTTTTGACGCATTTTTCGTTTGTGGCTTTCTCTATAAAATTCCCAAATATAATTTTACAAATGCAATATATAAAAACATTTTTATCGTTTAAATAATGCTATATGGGTACCAGTTCTTTTAGTTATATTTATATTAAAACATTAAGGAATATGCTATATGGGTACGAGTTCTTTTATTTATATTAATATATATATATATATATATATATATATATATATATATATATAAACAGGGTTCGTAAACTACAGGAGTTTCAAAGGAAAATTTTAATTTTCTGTTTTCATCTGATTAAATATATATACTTTGGAAATGGTAATATTGAATGAAAATCTATACCATTGGTTTTACTTATATTGTGTCGCAGTAATGTCAAAAAATGAGGAAATTAATTATTAACAAAAACAAATTTCGAAGTCAATAAAATTCTGCTAAAATGCCAAGTATTTAAAAAAAACACCTTCCCTTGTTACGATTCGAACTCTTCGGTTTCTTTTATTTAGCAAATCTCAATTTTCGTCAATTTTATTTAAAACGTATTTTAATTTATATTTAATTTTACTACCTTATTATTTTTTGCGATTATTGGATATGTTCAGTACTGGGACATGACAATAAAGTAGATACCATTGGTTCTATTGGAAAGTCTATATTTCGACTTTAGATGTAATAAAAACACCTTATCTTTTAATATTTGCAAATACTGTTTATAAAAACAGATTTTATAATTTAACAATTTTGAAAAAAAAATCATGTTAAATTTGAAATGCTTTTTTTCTACACAAAATATTTCAAATTTAATTTCAATTTTTTTAGTCCAATTTAAAAAAAACAATAAAAAAACTGATTTATTAGTTTTTCGGGAAATAAAATTTACAAAATGAAAATTTCTGTAATAATAAATTGTTTTCTAGTGGCCAACCGTTGTGAATGAAATTTTACCATTTATATCTTGGTGCGTTTGTAAATTAGTGATCTTTTATGATAATGCATTTCAGATGAAAACAGAATTACTTACTTGTCATGTCAAAATAAGTACACATTTCAAGAATTACGAAAAAAATGATCAAGTAAAAAATAATTTTAATAGAATAGAAGTTAAAAGTTGTCGAAAACAAAAACCTGTTTGTGGGTTGTTTTTAAAAATGGAATAGAAATTAAAATTTCGTTTCATTTCACTCTTTTTAATCATTTGAAATTGCTCTGGTCTCGCATTTTACTTAAGAAATGATTAACAAACACAATATATTTTTCCAGTAAAGAATTTACAAAATGTCGCCTTCTTCTCACCGAAACAGCATCTATTTCTTTTTTTTTTTGTTTTGTTCCGTTATCATTAAAACATAGCTTGCGCAACGCCACGTTCGACTTTTAGGTGATTCTACACTATTGGGACGAACTTTCGGAAATCGTAATACCGTATTTCACATAAAAACAAGAGTATCTAAGTATTCTTCGTACTTTTTAAGATGATTATATAGTTGTGCCAGAATGTTTTGTGAATTTTTGACACCCTTAACAAAAAACTGCGAATAAAATATACAAAACTCGTAATTTCTTTTTGTAAAGTGGCTTGTTTGATTTCTTTATGAATATACTTCCAAAATAAACTATTAAAGTTTTCGAAAAATAATAGAAATATTATTTTCTATTAAAAAAAAAAATGTTTAAAAAATGCATGCGCGCGCTCATGCAGTCAGATTTTTCTACGTAATGAAATGAAATGAATTTTACGAGTTAATTTTTTTTTCAATTCTAAAATCTATCGAAATTTTTCTATTGATTCGAATTTTAAGATATTTGCGGGTTTAATGTGAAATTCTATGCTCTTTCTAATAAACTGAATATCATATTCTAGACAAATGTTTTTTTTTTAATTCACACCATTCATTTTTAAATGCCTATTAAAAAGAAAATAATTAATTTTCTCACCTAAGGTTTATATATCACAAATTGAAGATAAAAGATCAACAAATATAATAATTTAATTTAAAACAAAAACAAATCAATAGTTATATTCAAATTTACCTGTAAATTCAAAAGTTTAAAACCTTAAAAAAGCACGTTGGTTTATTTTTTAAGTTAAACACCACATTTTTAAAATATTGTCCTGTAAAAATTGGACAGCTACATTCATTTTTTTTCTATTTCATTCAATGTTGTTGTTTTTTTTTGTTTTTGTTTTTTTGGAATTTTAATATAAAATTCATTGCATAAAGAACAAATAAAATGTTTTAAATCAAAAACTCCTGTAATTCTTTAAGAATAAAAAATGGAAAATATGTCGGCAGTTTTTTAAAGTAAACTTTGGTGAGTGAAATGTGATCATTTTTCAAATACTGTGACCCATTGTTGATTAATTTGATTGTTGACAGTAAACACATGTCAGAAATTCAAAGTAATGAAAGCAACATTGGATTTTTGTAAAGTAAACTCGTTTTTTTTTATTTTGGTTTCTTTTTTGGAACAGATGAATAATTTAAATGAAACATTTTTCGAATTAAAGCAACATTGAACGGTCAACAACAAATTAATAATTTAAATGAAAAATTTTTCTGATTTAGAGCAACATTGGATATTTTTTTGGGGAAGCATTTTTTGACTTGATGTAAAATTGTGGTACTTGTCGGATTAAGAAGCGCCAACAGGCGCCAGTTTAATGAAACGCACAAAAAGATGGTCGCCGTGTGCATACTGCATAATTCCCTAAAATACTTAATTTTAAAGAAAATCAATTTATAAAATTATATAATCAATTTTTAATGCTGCAATATTTTTAGTTATAAATTTATGATAATTTTTACTAGAATATGTTGTCGTTTTCTTTTCTATTTTTAATAATTAGTCTATAATTTTTCCACTTTAATTTTAACTATCTTACTTTTCATGCTCACATTTTCTATTGTAATATATATATATATATATATATATATATATATATATATACATATATATATGTATGTTACAGAGGAATATTAGACAAGTGAAAATGAGATTAGGATAATTAGAATCGAACCTTGTAAGCAAGGTTAAGAAATGGAATGTTAGAAATTTTATCTATTGTAAAATTCTATTAGAATTATTAGAATAGTTAAATATTGTTTATATCGGAAAAAGAGTTGATTGGTCATTCGTTTAGAAATTGTAATATTAAAAATGTCAGCTAAACAAATGAACAATGCAAATTACAAAGGTATTGTTAAAAATAGGTTAGAGTATAATTGAGGATTCTTTTGTTTAACAAAAGTGTGTTTTGGACAAACATATGCATAGCCATGTGAAAATTAGTGACGTTTGAAAACACAATTCTGTCGTCATAGACAAAGGGAGATTTCTAAATATAGGATCTAAGAGTTAGTTAGTCAGGAGAGATCGGAGTTGAGTCAGTCAGCTGGGCAGTCAGTTGGCAGTCAGTAGTGAGTTGATGAGTTAGAGCCCCTTAGAGGCGAAGTGCGAGGAGAGGACCAATGTAGCCATACCAGTTGAATGTCTGACATCATCGACCGGCCGATCAGAGAAATAAAGAAGTCATCATTATGTTGTAACTGTTGCCTTGTGCCATGCATCATCATGAACGAAAGGTTATTGTGTTTATCATCTTATAATGAGCATTGTAAACCCTTCGAAGATTATGTGTCCCATCTTTTCCATCACAAGTAATGTCTATAATTGCCTCCGCTGTGCATCATATCACCCTCTCAACAATATATGTTAAGAAGAACAATCCCCTGTCTGATATATAAATGTCTTTCCCTCAGCAATTGTCACAGTCGTCGTTATGATTCCATATATATCAATGTCAATATCATTCTAATATCCGTGTTATTAGAACGGTTACATATGAACACCCCAATATCGTTCTAATATCGGTGATATAAGCTATATATGAGCATTACAAGAAGCATATAAGAATTGGTATGTCTCCCTCATCATCGTTATATATGTCCCTGTTATCCTTAAATATGAACCTGTACTACAAAACACACACACACACACACACACACACACACACACACACACACACATATATATATATATATATATATATATATATATAAGTTTAGTGGTTATATTTAAATTCTAAAAAAACAACATATAGACACATATATTCGAATTAAAAATTTATTGTTTGATAAAAGAAATATATAGACGGGGTTATGTTGATTTCCTTAATCCATGGATTTTCGATAAAGTCTCATATCAAAGGAAATGACATGCGGTTAGCAAAATGTTCAGCTGTGAATAGGCACTTACTTTGCTTTTCAGCACAAATATTGAAAATAGTTTTTTTAAGTGGTGAATGATAATTATATGGAAATAATTATAGGAAAAGGGAATTTGATACAACCTGGGTAGTCCATTATCGGAAGGAGTACAATGTCCTCCGGGGTTATAAATCCAGGTAGCCAGAATATTGGTTATGGGGAGAAGACAGTAGTCCCATATAAAAAAAGCGTGGGTGCTCCTTATTGATTTTCCGAAAGGTATACAGGGCAGCCATATTCGTTGGTGCGTTATATACAGGGTGGCCGAAAAGTCCCAGGACACTATACATGTATTTTTAATAAAACACAGAATATTAAAATCAATCATATTTAACAGCATTAAAATATTAAAAATAGTGTCCTGGGACTTTTCGGCCACCCTGTATATGAAAATGTTCTTTATAACTATGTTTAATCTTTATTTTACAATGATAAATCTCTCTCTATATATAAAAATGAAATGTCTGGTGTGTTCGTCTTTACTAAACTAGAAATCCGTTTGGTCTCATATTTTGCAAGAATGATTATATCTACTCTAACTGTGTTTTTTAATATTAAAAAGTTAAAAATATTACCATATTAAAAAAAAAAAACTTTTTTCGACATCGTTACTTTCCGTTCCGATGTCATCCGAGACTACTTACTGGAAATACTTCCGGTTTATATTGACTATACTTTCGTTATTCCTATTCAGTGACGTTCCATATCGATAAGTATACCATACCATATATACGATAAGTATATAAGTATACTTGTTGCATTCATTTGTTTTTTTTCTGTTTTTTCTTTACGTGTTCCTTCCTGGCATAACAAAATAAAAATAACAAAATAATAACAAAAAAAAACTATATACACCAGTTTTGTTTATTGTTTAAATACTTGCAAAAAAAATTAATACACACAAAAAAAGTTTGTTTCACTTTTTCTAAACTATAAAAAATACTTTAACAAAAAGTTGCTGGTTAATTTTTAGGACTTGCCCCAGCGTATTATAAACACCTTAGCGTCTCCAGATTAAAACTGATTTAAGATTAAATACTACCCAAACATCGAAAGTCGTTCTTAACATGGGAGGTATCCCGAAAGCTGTTTTTAACATGGGGATGTTAGGGTGGTTACAATACGCTGGGGCAAGTTGTAAAAATTAACGAACTGTCTATTATTTATTGCAAAAATTGCGTAGAATTTATTTATTTGACAAACAAATGACAGTTTCTAAAAACATTTAATAAGAAATACAGATAAACGGTAGTTTTCTTTATTATTTTTTGTGTTTTTTTCTGTTGATGTTTTGTTTCTATATTTAACATTTTACTTTATAGTCATTTCACATAGCTTTGTTATTTTTACATCGGCAACGCTCGGCTATATCCGATTGTTTACGTCATGCGCCGGTAAAAGCAGAACATCGAGAAAATAATTACACAATATTTAAAAGTTAATTCATTGTGGATGTATTCACACAATTGTTTTGGAAAATAAATATTTAAAATAAACTAGCGCTTATGCACGTATGGTGCCGTACTATTTTTTAAAATAGTATTTTCGTGTTATGTTCAAGTTTTACAATATGTTTTTTGTTTATTAAATTGTTAGGTGAAAGTACAGATAACCCGGTCGGTTTCTAATGTGTGGCAAACCTAGCTCCCGAGAAAAGGGTACTCTGGATAATAACAAAAATAAAAGTTGCCTCGGTCTCGAAGGATTTCTCGTCTACTGATCGAGTAAAAAACCGTGAAGTGTAGTTTCCCTCCCTTTCTCTCTATCTCTTCCTCTCTTAATATCTCTCTCCATCCATCTCTTCCTCTCTCTCTCTCAATCTCTTTATCTCTATATCACTCTCTCCATCTCTATTCGAGCACCTTTCTCTCTCTAACTTCCTCTTTCCCCCTTCTCTTCTTTTCTCTGTTTTGCTCTCTCTCTGTGTAGCTAACTCGTCCCTCTATCTCTCTATCTCCCTCTCTTTCTCTATTTCCCCATCACTTTCTCTTTTCTATCTATCTATATATTTCTCTCTATCTGTCCATATTTAATCCCTCATCCTATTTTAGTCTTCTAAGGCATTGTCAAAACATAGATAAATCCTATTTTAGTCACCTAATTTACTTATTCTGAGATTATAAGTTATTTGGAAATTACTGCTACCTTGAACAGCACCAGGAGTAACTGGTAAAACCTTTCTAATTACATTGATTTTGGCAGCTATTCGGTGACAAAATGACATAGCCTTAGCCCTTGATGCATGCGGTATACCTGCGACCTTGCTACCAAGTAGACGGACTACTTATTCTACTTTGAAACTACTATTAAACATTCAATTTTACAATAATCCCATATTAAACATCCTCTAAACATCTACTATGGGAAAAATATTGCATAAAATGCAAATTTATTGTTTGGGATGAATGCAAAATGACACGCACAAAATCACTTCAGGCTTCTGATCGATCCTTGCAAGATTTGCGTGGTAATGTCAGACCATTTGGGAATGCAGTCATATTGCTTGCAGGAGATTTCAGACAAATGTTACCTGCTGAGTTAAGGGCGAAATTCTTTGACTCTTCTGTAATTTTATTACATAAAAAGAAGAGTTGGTTAAAAAGGTTTTTCCAGATATTCAAATTAATTATATGAATTCTACTTGACTGAGTGAACGAGCTATTCCTGCAGCTCAATACAAAGACGCCCATGCTATTATTCAACGTAAAATTCCAAGTGAGGTAGTCAAATACAAATCCACCGACGCTGTTGTGGAAGCGGATAAAGTGGTTAATTATCCAACAGCTAGATTTGCCAGGGATGCCACCGCATGTACTGCAACTGAAAACTGGCGTACTAATTATCATGTTATGAAATAAAAACCATTACAAGCTTTGTAATAACACATGGCTTGCAGTAAAAAATTAACAAACAATATCATAAAAATACAATCTTAACATGACCTTTCATATGTGAATATATCTTCATTCCACGCATTCCTATGATTCCATTTCCAATTTTAGTGTCATTTGCAATATCCATCAACAAAGCTCAGTGAAAAATATTTACAATTGCGTGGCTTACAGCAATGCACTGACTGTTTTTTCACATGGACAATTTATGTTACATGTTCAAGAGTCACCAAACCAGAAAATCTCGATATCAACTAAGAAAATGAAAAACAAAAACTGTGTACCGATACGAAATGGGAAATCAAACCTATTAGAAACATGCATTTCCTCATTTTTGAATTTTTCAATTGCGCCAATTTGATCCACATCAACGCGTGGCAGGTTACAGCTAATAAAATATAAAATTATATTTCAATCTTGTTTTGTCAGCATTTACTCTCTTTGCCTTTACTAAAGAATCCATATATCAGTGGAAGTATCCGTTTATATATGATGAATATCATTAAAATGTTAAATATTTCCAATTTGTACAAAAATAATGGAGATATTAATCATAGTTATGAATGTCCCGATATAAAAGGTATTTATTATAGTTCTGATTGTATCAATATAAAAGATATTCATCATAGTTATGATTGTATCAATATAATAGATACTCATCATAGTTATGATTGTATCAATATAATACTCATCATAGTTATGATTGTATCAATATAAAAGATATTCATCATAGTTATGATTGTATCAATATAAAATATATTCATCATAGTTATGATTGTGTCAATATAAAAGATATTCATCATAGTTATGATTGTATCAATATAAAAGACATAAATCATAGTTATGATTGTATCAATATAAAAGATAATCATCATAGTTATGATTGTATCAATATAAAAGATATTCATCAGTAAATATTTTTTTCCTTTGCAGATGTTCCTGCTTGAACGCTCGCATTAAATGTGAGCGATCCAATATTTCCATTTAATACTTGATACAGAGAAGATCTTATAGTTTTGGGGAAAACATTTAAACTGACATCTGTTGCAAAAATATCGCAAATTCTTATATTTATCAACTCTTCATAAAAAAATCTGAACAATTTGTAATAAACATCTTATAAAACATCTACAAAAAATGCAAAAATATCTCAAATTCTAATATTTCAGAAAAAAATCTGTATAATCATTCAGAATTATCTTGCTATTCTTGCTTCACAAAATCATAATTACTTAAACGTACAAGTATACGTTAAATATAAACCATATTTTGTTCAGTGTGTGAATATACATCTACTGAAAAAGACATTTAGTGCGACATATTATGAGTCGTACAAGAGAAAACCCTTCTTGTAGAATATGTGGATTAATTTTTACTAAGAAAACAATTCTAATGCGACATATGATATGCCATGTTGAGGAAACATCATATTCTTGTGAATTGTGTGACTTTGTTTGTCATGATAAACAAAAGTTAGCAAAGCATATGAAAAGTCACACTAGTAAAAAGCCATATACTTGTGAACAATGTAAATATTCTTTTTCTCAAAAATCAAGTTTAGTTACCCATATGAGAACACACTCTGGCGAAAGGCCATATTCTTGTGAACAATGTAAACTTTCTTTTTCTCAAAAACCTCATTTAGTTAGACATATGAGAACACACTCTGGCGAAAGGCCATATTCTTGTGAACAATGTAAACATTCTTTTTCTCGAAAATCAAGTTTAGTTAAACATATGAAAACACATTCTGGCGAAAGGCCATATTCTTGTGAACAATGTAAACATTCTTTTTCTCGAAAATCAAGTTTAGTTACACATATGAGAACACACTCTGGCGAAAGGCCATATTCTTGTGAACAATGTAAACATTCTTTTTCTCGAAAATCAAGTTTAGTTACACATATGAGAACACACTCTGGCGAAAGGCCATATTCTTGTGAACAATGTAAACATTCTTTTTCTCGAAAATCAAGTTTAGTTAAACATATGAGAACACATTCTGGCGAAAGGCCATATTCTTGTGAACAATGTAAACATTCTTTTTCTCAAAAATCAAGTTTAGTAACACATATGAGAACACACTCTGGCGAAAGGCCATATTCTTGTGAACAATGTAAACATTCTTTTTCTCGAAAATCAAGTTTAGTTAAACATATGAGAACACATTCTGGCGAAAGGCCATATTCTTGTGAACAATGTAAACATTCTTTTTCTCAAAAATCAAGTTTAGTAACACATATGAGAACACACTCTGGCGAAAGGCCATATTCTTGTGAACAATGTAAACATTCTTTTTCTCGAAAATCAAGTTTAGTTAAACATATGAGAACACATTCTGGCGAAAGGCCATATTCTTGTGAACAATGTAAACATTCTTTTTCTCAAAAATCAAGTTTAGTAACACATATGAGAACACACTCTGGCGAAAGGCCATATTCTTGTGAACAATGTAAACATTCTTTTTCTCGAAAATCAAGTTTAGTTAAACATATGAGAACACATTCTGGCGAAAGGCCATATTCTTGTGAACAATGTAAACATTCTTTTTCTCAAAAATCAAGTTTAGTAACACATATGAGAACACACTCTGGCGAAAGGCCATATTCTTGTGAACAATGTAAACTTTCTTTTTATCAAAAATCAAGTTTAGTTACACATATGAGAACACACTCTGGCTAAAGGCCATATTCTTGTGAACAATGTAAACATTCTTTTTCTCAAAAATCAAGTTTAGTTACACATATGAGAACACACTCTGGCGAAAGGCCATATTCTTGTGAACAATGTAAACATTCTTTTTCTCGAAAATCAAGTTTAGTTACACATATGAGAACACACTCTGGCGAAAGGCCATATTCTTGTGAACAATGTAAACATTCTTTTTCTCGAAAATCAAGTTTAGTTAAACATATGAGAACACATTCTGGCGAAAGGCCATATTCTTGTGAACAATGTAAACATTCGTTTTCTCAAAAATCTCATTTAGTTACACATATGAGAACACACTCTGGCGAAAGGCCATATTCTTGTGAACAATGGAAACATTCTTTTTCTCAAAAATCAAGTTTAGTTACACATATGAGAACACACTCTGGCGAAAGAAATATAATATCTTAAAAGAACGAGTGTTTAATGAGGAAGAACTAAAATACATGAGAGATGAAATAACAGTCCTAATAAGCACACAGGCTAACCCACTAGAGAAACCTATTCTGTATCCCACCAAATTTGATGAGACCACAAATGTGAGCCTGCAACACCACCACCTTAGATCAGTGCAACAGTTGTCGGTAGCTACCCAACAGATAACCCTTACAGCACAAAGTCCAACAGAAGTGCATCACTCTATATCAGGAACTCCAATGCCTACAGGATCCTCTACACCAGCTCACTCTCACTATAAACGTGTGAAATAAATCCTTCACCAGGAAAAACTTCACCTTGTGTTTTGCTTCCAGAACCAGATGATGAGCAATTGGAAATAGAAGAGGAACTCTGTAACACAATAGAAAAAGTCAACAATATAAGCATGGAAGAAAGGCCTAGGTTACCTAAAATACAAGCCTCAAGATTCTTTAAGTCATTGATCATCAAAGTCAATATTGCTCTTATAAGGCTTGTTCCAGAAGAAATAGACCTCAGGCAGCTAAATAACGTCACATATGCAGCTGGGCTGTACATTAGCAACAGAATACTTTCATCTGAATAAACAGCAAAATAGAAATAAAACACTTAATGTAACCACAGCAACACCAAAATGGAAAGCCAAGCTGATAAAAAAATAAACACCTGTAGAAAGTAACTTAGCCAATTAAAGCAGTTCATGAATAATCCCACAGTGGAAGGTAGACTTAGAAACATCGTCCAAAGAATCTGTGCGAAATTTAAGACAAATTTTAAAAATATCAGAAGCATAGTGAAGGAACTGGAAGGCAAAATACCAGCCATTGCCCAAAGAATTAAACATCGCATGGCAAAGATTCATGCAAAGACACAGAATAAGCTTTTTGCAAACAATCCAAGAACTTTCTACAGGAATCTAATAAGAGAGGAAATTAAAATCCAAGATCCCCCATGTAAACAGGAATTAGACGATTACTGGAGACCCTTATTTGAAAAAGAGGAAGTACATAACGAAGAGGCCCAGTGGATCGGGGATATTATCAATGCAAACAAAAATAAAAGAGA
This sequence comes from Euprymna scolopes, assembly GCF_053919585.1. NCBI lineage: Eukaryota > Metazoa > Mollusca > Cephalopoda > Sepiida > Sepiolidae > Euprymna > Euprymna scolopes. The sequence goes on along the minus strand of NC_136527.1, from coordinate 197,908,492 downwards.
AATGCCAGAGCCAGAAATAACGCCAGACAAAATAAGATCAAAGCTGGCACGAGCTTCAAATCACAAGAAACCTGGCATCGACAACATATCTAACTTCTGGTTAAAACAGCTAACAGCATTGCATGATCATTATAGCAGATGTTTCACCAGAATGTTGAAATCTTATGAAGCGACACCATCATGGCTATTAAAAGGCGATACAAGCTTAATAGTTAAAAGCACAGAAACCAAAAACCCTAGCAAATATCGCCCAATATGCTGCTTAACCACGACTTACAAGCTGTTCACTGGATTAATATCTGACAGCATATATGAGCACCTTTCATCCGGTGATTATCTTGAGGAGGAACAAACAGGATGTAGGAAAACTGCCTGGGCACCAAAGATCAATTGCTCATTAATAAGACCATTTTGGAAGATTGCAGGAAAAGAAAAAGAAATCTAAATATGGCATGGATAGATTATCAGAAAGCATTTGATAGTGTACCCCATTCGTGGATACTAAAATGCCTTGAATTATATAAAATCCACCCGACCATACGAGAAATTTTAGCTGCCCAAATGAAGGAGTGGCAAACATCCATTACCTTAAACCATAACGGGGGAAGGATATCCATCCCAAATATAAGAATAAAAAAAGGTATCTTCCAAGGAGACAGTTTATCTCCTCTACTATTTTGCTTGGCAATTGATCCTCTAAGTAAGCTTCTAAAGAACTGCCAAGGTGCTTATAATCTAAGCTGCAGCCGCCAAAGAGAATCCTCCAAGTTAATAAACCATTTATTTTTCATGGATGATCTTAAGCTGTATGCTATCTCGGATAAGGATTTAGATAATCTACTGAAAATTGTCCACACTTTTTCTAATGACATAAAAATGAAGTTCAGGCTGGATAAGTGTGCTATGTGTACTCTGAAAGCTGGCAAGAAGATATCTACTGAAAATATACAGCACGATGAAAATAGTGTAATCAGAGAACTGGATGACCAGGAAACATACAAATACCTCGGCATTGATGAAAATGAGTCCATCCAGCATTCAAAGATGAGAGAGAAACTAAGCCAAGAATATCTACGCCGGGTAAGAAAAATCTGCAAAACTGAAATAACAAACAAGAACAAAGTTACGGCAATTAACCAACTTGCCATGCCAGTACTAACATATAGTTTTGGCATTATTGACTGGCCTCAGAAAGACATAAATTGGCTTGACACAAAGACAAGGAAAATGTTAACCTTGTACCGAGTTATTTATCGAAACCAGTGCATGCCTCGTTTGTACCTACCCAGGCGAGAAGGAGGTATGGGACTCTCGGAAGTCAATCATCAACACAGAGCCACAATCGTCAGCATAGGTCAGTACATAATAAGTTCCTGTAACCCCAAGCTTATGAAAATTAAAGACCATTATCAGAATCGAGCAAGTAGCACAACATCTATAACACAACTTGCCACTCATTTTGGAAAAGATTGCCTTACAAATGATACTGAGAACCCAAACAAGCCTGCCAATGACATAGCCCAGAAAAGTCGGAAAAAATACACTAGCCAGTTCCATAGTGTTAAAACAGAAGAATGGACCAACCATAAACGGGCAAAATACCTACCGACTGAACTATCCCAAGAATATATTGATAGGGATGGTTCCCTGGACTGGCTCAAAAGAGGATCCCTCCATTACGACCAAGAGAGGTTGATATTGGCTGCACAAGACCAGGGCCTCATGACAAACGCCTTCAAAAAGATGTGTGGTCTAAGCAACAATAATAAATGCAGGTTCTGTAGCACTGAGGTTGAGAGTGTGGGCCACCTGATTTCTAGTTGCAAAGTCCTACTCGGAGATGGTTATTATACAGATCACCATAACGGAGTTTGCAAATACCTTCACTGGAAGATATGTAAGAAACTCAACATTCAGTGTAGTAAAAACTCCTGGGAACATATACCCGAACGAACAGTTGGGAATGACAACTACACTATTCACTATGACTACATAATCCCTACTGCTACATATCTTGAAAATGCAGCTGTTAAACCAGATATAGTGATTTGGGACAGAGCAAACAAAAAAGCGACCGTAATAGAGGTCAGTGTACCCAATGATGCAGGGCTTAACAGAGTTGAGAGGGAAAAGATTACAAAGTATCAAGGACTTATGTATGATATGAAACGAAATTGGAAATTAAAAGACGTTTCAATTATACCAGTCATCATAGGAGCAACTGGGCTTATGAAAAAGAACTTTAAAAAGTACATAGCAAGCATACCCGGTGAACCAAGTGCAAGTGAAATACAAACGATTGCACTGAAAGGGACGGCTAGAATCCTGAAAAGATCTCTTGGTTGGACTCACTAAAATAGGGGTAAATGTCAGACATCTGGTTGGATGTCCCATCCCCTAGAAGAAAAAGTTTAAGAAAAATGAAAAAAAAGGGAAAAGCCACATACTTGTGAAGTGTGTGGATACTCGTGTTCTCAAAAATCAGGCTTAGTAATACATATGAGAACCCACACTGGAGAGAGGCCACATACAAGTGAGGTGTGTGGGTATTCTTGTTTTCAAAAGTCAAAGTTAGCAATACATGTAAGAACTCACACTGGGGAAAAGCCACATTTCTGTGAAGTGTGTAAATATTCTTGTTCGGACAGAGCATCTTTATTGAGACATATGAGAACTCACACTGGTGTAAAGCCATATTCTTGTGAAATATGTGAATATGTGGATATTCTAGTTATCAAAAATCAGGCTTAGTCACCCATATGAGAACTCACACTGGTGAAAAGCCACATATTTGTGACGTGTGTGGACATTCTTGTTCTCATAAATCGAAGTTAGTTATACATATGAGAACTTACACTGGCGAAAAACCATATACTTGTGACGTGTGTGAATATTCTTGTTCTCAAAAATCAAAGTTAGTATTACATATGAGAACTCACACTGGTTAAAAGCCACATTGTTGTGAAGTGTGTAATTATTCTAGTTCTGACAAATCAAATTTAATGAGACACATGAGAACTCACTTAACAATAACAACAATTGCTGGTTCTGCCACACAGAAGTAAAGAGTGTGCATCACCTGACATCCATTTGTAAAGTCCTATTGGGGAACGACTACTATACAATGCGACACAATGGAGTGTGTACATAACTCCACTGGAAAATATGTAAAAACTTGAATATTAAATGTAGTTGCAAGTCTGCGGAACATGTACTAGGAAGAACGGTTGGAAATAAGTTATATATCATCCACTATGACTTCGACATTTTACAGCTACATACCTTGAAAACGAGGATATTAAGCTGAACATATTCATATGGGATAAGAGGGAGAAAATAGCATCTCAAGTTGAAGTAAGCTTCCTTAATTGTAAACTTGCTCGCATCAAACTTGAAGCAGTCACTTTTCAGTGCACTGCTTCCAGCCGCTTTTCCTGCTATGGAGGTAAACAGTGCATTACTTTAGAGGGCTGCTCAGTTACTCAAGGGTCTACCAGGTTCCTTGGCTGTTCGATCAGAAGGAAGACGACTATATGCAGGTTGCATGCCCTACATCGAAACGTTTCTGTTACTACAGTCGACTCTTTCTCTGCTCTCGTGTTTATGATAATTCCTCGGCTGGGTTCCAATCTTTGGCTCCTCTCCGTAAAACATTCGCAATCCCTGCTGAATATGTTTTTCAAAACGTTTGGGATTTAGTAGTTAGATTAGATTCCACAGAGTGGATGTGGTATTGTGGTAAATGTTGCCAGTCAAGAGTAATACTGCATAGTTCAATAAAGCTACTATAGTCATAAAAACCTTCAGTTAATAATGGAGATAACGAAAGGAAGTCTCATTTTAACATTCAATGAACAACTTTATTTGTCATTGTTGTTAGTAGCTTTAGTAGAAGAGAGAAACATTAGTAAGAGAGTTCAGTGTTCGTACGCGCACGCGTTCTCTTAGTAGTCGTGAAGAGTTCGTTGTGTGGAGACGAAGATTAAATATCCGACAATTAGATATAGGCCAGGTCTGTTGAAGGAGAAAGAAAGAGACAGATGAAACAACTAAACTATGCAAAACGGTCATTGAATCACATTCCTCCAGATTATAGCCAACCCAACTCAGCAGCATGGTTCACTACAGATTACGCAGCTGCCATTGAACAAAGACAGCATCCGCTTTGCCAGTTCGTAAGTCATAATTCAAATGCAAATAGGCAAAATGCTGGAAATCATTGTAAGAGAGTAATACCCACAGCCAAAAGAATACATGTTGAAGTAGCCAGGGAACACAGACTCATAGAAGATAGGAACTCGCTATTTCTGGGAAATTTATAATAGTGTAGTGAATAAAGGACAATCAGTAATTTCCTTAATATTTAACAAATAAAAGGTGGCATGTACAGCAAATGAAACAAGCCGAACTGCTTGCTCGGCGATTCGCCTCCAACTCCACTCTAGAGCCAACCAACAAATCCATCCCAATTCTGGAGGGAAGCCACAATTGATGATCTGAAAATCACCCCTTCCACGATGTCATAAAAACAACTGTGTGTGCGCATGATCTCATTCCTACTATACTAATTAAGAAATGCTCAGCTGAGCTAGCCCCTGTACTTCCCAAACTCTACAACAAATGTCTTGCTTAATCCTGCTTCCTTAATAGCTGGAGAATGGCCTCTGTAGTACCAGTTTACAAGAATTCTGACGAAAGGCAACCCTCTCAATTATTACCTATAAGACTCGACACCCTTTTCGCTAAAATCTTTGAGACGCTAATCAATCAAGCACTAGTCCACAACATTGCAAAAACTACTTTCCCTTCTAGTAAACAGTACAGATTTAGGAAATGTTGTTCTACTGCAGACATTATAACAATCACCTCTGAACACATCTACCATACACTGGATAAGGTGAGTGAAACCAGGGCTTTAGTTCTCAATCTATCCAATGCCTTTGACTGCTAATGAAAATCAAATCATAGGTATAACTGGACGAATACTAAATATTATATATATATAATTAGAAAAATCATAGGTGTAACTGGACGAATACTAAATATTATTAGATCCTTCTTAGAAAAAAAGGACCATCCAGGTTGTCATTGATGGGTGTTCATCCAAGCAGCATAGCATTATTGGGAGAGTGCCTCAAGAATTGATCCTTGGACTATTATTATTCCTGATATTCATCAATGGCTTACCTGATAATGTTGAGTCCGAAATGGGTATATTTGCTGATCACACAATGCTCTATAACATGCAGGAGGGAAGAACTGATGTACACAAATCCAAGACAATGGCTGATTCATTATAAAATGACCTCCAGGTTGTAGTTTAATGCGGACGTAAATGAATGGTGACATTTAATTTTAGACTAAGCAATTTAATGCTAGTAAGACTAAGCTGCTCCCCTTTAACAATCACAAGACACCTTTCCAACCACCGACATACATGACAAATAACACCCCACCTGAGAGTTCTGCCTTCAAACTCCTCGGCTTAATATTCACAGGAAATATGAACTGGAATAAATACATTGAAGCCATTGTGAAGACTGCTACCAGCAAAGTGGGATCCCTCTATTATGCTAGAAAACTGCTCAAACCTGAGAATATCCTTTATCTGTATAAGACCACCATTCGCCTACGATAGGTGTATGAGAATTTTTGTAGGAATTTTTGACACCCCTAACACGAAACTGCGAATAAAATATAAAAAAAAATCTCGTAATCTCTCTTTTAAAAGTGGGTTGTTTATTGTCATTATGGATTATACTTCCAAAATAGACTTTTAAAGTTGCTTTAAAAGTAATAGACATATTTTTTTATTTTTTAAAAAACAGTAATGAATTTTACGAACTCAATATTTTTCAATTTTTAAACTTTAAAAATCTATCAAAATTTTTCTATTGATTCTATTTTTACGATATTTTCAGGGTCAATGTGAAATTTCATGCTCTTTGCAATATAATATTTTAGACAAACGTTTTTTTTAATTCACGCCCCCCATTTCAAGTGCCTATTAAAAATGAATAATTAATTTACTCACCAAAGTTTTATATATCACAAATTGAAGAGAAAAGGTCAATAAATACTATATTCAAATAAAAAAACGTAGTGTTTTTTAGAAATTTACCTGTAAAGTTCAAAGTTTAAAATCTTTTTTTTTCTAACCACGTTATTTGTTTTTTCTTTTGTTTTTTTCTCTTGTTTTTTTTAATGAAATCTTGATCCTTGCTCCTTTAATTGAAAAAAAATAGGGCTTGAATTACATTTTTCGAGTAGTTATAAGCTTGGAAAGACAGGGGATCGAATAATTCACACCTCCCATTTTTAAATGTCTATTAAAAAGTAAATAATTTATTTACTCACCAAAGTGTTATATATCACAAATTGAAGAGAAAAGGTCAATAAATAATATATTCACATTTAAAACAAAAAGGTAGTGTTTTTTTAGAAATTTACCTGTAAAGTCCGAAGTTTTAAACCTTTTTGAAAAAAAAAACACGTTGTTTTTTTTTTTTTTTTTTTTTTTTTTAATGAACCCTTGATCCTTGATCCTTTAATCGAAAAAAAAGAGCTTGAATTACATTTTTTCGAGGAGTTATAAGCTTGGAAAGATGGGGTGGAATTATTCACTATTTTTCACGAAATTTCTGACACACCTAGTGCTACAATAACCTCATTATACTTGTGCCTGCTCGACGTAAATATCCCCAACAAACCTGCATAACAAGAGAATGAGCCCTCTTCACTGCTGAGATCCCTAAATGTCAAAAAGTTTTCTATTCAAATAGTTTCTTTCCTAGACAACCACAACTTCTGCAATATGATGACTTGCGTGTGAATTAGTCTAAGTGAAGAGAACTTGTGCAGCATTGTCTACACTATCTCTCTCGTGGTAAAAACAAATTTCGATCCAATGGCAAGATGTAGTCAAAAAGATTAGAGATTGTTCCAAGTGTAGAAGTTATTAGAACCGTGCTAGATTTATGTCAAAGTAACTACATGACTTCACTCTGAATTTTCTTTCAAGTTATTTACCTTAGATTAGTTTGCATTCCAGGGATGATGAGATGAATGCAAACTTCATCCCATAGCAAAAGGTCATACCTAGAAGGAGGTAGCTCTTAAAACAAAGTCGAACTATACTTATGACGAGAAGAGTCTGCCTCTAAACATGTCAGAATGATGACAATGCAAGACACAGGTGGTACGAACACACAAACAAGGACCAGCAAAATCTCGGCTTCAAGATTTAGTTGGAAATGTAAGGAAAATATATTAAAAATGTATTTTTTAAAATAAATTTATAAGGACATCATTTAGACAAAGTCAAATTATACTTATTACGACGAGAAGGGTCTGCCTCTAAACATGCCAAAATTATGACAATGCAAGACACAGGTGGTACAAACACACAAACCAGGTCCACTAGGAGTATCAGAATTTTTGTAGGAATTTTTGAAACCCCTAACACGAAACTGCGAATAAAATATTAAAAAATCTCGTAATTTCTCTTTTAAAAGTGAGTTGTTTATTTTCTTTATGGGTTATATATCTAAAATAAACTATTAAAGTTGTATGAAAAGTAATAGAAATATTTTTTATTTAAAAAAAAACTGTAATGAAATTAATTGAATTTTACGAGTTCAGTATTTTTCAATTTTTAAACTTTAAAAATCTATCATAACTTTTCTATTGATTCAATTTGTACGATATTTTCAGGGTCAATGCGAAATTGTATGCTCTTTCCAATAAACCGAATATAATATTTTAGACAAACGTTTTTTTTTAATTCCAGCCCATCCATTTTCAAATGTCTATTAAAAAGTAAATAATTAATTTACTCACCAAAGTTTTATATATGACAAATTGAAGAGAAAAAAATCAATAACTAATATATTCAAATTTAAAACAAAACAGTAGTGTTTTTTTTTAGAAATTTACCTGTAAAGTCCGAAGTTTAAAACCTTTTCTTTAAACACGTTGTTTGTTTTGTTTTTTTTTAATTTAAAAAAAAATAATACCTTGGTCCTTGCTCCTTTAATTGAAAAAAATTAGGGTTTGAATTACATGTTTCGAGTAGTTATAAGCTTGGAAAAACAGGGGGTCGAATTAATTCACGCCTCCTATTTTGAAATGTCTATTAAAAAGTAACTAATTAATTTACCCACCAAAGTGTTATATATCACAAATTGAAGATAAAAGATCAATAAATAATATATTCAAATTTAAAACAAAAAGTAGTGTGTTTTTTTTAGAAATTTACCTGTAAAGTCCGAAGTTTAAAACCTTTTCTTTTTAAACACGTTGTTTTTTTTGTTTTTTTTTAAATGAAACCTTGGTCCTTGTTCCTTTAATTGAAAAAAAACACAATTAGGGCTTGAATTACATTTTTCGATAAGTTATAAGCTTGGAAACACGTGGTGGATATATTCAATATTATTCACGAAATTTCTGACACACCTACAGGTCCACAGTATTATCACTGGTCGGTGTGTTGATTCAACAAGCTGAGCAATTAAAAAGTTTTAGTCTGGAATAAAATCAAATGTCATTATAAACAAACTACGAAATTATCTTCATTGGTTTAAAATGTGTGTCACGCGATACACATGCAGTAAACTATCATTCATGTAAATATTGCAAACATTTAAAATAAACACATAGTGTTTTTTAGTTTTTGATTTTTAAAGATTTTAGTTAATTTTTTTTATTTATATATATGACTTTGCCTTTGTGTGCTTTCCTATTATGATCAGAAATGATTATGTTAAAAATTACCGAAATTTAAATTTCATTTAAAAATGTTTTGTTTTTTTTTCATTTTTAATTCGTAATAGTATTTTGTGTTAATTTCTGCACACGTACAAATAAGCAGAACTTGATGGGAAAACAATGCTGCACACTTAACTACTGAGCGCACAGTTTGACATGAGAAACAAAAGGCTGATTACACCGTGTTATGATGACGTAAATTTATTGTTCGTTTTTCAGTCATTTCTTTTTACGAAATCAAAAAAAAAAAAAAAAACGCAACCGTGACATTTATTGGAAAGGTTTCTACCACCATTTTGATTTATTTCTTATTTTGAAGTAATTATCAAGACTTCAGAAATGCAATAAGGGATCACGGCCATTTTTCTTGTTCTCTGGTAACGCTCAAAATGACTTGTTTTTTGAATTTTAGGTTGGCGTCTACGAGATTGTGCCGACCTCTAAATTCCACAATTCACACTTTTTTTTTACATGGGGGGTCACCACTTATCAAGGCCCGGAGGCCACTCAGGGATAAGGGTTATTGCATGTACAGTAATCAATGAGATAGTATTGTAGTAATCATTAGTATTGGAGATTTGATATAGTGTCTTACATAAGGGGGCGGTTTGTCAGGAATTTGTTTATGTTGGATTTGAAGACAGCCAAGTTGTAGTCAGGTGGGAAACAGGTGAACGGAAGAGAGTTCCACAATCGTGCCGTTCTAAGAAAGAAGCTCTGCTCATGGAATCTTCGTTTGGATTTAGGCACAGATAAAGAGTGGGGAAAATTATTGACAGTAGTTTCAGCCAGAGGGGTGTTTCTCCTGAAAGATTGGCGAGGGGAGCGAGAGATTGGAGCTCAGACGAGCACTTGCCATGGAAATAACGATAAAACTACGGTAGGCTCCCAACGTCTCTTCTGTGGGAGAGAGGCTGCAGGGAAGAGAAAAGGGCATCCTCCACCAAACCACGAAGTCTATTTTGTACTCTGTCAAGGCAGGATAGGCTGTTTTTAGCAGCTCCAGCCCAGATATGGCAACAGTATTTCATTCTTGGACGTACTTGGCTTTTATACGTATAGAGAATTGTATCAGTCGTGAGATATCTTCTGGAGCGGTAGAAGGATCCCACCATTTTCCCAGCGCCCCTGGCAACAGATTTGATGTATGTGTTCCATTTTAGATCAGGAGTAAAGGTCAAACCCAGAAGCTTGTCAAAACATGGAGCCTCCGCAAGACGAGAGCCATCCATTTCAACTGATGCCAGATGGAGATAAGAGCGTTGATGATGTAAAGATAGAAGCTTGGTTTTGGATGAATTAAAAGTGACCAGGCACCTCTTCCCCCATTGTACCACACGCTCGAGATCAGAGGAGAGAGAATTAGAGAGAACTTTGTCATTTACAGCCTTTGATGTGTTGCCATAGATGGTCGTGTCATCAGCATAGATGTCAACGAATGATTTAAGTATGTGTTTTGGGAGATCATTGATGTAGATCAGGAAGACAGTTGGGCCCAGGATTGACCCCTGGGGGGCTCCAACATTAATAATTTGGGCCTCTGATTTCTTCTCATCAACCTTATGAACCTATCAGAGAGAAATGATTTAATGATTGAGAAAACATTTCCAGTTATACAGTAGCTGGAAATCTTGTGAAGTACGCCCTTACGCCATACCTTATTCAAGGCCTTTGATATGTCAAGAGCAATTGCCCTAGAAAGGAAGCCTTTGTCAAGAGAGTCACTAATCATGTGTGATATAACCGTTAGCACATCTGCTGTAGATCTTGCAAAATGGAAACCATATTGCATGTCACTAAGAAGGTTGTTTCTGTTGAGGTGGTTGACTACTTCTTTATTTAATATGGATTCCAACAACTTACTCATGACACACAGGAGACTTATTGGTCTGTAATGAGAGGGGGATGACTTTTCACCTGAATTCACTTTTTTTAAAGTGTGTTTCTGATTAATCTCATTGATTACAAACTTAATTTTCAATTTAAAAAAAAATGTTCAACACCCGTTTTGTGGTCATTATCGTGAAAAAATGCCGACTCTTTCACGTGACGGGTAATTATTTGCATCTAAAAGATTATGAAAGGAATTTTCTGAATTCTTCCACATTTCATCATTTTTCATAATTCTTGGATATGTTACTAATTTCGATAATAATTTTTCATTAGTTTAACACACGTTACAGCCTTCCCCTTACTAACATAATAGCTTTGATATATTGCCTGGGCTGATTATTTCATTACAAACACACCAATCAATTAACTCACATTTCATCATTTTTCATAATTCTTGAATATGTTACGAATTTCGTCAATCATGTTTATAATTAAAAACCCACATTATGCCCCCCTCCTACTAATATAAGAACTTTGATATATTGTCTGGGCTTATTATTTCATTTCAAACACACCAATCAAGTAACTCACATTTCATCATTTTTCATGCTTCTTAGATATGTTACTAATTTCAACAATAATTTTCATAACTTTAACCCACGATGTCGCTTCCCCTTACTTAAATAATAACTTTGATATATTGCCTGGGCTGATTATTTCATTACAAACATATCAATAAATTCCGGGTTTTCTCATAGTATATATGTTCCACCTATTTTATCCAATTCCGGGTGACACCACATATTCTGCTAGTATATATCTTTCACCTGTCTCATTCGATCCCGGGCGACACTGGGTATTCTGCTACTATATGTTTTCCACCTATCTCTTTCAACACTGGGCGACGCTTTCTGCTAGTATATATTTGCACTTATCTCATTCAAACCCGGGACTGACTTCATGTCCGCCACCCCACTATTAAAAATAAAAATGAAATAAAGTAACGTTTAAATCGTAAACTATTTCAGCCATTTCTGGGACTGACTTTATATCCCCAACCCACTGCTAAAATATATACATAAGATAATGTAATGTCTAAAGAGTAAACTGCTTCAGCCAGTTCTGGGACTGACTTCATATCGCCCACCCCACTGTTATAAATATACATCAAATAAAGTAATATTTAATGCGTAAACCGTTTCAGTCATTTCTGGAACTGATTTCATATCCCGACACTATTGTGAAAAATATACATGAAATATAGTAATGTTTAAATCATAGACGGTTTAAGTCATTTCCGGGACTGACTTCATATCCCTCACCTCACTGTTTAAAATATACTTGAAATAAAGTAATGTTTAAATCATAAACTGTTTCAGCAGCTTTTCGAAATGAATACATAAGGACATTAACATCATTAGTGATTAGGCAACCATTGCTTCAACATGAATTTCGGAGTGTAGTACCAGTTTCAGCATTTCAGTGACTTAACCCCCCCCCCTTTTTTGATCATGGTCAATCGAGAGAAATCCTTCATTACTGATACAATTTTTATTTTTGTTGCTGACCAGAGTGCCCCTTTTGGGAAGCTGGTTGCCTACCCCCATTTTTAACTGGCCTCATGTCCAACTCTGCCCTTGTGGGATGGGGATGGGGGGCAAGTAAACAAAAAAAAAATAATCAGAAGAGACATTTCCAGTGCATTTTATAATTAATCAGAAGGGGAATTTCTGGTGCATTTTGTAATTAAATCAGAAATTACTTTTGTAATATAAAAACTTTGTTACATTAAATATAGTACCTAAAAATGTGGCCTTTTGGTCAAGATCAAAGTGTAGTGTATGTTCTTCAGATGCTGCACTTCCATTTCTTGTTCTCTTTCGGTGGAGGAGCAGTCCTTCAGGACTAAGACAATTTTTATTTTTGTACCTTTTCTCCACGTTAAAAAACGACCCTGCTGTCTAACTCTGTCCCATGGGGAGGCATAGTAAATAGGTACAATGCCTCGTCACAGGACAAATTTAGACACCAGGATCGTTTTTTAATGTGGAGAAAAGGAAAAACCTGTCTTAGTCGTAAAAGGATGTATCCTCCACTGAGAGAGAAGAAATTGAAATCTAGCATCTGAAGAACAGATACTACACTTTGATCTTGGCCAAAAAGCCAAGAAGAACAAATCATTTTTATTAGATTTGCCTCAACAGCGACACCAATTTTTTTTCTCGGATGTAAGCGTGACGTGACACACAAAAGAACACACACGTTATATCGTATTAATATATAGATAGTAATGACGTCAATATTTCGCCATCCAATCAAATTGCATTCTTTCAACCGATGTCAAACGACTTCTGTTCCATTTTTATCTTCATATTTTAAAATTAAATGTTCTGTTTGATTTTTTTGTTTGAAAATTTGGCTACAATTATTAATTAGGCCCTTTTTTTCTGCAAGATTTGGCTTCAAATATTTTATGGTCTGATAACCCTTGGGACAGCAGGCTATATTGTAAAGAGACACCAAATAAATGCACAAATTATAAAGCCTCATTTGAAAGGCTTCAAAAATATAATTTACTTTCTTGGTTCAAATATATTTTTCTTATTTGACTGATTTCGTCCTCTGAGTTGTTTTTATAAGATATTCTGTTTTGCAAATTTTAATTAGTTTTTGCAAGTTTTAATTATTCAGACTAGTTTGTAATGTTTTAAATGCCCAGAAACAAAACCATATCGTTTAAGGGGCTGATAACTCTTTTGAGAATTATGTCCCTTTGATTGGAACATTACATTGTTCTTATAATAAGAACATTGTTGTTCATCATCAAAATAAGGAAATGTTCAGTTTAAAAAAATAAAACTGTTTTTTTTTCTTCACATATTTTATTTAATAATAGTTCAATACAAAAAGAGAAAATCACTAAAGAAGTTCAAACGTTCAACAAAATATTGTAAACTTGATAGGAAAACAATTCGGCACACATAATTACTGAACGGGCATTTTTACACAAAGAACAAAAAAATGATTACACCGTGTTACGATGACCTAAATTCATTGCTCATTTACAGTTGATTTCCTCTTGACCATATTTCACGTTTAAATCGTGTTTTTTATTTTTATTTTTTTATATTTTCATATATTTTATTTCTTCATGATTTGGACACACAAAACAAAATTGTATCAATTTACTAAAGAAATCCTAACAAAAAAAAAAACCACAACAACAAAATTTCTGTTCTTAACACAAAGGGAAAAACACGAATTCATGCCGATTTTTTCTTTTTTTTTTATTGAATTCTTGAATGTAAGGTAAGTGTGTTTGTTTGTTTGTTTTTTTATTTCGCTTTTTTTTGTATTGAATGTAAGGTAAGTTTGTTTGTTTGTTTTATTTTTTATTTTGCTTTAAAAATTTCATTATTCGATAACTTAAAAAAAACTTCAATAATAAATTGAGTTTATTTTCATTGCAATCTAATAAACGTATAAAAAATATTGTTTCAGGCATTCTTTATAACAAGACATGAATAAAAAGTATCGGCACTGTTTTACAATTTGTCATTGTGCAGAAAGAGATTCGTTCATCTTTTCATCTCATAATTTAGGACACTAAATTCGAGAATAGTTTTTTTTTTTATCTGATGACAACATTAAATCAAGAAAGCTGCGATGAGTTTTTTTTTTTTTAAATATAACAAGGGTGATAACATTAATTATAAAAAAAGTAGTTTGTACGCGACTATTAAGAGAAAACCAACGAACAAACGATATTTTCATTAGATGAAAACCTTTAAAAAAGAATCTGCGGCAACCTTTTCTTTTTTTTTTACATTTTTTTACGACTACTTTTTTATTAATAAAATGTAATTGTAAATGTTATGGGAAGGTTTTTAAAAGATTAGTCTTTAATCTTAAAAAATAAAAAGAATGAACCTCAACGTCGTTGAGGCTCAACGATGACAGTTAAAAACTTTTTTACTGTAACAAAACTTGTACTATTAATAACAACAGTTAATTAAAAAGTAAATGTTATGGGAAGGTTTTTTAAAAATTAGTCTTTAATCTTAAAAAATAAAAAGAATGAACCTCAACGATGACAGTTAAAAACTTTTTTTACTGTAACAAAGCTTGTACTATTAATAACAACAACATCTAGTTTTAACATTAGAAAAAATAGAAATGTGACGATAATTGTACCTATTTACAATGCCTCCCCACGGGAAAAAGTTAGACACCAGGGTTGTTTTTTAACATGGAGCAAAGGTACAAAAATAAAAAAAAAATTGTCTCGGTCGTGAAGGACTGCTCCTTCACCGAAAGAGAACAAGAAATGGAAGTGCACTCACTACACTAGCAGTGTCAGAAATTTCGTGAAAATAGTGAATAATTCCACCCCATCTTTCCAAGCTTATAACTCCTCGAAAAATGTAATTCAAGCCCTAATTTTTTTTTTCAATTAAAGGAGTAAGGACCAAGGTTTTATTTAAAAAAAAAACAAAACAAAACAATGTGTTTTTTTTTTTTTTAAAGGTTTTAAACTTCGGACTTTACAGGTAAATTTCTAAAAAACTGATTTTTTTTTTGTTTTAAATTTGAATATATTATTTATTGACCTTTTCTCTTCAATTTGTGATATATAAACCTATTAAACATAAATTAATTATTTACTTTTTAATAGACATTTCAAAATGAGAGGCGTAAATTATTCGACCCCCTATCTTTCTAAGCTTATAACTCCTCGAAAAATGTAATTCAAGCCATAATGTTTTTTTCAATTAAAGGAGCAAGGACCAAGGTTTCATTAAAAAAAAAAAAAAAAGACAAAAAGAAAAAATGTGTTCTTATAAAATAAGGTTTTAAACTTCGGACTTTACAGGTAAATTTCTAAAAAACTGATTTTTTTTTTTTTTTTTAAATTTGAATATATTATTTATTGACCTTTTCTCTTCAATTTGTGATATATAAACCTATTAAACATAAATTAATTATTTACTTTTTAATAGACATTTCAAAATGGGGGGGGGGGGCGTGAAAATGGGGGGGCGTGAAAATGGGGGGGCGTGAATTAAAAAAAAACGTTTGTCTAAAATATTATATTCGGTTTATTGGAAAGAACATAAAATTTCACATTGACCCTGAAAATATCGTAAAAATAGAATCAATAGAAAAATTTTGATAGATTTTTAAAATTTAAAAATATTGAGTTTAAAAATTGAAAAATATTGAGTTCGGAAAATTCATTACTGTTTTAAAAAAAAATAAAAATATTTTTATTACTTTTAAAACAACTGTAATAGTTTATTTTGGAAGTATAATCCATAAAGAAAATAAATAACCCACTTTTAACAGAGAAATTACGAGATTTTTATATTGTATTCGCAGTTTCGTGTTAGGGGTGTCAAAAATTCCTACAAAAATTCTGATACTGCTAGCACTACACCTTGATCTTGAGCAAAAGGCCAATGCGACGATAATTGTAGAGGAACTGTAACCAAAGTTGATAACATAATACAAAATGTAGTCTTTACGCGACTATTAAGACAACCGTATCTGTTTTGATATCATAATTTACGACACTAAAACCAACGAACCAACGATATTAGATGAACACATTTAAATAAGAAGATTTAGCAACATTTTCTACAAAACTTGTAATAACATCAACATCAAGTTCTTAACAAATCGTAGTTTTTTTTAAATAAAAATTAATTCCTCTAAAACTATCGTTGCATTTTCATGTTTTGTAATATTAAAAACTACATGATGATGTAGGTGTATCAGTTGGTGTATCAGAAATTTGGAGGAAATTTTGATACCCCTAACAGAAAACTGCGAATAAAATACAAAAATAAAAAAAATAATATTTCTATTATTTTTTAAACGATTTTAATAGTTTATTTTGGAAGTATATTCCATACAGAAAATAAACAACCAACTTTAAAAGCAAAATTACGAGTTTTTTATATTTTGTATGCAGTTTCGTGTTAGAGGTGTCAAAATTTCCTCCAAATTTCTGATACACCTAAATTGATGATGTTATTAATATTATAAGTTTTGTTACAATAAAAAACGTTGCAGCAAACTTTAAAGTTTCATCCTTGTTTTATTAAAGAGTTTCATTATTTATATTTTTAAGGTTAAAGACTAACTTTTAAAAACCTTACCATAACATTTACTTTTTTATTAATAAAAAAGTCGTAAAATAATGTAGAAAAAAGTTGTCGCAGTTTCTTTTTTAAAATGGTTTCATCTAATGAAAATATTGTTGGTTCTAGTGTCGTTAATTCTGATATGAAAACAGAAACGATTCTTTTACATATGACTGCATTTTGAATTATTAATGTTATCAACTTTGTTATGCCAAAAACATTGTTGCAGCGTTCTGTTTTTAATGTTTGGATTTAATAAAAAAAATATCGTTAAAGCATCTTAAATTACGAGATGAATAAAATGAATCACTTCGTAAACGAGAGTTGTCTACATCTGCACAATGACAAGTTATAAAACCATGCTAAAGTATGAAAAGTTATAAAACCATGCTAAAGTATGAAAAGTTATAAAACCATGCTAAAGTATTAAAAGTTATAAAACCATGCTAAAGTATGAAAAGTTATAAAACCATGCTAAAGTATGACAAGTTATAAAACAATGCTAAAGTATGAAAAGTTATAAAACCATGCTAAAGTATGAAAAGTTATAAAACCATGCTAAAGTATGAAAAGTTATAAAACCATGCTAAAGTATGAAAAGTTATAAAACCATGCTAAAGTATGAAAAGTTATAAAACCATGCTAAAGTATGACAAGTTATAAAACCATGCTAAATATGAAAAGTTATGGAACCATGCTAAAGTATGAAAAGTTATAAAACCATGCTTAAGTATGAAAAGTTATAAAACCATGCTAAAGTACAAAAAGTTATAAAACCATGCTAAAGTATTAAAAGTTATAAAACCATGCTTAAGTATGAAAAGTTATAAAACCATGCTAAAGTATGACAAGTTATAAAACCATGCTAAAGTATAACAAGTTATAAAACCATGCTCAAGTATGACAAGTTATAAAACCATGCTAAAGTATGAAAAGTTATAAAACCATGCTAAAGTATGAAAAGTTATAAAACCATGCTAAAGTATGAAAAGTTATAAAACCATGCTAAAGTATGAAAAGTTATAAAACCATGCTAAAGTATGAAAAGTTATAAAACCATGCTAAAGTATGAAAAGTTATAAAACCATGCTAAAGTATGACAAGTTATAAAACCATGCTAAAGTATGAAAAGTTATGGAACCATGCTAAAGTATGAAAAGTTATAAAACAATGCTAAAGTATGAAAAGTTATAAAACCATGCTAAAGTATGAAAAGTTATAAAACCATGCTAAAGTATGAAAAGTTATAAAACCATGCTAAAGTATGAAAAGTTATAAAACCATGCTAAAGTATGACAAGTTATAAAACCATGCTAAAGTATGAAAAGTTATAAAACCATGCTAAGGTATAACAAGTTATAAAACCATGCTAAAGTATGAAAAGTTATAAAACCATGCTAAAGTATGAAAAGTTATAAAACCATGCTAAAGTATAAAAAGTTATAAAACCATGCTAAAGTATGAAAAGTTATAAAACCATGCTAAAGTATGAAAAGTTATGGAACCATGCTAAAGTATGAAAAGTTATAAAACCATGCTAATGTATGAAAAGTTATAAAACCATGCTAAAGTATGAAAAGTTATAAAACCATGCTAATGTATGAAAAGTTATAAAACCATGCTAAAGTATGACAAGTTATAAAACAATGCTAAAGAATGACAAGTTATAAAACCATGCTAAAGTATGAAAAGTTATAAAACCATGCTAAAGTATGACAAGTTATGGAACCATGCTAAAGTATGAAAAGTTATAAAACCATGCTAAAGTATGAAAAGTTATAAAACCATGCTAAAGTATGAAAAGTTATAAAACCATGCTAAAGTATGAAAAGTTATAAAACCATGCTAAAGTATGAAAAGTTATAAAACCATGCTAAAGTATGAAAAGTTATAAAACCATGCTAAAGTATTAAAAGTTATAATACCATGCTAAAGTATTAAAAGTTATAAAACCATGCTAAACTATAAAAAGTTATAAAACCATGCTAAAGTATGAAAAGTTATAAAACCATGCTAAAGTATGAAAAGTTATAAAACCATGCTAAAGTATGAAAAGTTATGGAACAATGCTAAAGTATGAAAAGTTATAAAACCATGCTAAAGTATGACAAGTTATAAAACCATGCTAAAGTATGAAAAGTTATGGAACCATGCTAAAGTATGAAAAGTTATAAAACCATGCTTATGTATGAAAAGTTATAAAACCATGCTAATGTATGAAAAGTTATAAAACCATGCTAATGTATGAAAAGTTATAAAACCATGCTAAAGTATGAAAAGTTATAAAACCATGCTAAAGAATGACAAGTTATAAAACCATGCTAAAGTATGAAAAGTTATAAAACCATGCTAAAGTATGACAAGTTATGGAACCATGCTAAAGTATGAAAAGTTATAAAACCATGCTAAAGTATGAAAAGTTATAAAACCATGCTAAAGTATGAAAAGTTATAAAACCATGCTAAAGTATGAAAAGTTATAAAACCATGCTAAAGTATGAAAAGTTATAAAACCATGCTAAAGTATGAAAAGTTATAAAACCATGCTAAAGTATTAAAAGTTATAAAACCATGCTAAAGTATGAAAAGTTATAAAACCATGCTAAACTATAAAAAGTTATAAAACCATGCTAAAGTATTAAAAGTTATAAAACCATGCTAAAGTATGAAAAGTTATAAAACCATGCTAAAGTATGAAAAGTTATAAAACCATGCTAAAGTATGAAAAGTTATAAAACCATGCTAAAGTATAACAAGTTATAAAACCATGCTAAAGTATTAAAAGTTATAAAACCATGCTAAAGTATGAAAAGTTATAAAACCATGCTAAAGTATGACAAGTTATAAAACCATGCTAAAGTATGAAAAGTTATAAAACCATGCTAAAGTACAAAAAGTTATAAAACCATGCTAAAGTACAAAAAGTTATAAAACCATGCTTGTATGAAAAGTTATAAAACCATGCTAAAGTATGACAAGTTATAAAACCATGCTAAAGTATGAAAAGTTATGGAACGATGCTAAAGTATAACAAGTTATAAAACCATGCTAAAGTATGAAAAGTTATAAAACCATGCTAAAGTATGAAAAGTTATAAAACCATGCTAAAGTATGAAAAGTTATAAAACCATGCTAAAGTATGACAAGTTATAAAACCATGCTAAAGTATGACAAGTTATAAAACCATGCTAAAGTATGAAAAGTTATGGAACCATGCTAAAGTATGAAAAGTTATAAAACAATGCTAAAGTATGAAAAGTTATAAAACCATGCTAAAGTATGAAAAGTTATAAAACCATGCTAAAGTATGAAAAGTTATAAAACCATGCTAAAGTATGAAAAGTTATAAAACCATGCTAAAGTATAAAAAGTTATAAAACCATGCTTGTATGAAAAGTTGTAAAACCATGCTAAATATTAAAAGTTCTAAAACCATGCTAAAGTATGAAAAGTTATAAAACCATGCTAAAGTATGAAAAGTTATAAAACCATGCTTAAGTATGAAAAGTTATAAAACCATGCTAAAGTATGAAAAGTTATAAAACCATGCTAAAGTATTAAAAGTTATAAAACCATACTTAAGTATGAAAAGTTATAAAACCATGCTAAAGTATGACAAGTTATAAAACCATGCTAAAGTATAACAAGTTATAAAACCATGCTAAAGTATGACAAGTTATAAAACCATGCTAAAGTATGACAAGTTATAAAACCATGCTAAAGTATTAAAAGTTATAAAACCATGCTAAAGTATGAAAAGTTATAAAACCATGCTAAAGTATGAAAAGTTATAAAACCATGCTTAAGTATTAAAAGTTATAAAACCATGCTAAAGTATTAAAAGTTATAAAACCATGCTTAAGTATTAAAAGTTATAAAACCATGCTAAAGTATGACAAGTTATAAAACAATGCTAAAGTATAACAAGTTATAAAACCATGCTAAAGTATGACAAGTTATAAAACCATGCTAAAGTATGAAAAGTTATAAAACCATGCTAAAGTATGAAAAGTTATAAAACCATGCTAAAGTATGAAAAGTTATAAAACCATGCTAAAGTATTAAAAGTTATAAAACCATGCTTAAGTATTAAAAGTTATAAAACCATGCTTAAGTATGAAAAGTTATAAAACCATGCTAAAGTATTAAAAGTTATAAAACCATGCTAAAGTATGACAAGTTATAAAACCATGCTAAAGTATGAAAAGTTATAAAACCATGCTAAAGTATGAAAAGTTATAAAACCATGCTAAAGTATGAAAAGTTATAAAACCATGCTAAAGTATGAAAAGTTATAAAACCATGCTAAAGTATGAAAAGTTATAAAACCATGCTAAAGTATGAAAAGTTATAAAACCATGCTAAAGTATGAAAAGTTATAAAACCATGCTAAAGTATGAAAAGTTATAAAACCATGCTAAAGTATGAAAAGTTATAAAACCATGCTAAAGTATGAAAAGTTATAAAACCATGCTAAAGTATGAAAAGTTATAAAACCATGCTAAAGTATGAAAAGTTATAAAATTATGCTAAAGTATGAAAAGTTATAAAACCATGCTAAAGTATGAAAAGTTATAAAATCATGCTAAAGTATGAAAAGTTATAAAACCATGCTAAAGTATGAAAAGTTATAAAACCATGCTAAAGTATGAAAAGTTATAAAACCATGCTAAAGTATGAAAAGTTATAAAACCATGCTAAAGTATTAAAAGTTATAAAACCATGCTTAAGTATGAAACTTATAAAACCATGCTAAAGTATGACAAGTTATAAAACCATGCTAAAGTATAACAAGTTATAAAACCATGCTAAAGTATGACAAGTTATAAAACCATGCTAAATATGACAAGTTATAAAACCATGCTAAAGTATGACAAGTTATAAAACCATGCTAAAGTATGAAAAGTTATAAAACCATGCTAAAGTATGAAAAGTTATAAAACCATGCTAAAGTATTAAAAGTTATAAAACCATGCTTAAGTATTAAAAGTTATAAAACCATGCTTAAGTATGAAAAGTTATAAAACCATGCTAAAGTATTAAAAGTTATAAAACCATGCTAAAGTATGACAAGTTATAAAACCATGCTAAAGTATGAAAAGTTATAAAACCATGCTAAAGTATGAAAAGTTATAAAACCATGCTAAAGTATGAAAAGTTATAAAACCATGCTAAAGTATGAAAAGTTATAAAACCATGCTAAAGTATTAAAAGTTATAAAACCATGCTAAAGTATGACAAGTTATAAAACCATGCTAAAGTATGAAAAGTTATAAAACCATTTTAAAGTATTAAAAGTTATAAAACCATGCTTAAGTATGAAAAGTTATAAAACCATGCTAAAGTATGACAAGTTATAAAACCATGCTAAAGTATAACAAGTTATAAAACCATGCTAAAGTATGACAAGTTATAAAACCATGCTAAAGTATGACAAGTTATAAAACCATGCTAAAGTATGACAAGTTATAAAACCATGCTAAAGTATGAAAAAAAGTTATAAAACCATGCTAAAGTATGAAAAGTTATAAAACCATGCTAAAGTATTAAAAGTTATAAAACCATGCTAAAGTATTAAAAGTTATAAAACCATGCTTAAGTATGAAAAGTTATAAAACCATGCTAAAGTATGACAAGTTATAAAACCATGCAAAAGTATGACAAGTTATGGAACGATTCTAACGTATGAAAAGTTATAAAACCATGCTAAAGTATGACAAGTTATAAAACCATGCTAAAGTATGAAAAGTTATAAAACCATGCTAAAGTATGAAAAGTTATAAAACCATGCTAAAGTATGAAAAGTTATAAAACCATGCTAAAGTATGAAAAGTTATAAAACCATGCTAAAGTATAACAAGTTATAAAACCATGCTAAAGTATGACAAGTTATAAAACCATGCTAAAGTATGACAAGTTATAAAACCATGCTAAAGTATGACAAGTTATAAAACCATGCTAAAGTATGACAAGTTATAAAACCATGCGAAAGTATGACAAGTTATAAAACCATGCTAAAGTATGACAAGGTATAAAACCATGCTAAAGTATGAAAAGTTATAAAACCATGCTAAAGTATGAAAAGTTATAAAACCATGCTAAAGTATGAAAAGTTATAAAACCATGCTAAAGTATGAAAAGTTATAAAACCATGCTAAAGTATAACAAGTTATAAAACCATGCTAAAGTATGACAAGTTATAAAACCATGCTAAAGTATGACAAGTTATAAAACCATGCTAAAGTATGAAAAATTATAAAACCATGCTAAAGTATGACAAGTTATAAAACCATGCTAAAGTATGAAAAGGTATAAAACCATGCTAAAGTATGAAAAGTTATAAAACCATGCTAAAGTATAACAAGTTATAAAACCATGCTAAAGTATAACAAGTTATAAAACCATGCTAAAGTATAACAAGTTATAAAACCATGCTTAAGTATGAAAAGTTATAAAACCATGCTAAAGTATGACAAGTTATAAAACCATGCTAAAGTATGACAAGTTATAAAACCATGCTAAAGTATGACAAGTTATAAAACCATGCTAAAGTATGAAAAGTTATAAAACCATGCTAAAGTATGAAAAGTTATAAAACCATGCTAAAGTATGACAAGTTATAAAACCATGCTAAAGTATGACAAGTTATAAAACCATGCTAAAGTATGAAAAGTTATAAAACCATGCTAAGGTATAACAAGTTATAAAACCATGCTAAAGTATGAAAAGTTATAAAACCATGCTAAAGTATGAAAAGTTATAAAACCATGCTAAAGTATGACAAGTTATAAAACCATGCTAAAGTATGAAAAGTTATAAAACCATGCTAAAGTATGAAAAGTTATAAAACCATGCTAAAGTATGACAAGTTATAAAACCATGCTAAAGTATGAAAAGTTATAAAACCATGCTAAAGTATGAATCTCCGATTAAAAAGGAAAAAATCCCCTTAAAATATATTATTCAATCTGACAGATTTCTGTTAAAATTATATTTGAGTAAAAAAAATATTCGTGATAAAATAAGAATGTATACCATTAGCAATAATGTAAATCGATGTTAGGTTAATTTTTGACAACTGAGCACGAAAACTGTTTTTTCTTCAATATTTAAATCTTTTTACATTTTTTTTTTTTCGTGTGCACTTAACTATTATGTTGCTAGAGATTGTCGTTTGCTATTGGAATTGGAAACACTGTAGCTTATAAAGTTTACATAAATAGAGCACCTTTATTTATTGCCATTGCCAATTAGCAGAAACTTAATGAGGAAAAATATGTGTAGTTCACTTCTTTAAATCAATCAATATCAACAAGGTTTTTATCACTCAATGAGGAACTACTCTCTGGACTTTAGCCATCTATCTCTGTCCCGAGCTATCCACTGCCATGTTGGACCCATCTTTTGTATCAGGTCGTCCCTCCATCTCGTTCTGAGGTGTCTATTCCTTTGTCCTGATGGACCATCTGTTGTCATGTTGTCTGGCTACATGTGCTGTCCATCTGCGTTTCGATGTTTTGATGGCAGTATAGATATCAATAACTCTTGTTTGTTGGCATATCCAGATGTTTGTATTTCTATCTTTTAGAGTGATGCCTGACATTATATTCTCCACCTTCTTTTGTGCTACTGCGAAGATTTCACTTTAGCAAGTTGTCAGAGCCCATGTTTCACTACCGTAGATCATCACATATATTCATTGCTCTCCTTCTCTTTATCTCAGGGAGATTTCCATCTTTCGTAATTTTCTTTCCCAACTATGTGTAGCTTTCAACTTCCTCAATGAACTTTCCACCAACAATTATTTGTGACTTAGCAGCGTGATGGTTTAACGTCACCTTGGTCTTCCCAAGGTTCATATTGAAGCCAATCGGTTTGCTCTTAGTGTGGATGTCGATAAGAATCTCATTTAGTTCATGAGGAGTGTGCCGTCAATACTATATCATCAACGAAGATGGCATGTGACAGGTGTTCGCCATCTATGTTGACTCCCCTACCCTATTTAAACTGACTGATTATTGTATCCTGGAGACACGTTGTGAAGAGTTTGGGCGAAATGTTGTCACCTTGTTTTCCTCCCCTCTCCAGCTAGATCTTGTTGTGTCATGATGGAACTGTAAAGTAGCTTTTAATTAGAGATAGCCCCACTGTACAACAAGGTGATGTATGTAGAGTCAACTCCTTTGTTCTCAAGAGCAGTGAAAAGTGGATCAAACTCTATTGAGTCGAAAGCCTTTTCATAATCGGCAAAAGCAAAGCATAGTGGAATCTTGTATTCATTGACTTTCTCTTGCATTTGACTGACAGCCTGGATATAGTCGATGGTGGAGTAACCTGCTCTGAAATCTGCTTGTTCTCGAGGTTGATTACTTAGCGTCCCTAGCATATGTCTTAGCAAGACCTGAGAGCATACCTTGTTTGTCACTGGTAGAAGGCTGATTGGTCGATAGTTCTTAATATCTGCAGTGTATTTTTTATGAATGATAACCACTGATGCATTCCTCCATTTACCTGGAACTTTACCACTTTAAATGCACTTATTAAACAGTCTTGTAGACAGCTCATCAATGGGTTCATCACTGATCTGTAGTACTTCTGCAGTAACACCATCCTCTCCTGCAGCCTTTCCTTACTTCACTCTCTTAATAGCTGCTTCTGTTATATAAGGGTTTCATTTAGTGATAAAGAGATGTTGTATCTTAGAGAGGAAGGGATGGTGATGTACTCAGAGAGGGATGTTGTAAGTTGTTATAAGAGACTTATTAAGAGATTGTTCATGTTAAAAGGAATTTTAACCTATATTCAATATGGTAAAAATATTATCTTATAAGCTGCATTCTTTCAATTTAAAATTTCATAACAAACTTGAGAGTTCACATTCTTTCCTTGAAATATTTATCTATATTCTAAACAAATGTTTGTTTTACATTTTTAAATTCTCACACGTAATCTATTTCTAAACTAGATTACGAGGTTCGAATTTCGCCTATGCTATTTCATTTTCATTTTAAACTAAATTCTCCATTTTTATACTTACATGAAAAGGGCATAGCCCTTATCATGTAACACTCTCAGTTCCCAGGAGAGGAGAGATGGAGGATTTTCCTCAGATATGCACAATGTACGAAGGGTTGGGGTATGTCCTGGTTGTCTGGTGGCATAGAGGTTAGCATAGAACCCCTTGGGCCTTGAAATTCTGTCTAGGTAATGGATGAGAGTCCCGGCTTTTTCTTAGTAATAGCTGATTTTGTTTTTGCTGAGGTGCTGTCTTTTTTGATGCACTTAATGCCTTTGTTTACTTTAAGGGTTTGTAGTATTTGTTGTTCATTGAAGTTTGAAATTTCTTTTGTCTCAGTCTTGCATATCTCAATGTAATCGATGTGCTGCACATTTGTACCACATCTTCTCATCTGTTGACGCTTCTCTCTCACCTGTTTTGTAATTGTTGACAATTTTTCTGGTTTCTGTGGTTTGTATTGACCAGTTGTTTCCAGTATGGCTCGGCTGATCTCTGATATCACTTTTTTGTAGTCAGTGTTTGGATCTTCTGATGTTGCTAGCACCTCACATCTGTTAGATATTAGCAGTTGGAACTGTCATCTAGTGTATGATTTCTTGTATCATTGGATATGCTTTGTCCTCTCTAGTTTGGTGTCTATGTTAAAAGACATTCTGATCATGTGATGGTCATTCCCTTTGTTTAAGCTGTTGATGGCAGAAACCTCAGTCACAGTGTGTTGGCTGTTGGTAAAGAAGAAGTCAATTTCATTCTTTGTTGTTCCATTAGGGGATATCCAAGTTCAGCATCTGTTTGTTTTTTTCTTGATGAACGTGT
Organism: Euprymna scolopes; assembly: GCF_053919585.1. Taxonomy (NCBI): domain Eukaryota; kingdom Metazoa; phylum Mollusca; class Cephalopoda; order Sepiida; family Sepiolidae; genus Euprymna; species Euprymna scolopes. Next base: position 197,881,913 of record NC_136527.1, on the reverse strand, counting down.
TCATGATTTTAAACTGGTGGTGTTCTGCAAAGTTAACAAAGGAGTTATCTCTGCTGTTCCTTGTTCCATAACTGTGTATATCAATACTCGATTCAAATGTATATCCTAATCCAACCTTGGCATTGAAATCCCCCATCAGGATTGTTTGACTGGTTTTGCTGGTAAAAAAAGATTATCAACATCTTCAGAGACCATCTCCACTTCTTCCTCAGTATGGCCTGTTGTTGGAAGGTAAACTCGGATAACGTTAATGAGGTAACTCTTATTCAACCTGATGATGAGCTGTGCCACTGTCTGAAACACCATTGAAGATTAAACAATAAAACAGTTAAAAACCTGTGGTTGCAAATGTTTACGTTCAAATGAATTATGGATAAACAAATATTTTTTACTATTTTTTTTAAATCTCTAATATGTTTAAAGCGTATATGATTATGGAAGTTGCACTAGCTTATATCTGGCAATAAAACTCAAGACTTATACTAATATGACGAAGTTGTCGAGTGACAAATTGGTCATATTCACTAAATGCAGCAGTAGCATAAGTGCTTATAAGGGCTTGCTTGATCTGTTTTGCATCCGTTTTCTGCTCTATACTAACTTGCCTGTATTTGGCCAGAGCTCTACCTTGCAATCTAAATGGCAGGACGTGCTATACATTTTTTATGGTGCAAAGCTCACACAAAAACTCCACATTTTCAATGCATTCGATAATGGGCATATCAGCGGCAGCACCACTAAATTCCAGAATCAACCAGACATCAAACGTCTTGGTTTCTACGGCTTCAATATGATATAGAGGCCGAAATAGCTTCTACATTATATGAACTGGGTAAAATTTGTTGTTCTGTTTTTCTTATTTAGTTTCATTTCCACATGCATTCTTCCAAGACACTGTCTTCCCATTCGTCGGCGGTTCCTTTACCTTCCTCTTTTCTACCCGTTCTTCAAACCCCCTCTGATCTGCAAAGCTGCATGACCATCATACATATAAATGTGACGTCAGCATTTTAACTTTCTTTTCTTGTAAAGTTATAAATCATGATGTTTTGGATGAAATTAATTTATGTGTTCAATGCAATAATATTGACAACAATAAATAGAATACTAATACGTAAATGCAAATACTAAACATTGAATTTTATTTTTTCAGATGTTCGTGATTATTGAATTTTAATGGAAGATTATTTTCTTTAAACATGATAATATGAACAATTATTTATTTGGACGACATCTGTGTGACAACATACATCTTCAAGGTATTTTTTGTGTGAAATCTTTTGTGTTTAATTTTCAAATAAATCAAAACAATAATAAGAATAAAAAATTAAGATGTGATTTTATTATAATGTATCACATTTAATGACACATGTGAGAACTGCATTTTTATTAAGTGTGTGATTTTATTATAAAGTATCACATTTAGTGACATATGTAAGAAATCACCCTAGAAAAAACACATTTTGTGAAATGTATGAATATTCTTTTTCTGCAAAATATTTGAACACTATGAAAACAAAAAGCAATTAAGAGAAAACAATTGCAGTTAAGGAAAGTTCAGTATAGATAGTGTGAACATGTTTGACATATAGTAGAATAAAAAAACTGCCAAGTAAACTGAAATAAAAGAGAAAGGTAATGTTCCTGTAAAATTTATGGACAGTGAAAAATATGGATTAAAACCAAATCTCTGAAGATTCTGGATATTCTTTTTCTAACAAATTATCGTTAGTGACACATTAGAATTCACATTGAGGAAATGTCATATCCTTGTGAAGTGTGTAGATATTCTTTTTCTAAAAAAATCATCGTTAGTTACACATATGAGAATACACACTGGGGAAAAGCCACATTCGTGTGAAGTGTCTGGATATTCTAGTTCTGTAAAATCATCTTTAGTGAAGCATATGCGAAAACACATTGGAGAAAAACCCCATTCTTGTGAAGTTTGTGAATATTCTTGTTCAGCAAAATCATTGTTAGTGAGACATATGAGGACTCACACGGGGGAAAAACCACATTGTTGTGAAGTGTGTGGATATTCTTGTTCTAAAAAATCTAATTTAGTAAGACATATGAAAACTCACACTGGAGAAAAGCGACATTCTTGTGAAGTGTGTAAATATTCTTGTTTTGAAAAATTCGATTTAGTGAAACATATGAGAACTCACACTGGAGAAAAGCCACATTCTTGTGAAGTATGTGGATATTCTTTTTCTCAAAAATCATCGTTAGTTAAACATATGAGAACACACACTGGGGAAAAGCCACATTCTTGTGAAGTGTGTGGATATTCTTTTTCTGAAAAATCAATGTTAGTGAAACATATGAGAACTCATACTGGGGAAAAGCCATTTTCTTGTGAAGTATGTGGATATTCTTGTTCTGAAAAATCAAGTTTAGTAAAACATATGAGAACACACACTGGGGAAAAGCCATATTCTTGTGTAGTTTGTGAATTTTCTTTTTCTACGAAATCAAATTTAATACAACATATGAGAACTCACACTGGGGAAAAACCACATTCTTGTGAAGTGTGTGGATATTCTTCTTCTGTAAAATCATCTTTAGTGAAACATATGCGGACACACACTGGAGAAAAACCGCATTCTTGTGAAGGATGTGAATATTCTTTTTCTCAAAAATCATCGTTAGTGAGACACATGAAAACTTGCACTGGGGAAAATTACTGCCGTAAACCAATTTTCCATGCCATTAATAACATATAGTTTTAGAATGATTGACTGGCCACAAAAATATGTCAACTGGCTAGATGTCAAAAGATGGAAGCTACTAATACTTCATTAAATCATATATAGAAATCAGTGTCTACCGAGACTATTTATCCATGGGAGAAGGACCAGAGCTGTCAGAGATAAACCACCAACATATAGCAGCAATAGCGAAATAGCAAGAAAGAGTCTGAAACCTTGAAAAAGAGAAACATTAAAGAATGGGACCAACATAAGCGTACAAAGTATTTTCTGGGGGAAGTCTCCCAAGAATACATAGACAAAAAGGTTCCTTGGAATGGCTCAAAAGGTGATCCCTCCATCAGGGGAAAAGTTATAATGGCTGCTCAAGACCATGGATTGATGAGCAATCCATTAGAAAAGAATTGGAAAGTGTGAGTCATCTAGTATCAAGTTGCAAGGTTCTTTTATGGATGGCTACTACACAACGAGACATGTAAGTACATCTACTGGATCATATGTAAAAAATTAAACATCCAATGTAACAACAAATCATGGGAACATCAACTTCAAAGAACAGTTGGAAATGACTTATATACATAGATCAGCAATACAATCTTCAAAGGAAGAACATTTTTAAAATATTCTTGTGAAATTTGTGCACAATATGTGAATATTCTTAATCTCGTAAATCCAATTTAGAGATACATATGAAAAAGAAACGCCATTAAATGTTCTTTTCAGAATGGAGCGAATATAAAGAAATTAAATAATTGTTTAAATTGAAATATATATATATATATATATATATATATATATATATATATATATCGGTTGTTGTAAGAGCAAGTTGACTGATAAAAATCGTAGGAAATACCAAGGCACATTTATTGTAAGACCAAACTGTCAAGCAACACAAATAAATATATAATAAAGATAATGATATATAATAAAGAGGAAGATCTATACTTTGCACACTATATCAACGTTTCTCTTTTTGTTCTAAGAAATCGAGTTTATTTATAATTCATACTGAGAAATAATTCAAAACTAAATGGCAAGTTACAAACATATTAGATCTATATATATCTATATATATATATATATATATATAGATATATATATATACATTTATATATATATTTATATATATATATTTTATATATTTTTATATATATTTATATATATATATTTATATATATTTATATATATATATTAATATATATATTTATATATATATATTTACATATATATATATATTTATATATATATATTTATATATATATTTATATATATATTTATATATATATAGATATTTATATATATTATATATATATTATATATATTTATATATATATATATATTTATATATATATATATTTATATATATATTTATATATATATATATTTATATATATATATATTTATATATATATTTATATATATATATATTTATATATATATATATTTATATATATATATATATATTTATATATATATATATATATATATATATATATTTATATACATATTTATATATATATTTATATATACACTTGTGCCCGATATTATTCATACCCCCCCTTGAAAATTGAGTTTATTAGGTGTAACTTTGTAAGAATTTATTGTTTACGTCCATATTGATACATATTCTTAATAAACCTCTTCTGATCATTTTCGTCATTTTAGAATCTCGGGATACTTGTAATAAAAGAAATATACAGCTATTTATAAAATCTGCAATGTTCAAAAATAATCATACCCCCTTTTTTTTCAGTATTTATCGAGTTTCTGACTGTTTGTTTCCTGTTTGATTCTTATTTTGAATGCTTTTATACAACCTTTGATTAATTTCATTTCGTTTTTTGAATTTTTCAGAAATTAAAATGATATCAACTGAAAACCAATAAAAGAATAAACATTATTAGAATGGGGAAGAAAAAAGAGCTTAGTAATGATCTTAGGACTAAAATTGTGAATTCACATAAGGATGGTTTAGGTTACAAGTCAATTTCCAAGAAATGTGAGGTCCCTACAGCAACAGTACAGAGCATCATCAAAATATTCCAGAGCCACCACACAACAAACAACTTGATTGGTAGAGGAAGGAAAAGGAAACTGTCTGCTAGAGCCACCAGGAATATTGTAAGAAGTGTTAATGCAAATCCAACCACCACTACTAAGGACATTTTAGAAAATCTGGAGTCTTCTGGCATAAAAATATCAAGGCAAACATTGCAAAGGACTCTGCATGAAAATGGTCTGAAAGGAAGAAGACCACGAAGGACTCCATTGCACACCGAAAAACACCTTGCAGCACGTCTAAAGTTTGCTAGGACCTATATGAATTCTCCAGAGTCCGTTTTCTCAAGTATTTTGTGGACTGACGAAACAAAAATTGAATTGTTTGGCCATATGGATGCTTCTTACGTTTGGAGGAAGAAAGGAGAAGCTTACAACCCAAAGAACACCATACCCACGGTGAAACATGGTGGTGGTAGCCTAATGTTTTGGGGCTCCTTTTCGGCTAGTGGTCCAGGTAGTTTGATCAAGATAGATGGAACTATGTAGAAGGAGCAATATTTGGAGATATTCCAGAAAAACATTAGACAGGATGCGGCGAAGCTCCATTTAGGACCAAAGTGGGTCCTTCAACAGGATAATGATCCAAAACATACTGCCAAAATAGTCAAGAAATGGTTTGAGGATAATCAAATTAATGTTTTGGAATGGCCTAGCCAGAGTCCCGACCTGAACCCTATCGAAAACCTCTGGCACATATTGAAAACTGAGGTTAAAAAGCAGAAACCTAGAAATTTGAGGGATTTGGAGTACTACTGCATTGAAGAATGGTCAGAAATCAGTGTTGATGCTTGTAAAAACCTTGTTGATAAATATCCAAAACGGTTACAGGCAGTTATTAAGAATAAAGGGCATGCTATTGACTATTAGTAAGAGAGGTATGAATAATTTTGAACTAGTGCCATTATTGTTTTTCTTTGTATAATGTTTCAAACTTGCATAATTTATTTATTTGTCGAGTTTAAATTAAATGCTTATGCTTGATTTATTGTTTGAAACCCCTTTAATATTGTCTACCTTCTGGTTTGAGTAATATTCTTATAGAAATCTCAAAGATCCGAGGGGTATGAATAATATCGGGCACAAGTGTATATATGTAACTTTTGGTTCGTTCGCAATTAATCGTCTAAAAACCCACTGGACGGATGTCTTCCACGTTTTGGTATAATATGTTTACTATATCCATGTGTGTGTTTACATATTTCTTTTTAATTATTACATTATACTTAATTTTTCTATGATAAATAAGTGTGTTTCTTTGTACCGATAGACGATTTTTTTTTATTTAGGGATAATTATTTATTACCACTTTTGTCACGTGACCAGTGTTTATAATTTAGCGGTTTTCCTGCTAGATCTGGAGATTTCATTTACAATCTAGTGGGAAATTCTAGAAAATCTGGAGATATTTCGCACCCACACACCCGCAAGCGCTTGAAAATACTTTAAAACATAAAATAAATTCATTCATGTAAGTAAAAAAAGTAGCATTTATTGCCTTTGGTAACAATTATTTATTGAATATTTGTTTTGTTTTTCACCTTTTTTTCGGCTAACCATTCTTAAATCTCGCTATAAAATCGATTTTTAGGTGGGAGGCATTCCAACCTTCGAAGTTTAGTTTAAAATACGAAATTTAGAAGTATTTAGTCGAAAATTGTAAAAAGCAAGAAACGACAGCAAAAAAAATTATATCAATCCAGTAGAATTTAATTATCTACCAACCTAAATACTTTTAACATGCTAAAACAAGGTTTTTTGTTTTTTTTATTTTTCTAATTTCAAAATATGTTGCACCATTATTGTGATGTTTAATTTGCAGTATATTTCAATTTAACTTTTATTATAAAAAGTTTGAGTTTATGATTTGTTTCCTGCAAAAAAATACCCTCTCTGAAAAAAACAGGAAAAACTAGCTGATAAAATACGGGAGCTAACCGCTTCAATATAATTCCAGAAACATATAGTGAGAAAACACGCAACATTTTATATATTGAAAATACTATATTTATAATTTTTTTATGGTAGGAAGTGAAAATAGGTAGTTTTTTTGGGGGGGGGGGAAATTAGCGATTTTTGAAAATTTCAGATGTTAAAAATCTAGCGATTTTCTGGACATTTCTTTTTCCGATCTCGCGGTTTTTTTTAAATCTCAGTTGCCAACACTGCATCACTAAAAAAAACATTACAGGCTTAATGTAAACAGAATGTGTTTACAATATCGGTAAATTTTTAATGGGTTTAATCACATGATTATTGATAAATTTACCACACATGGTCGCTTTCCTATTAAATATTCATCGAAAAATGAATGCCGACGTTCAAAGTGTATAAACATATTGACCCCTCCCTTTACTTAAAAATTCACCAAAAATTAGGAAATTAACCAATTTTCATGAAAATCGCAGTATTTATCAAATAATGATCGCAGAATATAATGAACTAATATTTTTACTTCACTCTTAGTAAAAATGTTTTATTTTGTTTAAACAAAAAATACCTTTACTAAAATTATGGTTTTTCAGTAGTATATAAAAAAACGCAAGAATTTATTTTTGCTTTTTTTAAAGCATCGTAATTTGTAACAATAAAACATAATTTTTACAGTAACATTACGAAAAAAAGCCCCTAAAGTCCGTATTACTGAATTCGATATAACTCGAAGAAAAATGAATTCTCGCATACTATTCAGGAAATTAAAAATTCAATTAGATTCCAATTTCAGTCACCTGAATTATTTAGGGAGAAATGAGTTTAGGAATTTATAGCCAAACCTAAATATCTTTTTTTGCTTAAAAAATAGCATTAATACAGTAAGTTAGGTAAAATTTGCATAGAATGCTCTGCTTTACGGTCGTTGTAAAAATGGAACGGAAATTTGAATTTCGTTGCCTTTTAAATTCGGTACATTTTTACATTACGTCAAACTCATCGTTCACATTCGACAGATCAACTTTTATAGCTTTTCGGGTATGCTGGCAAGGTTAGGGGTGTCTATTCCGAAAGCCGTTATTAACATGGGTAGATTGGTAGGTGTGTCAGAAATTTTGTGAAAAATAGTGAATAATTCCACCCCGTTTTTCCAAGCTTATAACTCCTCGAAAAATGTAATTCAAGCCCTATTTTTTTTTCAATTAAGGGAGCAAGGACCAAGGTTTCATTAAAAAAAAAACATAAAAAAAAACAAACAAATAACGTGTTTTTTTAAAAAAAAAAAAGGTTTTAAACTTCGGACTTTACAGATAAATTTCTAAAAAACACTACCTTTTTTGTTTTAAATTTGAATATATTATTTATTGACCTTTTCTCTTCAATCTGTGATATATAACACTTTGGTGAGTAAATTATTTACTTTTTAATAGACATTTCAAAATGAGAGGCGTGAATTATTCGACCTCCTTCTTTCCAAGCTTATAACTCCTCGAAAAATGTAATTCAAGCCCTAATTTTTTTTCAATTAAAGGAACAAGGACCAAGGTTTCATAAAAAAACGAAAACAAAAGAAAAAACAAACAACGTGGTTTAAAAAAACAGGGTTTAAACTTCGAACTTTACAGGTAAATTTCTAAAAAACACTACTTTTTTTGTTTTAAATTTGAATATATTACTTATTGACCTTTTCTCTTCAATTTGTGATATATAAAACTTTGGTGAGTAAATTAATTATTTACTTTTTAATAGACACTTGAAAATGGGGGGGACGTGAATTAAAAAAAAAAAACGTTTGTCTAAAATATTATATTCGGTTTATTGGAAAGGGCATAAAATTTCACATTGACCCTGAAAATATCGTAAAAATAGAATTAATAGAAAAATTTTGATAGATTTTTAAAGTTTAAAAATTGAAAAATATTGAGTTCATAAAATTCATTAGTTTTTTAAAAAATAAAAAAAAAATATTTCTATTACTTTTAAAACAACTTTATTAGTTTATTTTGGAAGTATAATCCATAACGAAAATAAGCAACCCACTTTAAAAAGAGAAATTACGAGATTTTTATATTTTATTCGCAGTTTCGTGATAGGGGTGTAAAAAATTCTGATACATCTACTAGATTGGAGTGTTTATTCGTTGTAAACGTACCCTACAACCTATAAATGTCGACATTTCCAATGTGAATGGTAAGCTGGACTTATGTAAAAAATAACACAAAGATATACCAAACTGACTTTTTCGTTTAAAAATGGAATTATTTCCCTTTCGCTATTAACTTTTTTTTAAAATAAATATTTTGTGTTTTATATACATAAAGTACAATTGTTGAATGTTACTGTTTTGATTATATTCGTTTGAGGGAGGACACAATTAAAAAATTAAGAAAGATTAAAACGAAGCGAAATTTAAGTTTCCGTTCCATTTTTACAACAACCGTAAAACAGCGCATACTCAGCAAGTTTTATCGTAATTTAGAAGCATTATGTTGAAACACTAAATCAACATTTGACTTATTTTTGCATAATTAATGATGGAAGTATTTTCTGTTTATTTTCTGAACATCTGTTTAAAAAATAATCCGTACATTCTCTTGAAAAAAAGAATCAAATTTTTCTCTACTTTCACATAACTATTTACAGTGTTCATCTGTTCTTTTTATAATAAAAATTCCGTTTTCAAAGAGAAACGTTTACTGACAAGTTTCTTTAAAAAAAGTGGGAGTTTTCTTGAAAAAACAACTTTCACCTAACAATTTATGGTAAAAAATTAATCTTTTTGAGGGGGATAAAACAACTATTATTGATTAAAAAAATTGAAAAAAATAATAAAAGTAAATGTTTATTTACTTTTATTATTTTTTGCAATTTTTTTAACAAAAATTTTTTTGGAACAAAATGCAATTTTTCTTGAGGAATGTGTTCTTTTTAACAAACGCGTGGCCGGGTACAGCTAGTATTTATATATATATTTATATATATACATATTTATATATATATATTTATGTATATATATATATATATTTATATATATATATACATTTACATATATAAATAATTATATATATATTTATATATATATTTATATATATATATATATATTTATATATATATATATTTATATATATTTATATATATATTTATGTATATATTTATATATATATATCATTTATATATACATATATATTTATATATATACATATATATTTATATATATACATATATATTTATATATATACATATATATTTATATATATACATATATATTTATATATATATCATATATATACATATATATTTATATATATACATATATGTTTATATATATACATATATGTTTATATATATACATATATATTTATGTATATATTTATGTATATATTTATAAATATATATATATATATCATATATATACATATATATTTATATATATATATACATATATGATTATATATATATATATATTTATATATATATATCATATATACATATATATTTATATATACATATGTTTATATATACATATATATTTATATATATACATATGTTTATATATATATACATATATATTTATATATTTACATATATATTTATATATATACATATATATTTATATATATGCATATATATTTATATATATACATATATATTTATATATATATATACATATATATTTATATATATATATACATATATATATATATTTATATATATATACATATATATACATATATATATATATATATATATATATATATATGTATATATATATATATATATGTATATATATATATATTTGGTCATTCAGGCTAGCAAAAGCAGAAGAGCTGAAATTAAGGGACTGAATTTAATTGTCGGGGTCGCAGGAGGTTGGAGCTAAGCTATGTAAAACTACTGATATTGTTTAGCATAGTCGTTGATGATAGCATCAGTTGACACGTTTGTCAGGATTTCCGTGTTCTTGGTGTTGATAACAAGGTCAGCATGGTGGTAGGTGTTGGAGACAACGTCAAGACTGCATTGAAGTCTGCTGGAGGTATGGCTAGGGAAGGCGGAATCAGTGGTATACTATAATTCAAGATTTGCTCTTTAGAGGTTTTAGTCTTGCTTGGAGACGTTTCAGGTTGAAGAGAAAGTCATCAAGACGGTACTGGACAGCAACGGCATCAGAATGTTGAAGGTCATGGCGAGAACGCAAAATGCCGGCAACCATGAACAGATTGAAAATGAACGGAGCAAAGGTGCGCTCTTGTTCCATGCCGACATTCACGGTAAAATGTCCGATTCTGCATCTGATATGGCAACACGAGCAAGCATGCCAGTGTGAAACTCTCATCAAACTAGGAGCATAACTTATGGTTCATGGTTCTATAGAGACCAAAACGATGTTGCTCACGTCACTTCTGGCGTGGCAATTCTTCTTACATAAGCCACATTCTCGGGAGACAAGATCGACAACAAAACAGGAAACATAATCTTAGTCAATACTTAGCCAATAGGCTATTATTGGATTGCAATGGATCATTTTTCACACTATTATCTTGAAGACAACATCGGCATTAGTGGTAACATTTATTTTACTGAATATTACTATTTAACAAATCCTCTGAAATGGTGTTGAAAATCCGCATATCTTGAGGTAATACAAATTATTGAGAAATGTGTGTCTAATGTATCAAAACGTATGAAAAGATTGAATAAAAATTGCTTTTGAAAAGTCAGTGTGGGAAAGCATACGGATTTAACATGTAATAGAATCGCTCCCCCATCACTGAATTAAAACTAAAAAGCTAGGACAAAATAATATAATCTCTTTCTATATTACTGACTTTGTTTTAAAATACATGTTATTAAAACATGCAGGTAGACAAAGGAGAAAAGCTATATTCATGTGAAATATGTGGATATTCTTGTTCTTATGAATTAATTTTTTTAAACCACATTAAAAGTCACACAGTGGTAGAACCATATTCCTGTGAAGTGTGTGGATATTCTTGTTCTCACAAAGGGGAAAACCATATTCCTGTATAGATTGTGGATATTCTTGTTCTCGAAAATCACATTTAATGACACACATGAGAACGCATACTGGAGAAAAGCCTCATTCTTGTGAAGTGTGTGGATATTCTTATTCTCAAAAATCATTATTAGTGAGACATATGAGAACTCACACGGGGGAAAAGCCCCATTTTTGTGAAGTGTGTGGATATTCTTTTTCCCAAAAATCACATTTAGTGGCACATATAAGAACTCACACTGGGGAAAAGCCACACTCCTGTGAAGTATGTGGATATTCTTTTTCTCGAAATTTTTTTTTAGTAAGACATATGAGAACCCACACTGGGGAAAAACCATATTCTTGTGAAGTATGTAAACATTCTTTTTCTCAGAAGTCCAATTTAATGAAACATATGAGAATTCACACAGAGGTACCACAGGACTTATGAAAAATAACTTGAAGTCCTATCTAACTAATATTTTTGGTGAACCAAGTGCAAAAGATATCCAGACAATTGCACTTAAGGGAACAACGAAACTACTAAAAAGGGCTCTCGGTTGGTTTCAATAAAAAGAAGGGAAATGTTGGCAGCTGGTTTGGTTCTCCATACCCAGCGTTAAAATATTCAAAGGAATATTTTTTTAAATAGGAAACTACCAAACAAGCCTGCCACAGAAATAGCAAGAAAGAGTCGGCTGAAATATACCGAGACTTTCCAAAGGATGAACCTTAAAGAATGGGGCAAACATCAGCGTGCAAAGTATTTGGGGAGAGAGCTCTCTAAGGAATACATAGACAAAGAAGGTTCATTGGAATGGCTCAAAAGGGGAGCCCTCCACAATGATCAGGAAAGAGTCATAATGGCTGCTCATGACTAGCGATTGATGACCAATGCATTCAAGATGGCAGGGATCAGTAACTACAATAAATGCCGGTTTTGCCATACATAATTGGAAAGTGTGAGTCATCTGATATCAAGTTGCACACAACGAGACATGATGGAGTATGTAGGGACCATCACTGAACAATCTGTAAAAAAATTAAACATCCAGTGTAGCAGCAAGTCCTGGGAACATCAACCTGAAAGAACAGTAGGAAATGACATATACCACACATTACGTCCATGTAATCCGAGAGCCACCTACCTTTAAAATGCTACTGTAAAACCTGACATAGTTATATGAAATACGTCAGAAAGTGTGGCAATCTTGGTTGAAGTGAGTGTCTCTAATTATGGAGGTCTGAACAGAGCTGAAAGAGAGAAACAGACCAAATATCAACGTCTCATGTATGATATGAAAAGAATCTGGAATCTTAGGGAGATATCAATCATACCAGTTATCATAGGTACTACAGGGCTTATGAAGAAGAACCTGAAGTCCTACCTTATATTCCTGGTGAACCAAAAGCAAATGAGATCCAGACAACTGTACTAAAGCGAACAGAAAGGATACTAAAAAGAGCTCTCGGTTGGTTTCACATAAAATCAGGGCAATGTTGGCAGCTGATTTGACTGCCGCATACCCAGCATTACAATCTACAAAGAAAGAAAATGAAAAGAAAGGGGCACAGCCACATTTGTGTGAAGTGGATATTCTTTTTCTCAAAAGTCCCATTTAGTGATACATATGAGAACTCGTAATGGCGAACATCTTGAAACATAAACCACACCAATAGCATCAAACGGAAAAGTGACTATGCTCTATGACAAAGACATACAAGCGGACAGATACATAAAAGACAAGGCTATCAAGCCAGATGTTTTTATATAGAACAAGCTCGAAAGAACTGCGCTCATTATCGATGTCAATGTCCCAAGTGGTTTTGGCCTAAATAGAACTGGACGAGAAAAGATAACAAAATATCAGGATCTAAAAATGATCTAAAAAAACTCCATGGTCTCTGAAAAGAAATAAACATTATACTGTTTGTGATAGGAGAAAGTGGCTTAATAAAAAAAATCTTCAGAAATACTTAGATGCAATCGCTGGAAGATCAAGCTGTAACGAAATACAAATAGCAACCATAAAAGGAACGATATCTATTATTTAAATTGCCCTCGGATATAAATTGAAAGCGTAATCTTATTAAATGTTTGCTCAAGGAGGGAGCCCCTAGATCTCTTAAAACTTACTGAAGGGAAAAGCAACATTCTTTATGAGCATTTGTGAGCTTATTTTTGTACTTAAAAATCAAATATGAAACAATATCTTGCTATGGCTAATCCACATTAGCTTTTACGATGAATAATCAAGAGATGTTACCTCAAATAATGACACAAAGCTGGATACTCCACCAGACTAGATAATTCCTCTCTTGGTATCCACTAAGACCAAGAGACTAAAACGAACGATATACTACAAAATATGAAAAGACAGTAAAAATATTATGTTCCCAATTTATTTAATAACTCATGGTTTGATAGATAAAGGCATTTTATGGAATATATAAAGTTTATATAGAGTTCAAGTGAAAAAACAATAAAAGCCATATTTTCCCTTTTACTTGAGAACGATTGTATTAATCATAACTGAAATGTCTCAGGATTGACGAAATATTCCAAATAACTATTGAGAATATAGCACAACAAAGGTGTATTATAAAATTAAATATTCATTAAATATTTGCTAGAATGGAACCACTTAATTTCTTGAAGAAATTTCATAATCTTTCACTCTGTGAATATTCCTTTCACACTATGTTAATATTGTTAATTTCTAGCTGTGAAGATTTACAATTGACAAGGCCATATTCTTTGGAATCATATGCATAGTCTTTTTCTAAGTTTGATTATGCATATGTGAATTCAAACAGAAAAGTTTTAAAAACAACTTGGCAAATATAAAATTCCAGAGATATTTATATAATTGCACTTTAAGAGACACTTAGAAGCTGAAAAAAGATATCTCGGTTTGAATGTATGAGATAGCGGTTGAATATCATTTAACTAATTGGATGCCGTATCCCCAGCAAGACCCAAATGATAAGAAAAATATAAAAGAGATGTAATGTAGATATTGAATATTGGATCAATTCTAGTATCACAAAATCCTGCATAGTAACCTATCCAATTTCTGGTTAAGAAGTTAAGAATAACGTCATAGCAATGTAGTATTGCTTCACTAATCCTTTAATAAAAGATGATATAATATGCTGTGCCATTCACTCGCCTAGTTGTATACTACATCTATGAATTATTCTTGTATTTTTTATTACATTTTCACCCAAAACAAGGCGCATTGCCACTTTGCTGTAGGGAGCTACTATCAGGGGCAACAACTACTGGGGCACTATGTTGGGATTTGGGCAGCAAGATGGCGGTTCACGTTGCCCTTGAGCTTCCGCATGTCAGTACAGTTAGGGAAGCACGAACCTGGAATGGAATTCCAGAGTCTAGCGGTTCTGGGGAAGAAACTACTGAAGTAGAAAGATCTTTTACATCTAGGGATCTCTACTGTGTGGGGGTGGGATTTAGCTGCCTGTCGGGTTTGTCGAGGGTGTCTGCGTCGTGGGGCACAAGTGTCTGCAGTTCGTCAGAGCATTCACCATTAAAATACTTGTAGAACAGGCAGAGGGATGCAACGTTTCGTCGATGGGACAGAGGCTGAAGCTTAGATGCCAGTTAAGGGCCTATCAGATTGGCGACTCTTTTTTAACCTTGTCTACGAGCGAGAGACTAGTAGCAGATGCACCAGCCGAAGTGTGACAAAAATACTCCATACATGGGCGAATGGTGGCCTTGAGAGGTACAGGATACTTTCAGGTGTCAGTAGTTTCTAGCAAGGTAGAGAGAGCCCACCTTCCTCGCAGCGGCCCTGGCAATGTTTTCCATATAATTGTTCCAGCTCATGTTTCCTGTGAACGTTAGGCCAAGCAGTTTGAAAGATGTACTCTCAGACATGGAGTCACTGGCCATTGCTATTGGTTGCAGAGAAGGTTTCTTGTAATTATTGAAGAAAACCAGTTTAGTCTTGGCAGCATTGAATGTGACCATCCATTTATGTCCCCATTCCACTACAGATTGGAGGTCATCCTCTAGTGTTTTTGCTATTTCTTTAGATATGTGTTAATTTGTTTTTCTGTCATGCCTGTTATAGAGTGTAGTATCATCACCATATATATCCATCTCAGAGGCAGTTTTGTCGGGGAGGTCATTAATAAATATTAGGAACAATAGAGGTCCAAGGATAGCCCCCTGAGGCACTCCCGCATTTATATCACACTGTTTAAATGTACGACCGTCGAGGACAACCTGGATTTTTCTCTTATCTAAGAAGGATTTAATTATGTTAAGTATTCTACCAGTGATACCGTATGATTTAATTTTCCTGAGGAGACCCTTGAGCCATACCCTGTCAAAAGCCTTAGATATATCTAGAGCCACCGCTCTGCCTTTCCCCGCTTTGTCCAGTGAATGGTATATACGTTCAGAGATTACAGTGAGGATGTCAGCCGTGGAACGGGCTTGTCTAAATCCATATTGTTTGTCAGTCAGAAGTTTAGTATCTGTAAGGTGCCGGACTAGAGCATGGTTAATTATGGTCTCAAATATTTTGGCGAAAAGTGGGAGGAGGCTAATCGGACGATGATTTGATGGGTCAGTTCTTTGGCCAGAATTCTGGAATATTGGTACCAGAGAAGCAGTTTTCCAACAGCCCGGAAGGCATGATTCATTAAGGCATTTGTTGTAGAGTTTGGAGAGAACCGGAGCTACTTCAGCTGAGCACTTTTTTAATAGCGCAGCTGGGATGAGATCAGGTTCACATGCTTTTGAAGTGTCAAGGTTTTTTTTATGATAGCGTTGTATAGAGCGTCCATTATAAAGGAACAACCAGAATACAGCAATAAGTGATTTGTATCAAGAATAAATTTTTAATTAAAAGTGTTGTTTATAATGTAGCAAAACACTGTTATTAAATAACATCAATTGAACAGTAACATCATAAAATAAAATAAAATTTTAAGTTGTTTCATCTTATTTTCTTAAAGTATTTTGCGTGATGATGAATTTGCTAATCAATAAATTAGAAGATGTTAATAACCTGAGCGAAAACCACCAGAACAACCACCTGTTATCTTGAAGACCTAGGCGAGGATGTCATCTGCAAATACTTTAACGTAAAAACAATACAACGATTAAATGTCGAATAATGAAACATCATTGTAGAAAAGAGCCTCGGATGACGAGAGATATATCGCATGTCGTAATAAAATTCTCTTATCGGAAATATCACTTAAAATAACTGCCATCAAATGAAAAAAAACTGTCGTTTCTTATGAATTATTGATTGCCCACCTGACTACAATAGCTGCCTTCACACAAAAATCTGTAAAATGCTACCACTACATAATATCATTCACCAATATACTATGTAATACCAATATAGACTTAATGTGAAGAGAAGGTAAGTTGCGCCAAAAAGAGCCCCTCATTTCAATTTATCTCGACTAATCAAGTGGTACAGAAGGACAGTTAATATTCTTGGTAATCAAAAGATATTTACAATCATACAGATTATTTGCAAAGCCATTATATTATACTATACATTATATTATATGTTTTGCCTTGTTTTGGTAATAAATAAAAGCTACTCACATAATAACGCATTGGATGCGTTTTTGCTTAATTTTTTCATGAACTCTGAATAAAGTTTATAAATGAATCTCATTTAACTTTACTGATAAATTATTTATATATTTACATATCAAACATATTTCACATCTGGAAGTGTAAGCCATGTTTAGTTTCAGAAACGTTTCCGATGGTTCGTTGTTCTAAACAAGTCTTGAGAGGTGACTGGTTTGCAGTAGACAGAACAGTTTCCGATGGTTCGTTGTTACACACAAGTCCTGAGAGGTGACTTGTTTGCAGTAGGCCCACAGAGCAAAATATTCTTACCGTGTTGAGACGGAAAAAAACATGTGAAATTGCTCCAGAAAAGGTTTAATATTTTTTTTACATAGGCGTCAACACTTATCAAGGCCGATCGGCCACTCAAGGATAAGGGTTAAAGAGTGTAGAGTAGTCAAAAGGACAATATAGTAATCAATAGTAATGAAAGTTCCGTAAATTTGTTAACTTAAGTGGAACGGCTCCTCAGAAACTTGTTCACGTTGGACTTGAAGACAACCATATTATAGACAGCTGGAAAGCAGGAAAGCGGAAGACAATTCAACAGGCGTGCAGTTCTAAGAAATAAGCTTTGATCATGGAATCTATGTTTAGATTTAGGCACAGATAAAGAGTGTGGAAAATTATTGATAATGTTTTCAGCTAGTCTAGTGTTTCTTGTGAAAGTTTGGCGAGGGGGAACCATAGATTGATGCTCAGTCGAACACTTTCCATGAAAATTACGATAAAGCATAGACAAACTCGCAACATCTCTTCTGTGAGACAGAGGTTGCAGCGAAGAGAAAAGGACATCTTCCACCAGACCACGAAGTCTATTTTGAACCCTATTAAGGCAGGATAAGTCTTTTCTAGCAGCTCCTTCCCATATGTGGCAACAGTAGTCCATTTCCATCCTTGGACGTATCTGGCTCTTATATAGATAGAGAATTGTATCAGCAGTGAGATATCTACTGGATCGATAGAAGGATCCGACAATTTTTCCAGCGGCCTTGGCAACAGATTTGATGTACGTATTCCATTTAAGATCAGGAGTAAAGGTCAAGCCCAGAAGCCTGTCAAAACTTGAGGCCTCCCCAAGACGAGAGCCCTTCATTTTAATTGATGCCAGATGGGGATCAGAACGTTGATGATGTAAAGATAGAAGCTTGGTTTTAGATGCATTAAAAGTAACCAGCCACTATGAAAAAATTCTGGTTTCTGATTGGCTGGTAGCAGAACGTGGATTAATTCGATTCATCAGTTCCTAGGAGTATCGTTTATAAATAGAATCGTCCGACTGTGTGGGATCATACCCCATTCTTGTTCCAAAATATGGCAACATCACATTTTTCACAAACAATTATTTTTACAACCATTAACATATGTGACTTTTGTTTAAGTAATTAAACCATGAACAGATATTGCACATATTTTGTAAGTTAAATATACTTGTCATGTATTTATACAGTCTAAAAGCATTGGAATACTATGTGATTTGATATTTCTTTCAACAAATATCACGCATATATTAAGCATTCTGCTGGATCGGTCTATATTTGTACAATACATTGTCTACAACCATTTGAATATCACCATGTTTACCATTGTCAATCTTATTAAGTAATTCAAATGTTTTTAAACATATTTTTCTTAATTTTCAATTCTTATAAAATACTAGCGTTACCCTGCCACGCGTTGTGTGGCTGAAATTGGCGCAATAGAAAAAGTTCCAAAAATGAGAAAATGCATGTTTCTTATAGGTTTAATTTCAAATTTCGTATGTTTCGGGGTTTTTTTTCGTTTCGATCAAATTGTTTTGTGTTTCTTTCTTCTGTGAATGGTACGTTCCGTAGAAATCAGAGTTGCAAGCTGAGTTATGCCTGGTTCATTAAATGCATAAATACAAATATTTTTATTTACTCATGTTTTATTTCTTAAATTTAATAATTTCTGTGTTACTCTTTTAGCGATTGTTAAAAAAGCGTTTGTTTTATACGCACGTGTAATAAGAATTGCTATTTTTCATTATTTCAAAATGGTCGACCGAAAAGGAACGCTGTCGAATAACATTTTTTTTATAATTCGGTAATATTTTTTTACTTTTTAATATGAAAAAAACCCCAGTTAGATTAGATACAATCACTGTTATTAAATATTACGGAAAACATTGTTTTGGTATGCTAGATGTCGAATAATACTTTTTTTTTAATTTGGTAATATTTTTACTTTTTAACATTTAAAACAAAGTTAGATGATAAACAGTCACTTTTATAAAATTTCACGGAAAACGGGCGTGTACATTTCTAGTTTCTCGATTTGGAGCAAACCAGACGTTTTATATATATATATATATATATATATATATATATATATATATATATATATATATATAGTAATTTATAAAATATATATGGTGACTAAGCTACACTGAATATTCTGCGTTTCATCCACTGTAGGATTCGTCAGGCTTATGCGCGAATTTTGTGGCTGCTTCTTGTTTTTATATATGTTGAAAATTTCTAGTTAGCCAATCAGCTTTCTAGTATCCACCGCGCCCCCTCCTATCAGCCACTGGGCATGCATAAATAAAACTCACTCTAGGATAGCGATACAAAATAGCTTTAAAACTAACAATAACAATAGAAAACAAACAAATAAATAAATTGAATAAACATGAATATACATAAACGATCACACATATATGTATATATATATATATGTATATATGTGTGTGCATGTGTGTGTGTACACATAGGTATATTCATATATATATATATATATATATATATATATATATATAAAGGAGGGAAAAGATCTACCTTAAACCACGTAGCTTAGTCGCCATATATATTTTATAAATTACTAACTAGCTCTACCTACGTATTGAGCACTTTTGAAGTAAATACTTAAAGTTTACGCATAAATCTATACTTTCGTATATTAAATTTATGTGAGAAAATGAAGTAGTTATATATATATATATATATATATATATATATATATATACATGACTAGCATTGATACCCGGGTTTGCCCAGGCGAACATGGAGTTCGATTTCAATACATACTAAGGATATTGAGCACTTTCATCGATAATCTCACAAAAAATAAAAGAACAACCTCTCCACCAGATATTTCGGCAGAAGGGATACGAAGAGAATCCCCCTAAAAAATATGAATCAAAACAAATTTTCTATACATCTAAGCAACAGCGAGTGCCTCTGCGAACGAAAAAACCATGCAGCTGGGTCCAAACCGAAGACCACAAAAGAGGAAAATAAAATATAATATGCTAGCTGTCGCGACCAGGACGAGTTGAGACCTCATGACGCTGCAAAATAACGTTTTTAAATAGATGTTCAGTTTGCAATGCGTGCGGGACTAGCCTAATTTTTCTTATCTCCATATATTATGCGTCCGAGGGATCGCTCTTTCAAATGGTACCGGTTTTGACCCGGTGCGATGCGGTTGAGGAAAGGTTTTTACGGACACACAAACCAACTGATGTTTGAGATTTATATCATAGACTAGCATGGATACTCGGCGTTGCCCGGGTGGGCATGAAGTTTGGTTTGGATACATTAACTATACACATGATATTGAAAACTTCCATCCCATACACCCACAAAAAAGTACAATCTTTCCATTAGATATTTCGGCAGAAGGGATACGAAGATAATCGTTCGTAAAAACAAATAAATATCAAAACTTTTCTTTCAATAAAAACTGCAGCAATAAAAAAAGTGTCTGTGCAATCAAAGAAAATGAGCCGCATCAGCTGCGTTCGAAGTTGATAAGCGAAAGAGGAAAAGAAAGGAAAAAAACTAATAATAAATCAAATGTTCATATAAACAATAATAGAAATTTCTTTTTTTCATTGCCGATTTTATTACGTGTCTAATCTGTTAAGATCTTGTTAAGATCTAAACCTTCCAACCGATTAAACCTTAATTTGTAAGGGTTCTATGACTACGAAAATAAGAATTTGATCATTGTTACCATGCTATGACTATGAACTTAGTATTTTAATAGTATTACGTGAGGAAACCGTAACTATTGACATTTATTAAAATTATTTTAGTAAAAACTTAATAGCTTACATTTAATTACATTATTGAAAAAGTTTAGATCTTATTACTGAACCCTTTAGAAAATTATAATCTGTATATATGAACACATTAGGACTATTACACTAATAGGAATGTACATCTATTACATTGAATGTAATTCATTAAAATATTTTGTCAACCAGATTAAAACAAAATAAAGAGAGATAAAGAGATAGATAAAATCTGAGATGATTAGAGGGATAAAGAATGAGATAAAGAGAGGGAAAAAAAGATAAAGAATGAGATAAAGAGAAAGATTATATCTGAGATAAAGATTATTATAAAGAAATTATTATAAAGAATAAGTTAATGAGAAGATAGAGAGATAAAGAGAAATATTAAGAATGAGATAAAAAGAATGAGTTTGTTGTGGTGGCACCCACTCATTTACATATGTGGATAATATTACACATAAATAACAAGATTCGGTTAGTCTGAGTGTGTGTTAACCAGAAGCCACCGAAGGCCTAGCCGAGAGCAGATATGTTCTCCAGCCAAGGCTCTCTTACCTGACAACCATTATGTAAATACATTTTTCATAGTACAATTCTTATTGATCTACCTTTGTTTGTTGAGTCTTAGTTTGTATTGCCTTAGACGTTATTTGGTTCAACCTGCAAACATAACAGTTGGCGACGAAGATGAACATCAAATATAACAGTTTTACGAAGAACTGGAAATAACTCACAAAAAAAGGAGTACAACGCAACGGTTTATCTTTCTAAGAAATACGAGTTTTGACGAACGCAATACTCATAAAAACGGATTTCACGCTAAAGAGAAGTTCGACTCAAGTCGGGGGGAAAAGTAACCTCGATTAATAGTATTGTATTTACTAAAATGCTAGTCGGGGAAAAAAGGACAAACCAAAACCGCTAATTGCAGTCTCAAAGAAAAAAAAACCTCAAGTGTGGCAAAAGCGACAATTTACGCCGTTTCTTTCGGAATCCATCTTTAAAAATAAACAAAAAACTGTAAAAGTGAATTTTTGTTAAGTTATAAAACGACAAACAGATGACTAAATTACGAAAAGCAAACGTACAAGAAAGTAACATACGAAAAATGTTCACCAGTGGATTCCTTAATTGCTGTTCTCTGTTAGCAAAACATCAACTAAAGACTTTTTGGTAAACTAATTTTTTTTCTCGTCGGTATTAAAAATGTCACAGTTAAACTAAAATCAAGGAGATATTTTTTTTTAACTGAAGTTGTCACTGGATAACGGATATAAGACAGTAAAACGTCACATAAAAAACTCGAGTTGAAAAATCTTTTGTTGTACTTAAGTCTGCTGTTACTTTGTTAGGAAAAGTCAATCGTATTTCAGTAAAAGACTCAATTTCTTTTTATTTTGGGGTTGGATGAGCTTGACTCGCTAGCGATGTAAGAAAATATTATTCGAGCAGCGAATAAACTGGCCTGTGTTACAACAAAATATTGAAAAAAAAGAACTCTGAACTATTTTTGTTGTAACACAGGCCAGTTTATGTTTTAGAATACATTAAAAAAAATGGAAGATTTATCTAGAATGTTAATGCAATTTTTGCAGACGCAACAACAGACACAGGCCGAGCGAGATGAACGAAGAGATGAGAAATTATTGAAATGGCAACTGGAACAAGACGAAAGGCAGAAGAAATTACAATTTGAACAAGGAAAAATGAACGTTTTGCTAAAACACTGGAACTACTAAAGAATACTCGAGAAAGTATCGACAGTGCTAATTTCTCCCATGCAACTATTTTTAATAGTATGGACACATTTAATTATATGCCGGAGGAAGAAAAGAATTTTGAAACATACTATACAAGATACGAGGATGTACTTCAACTGGACTGCAAAAGTTGGCCAAATAGCCAGAAAGTGAGCCTCTTACTCAGAAAGTTGGGTGTAGCAGAACACAGTAAATTCGTAGATTATATATTACCTAAAAAACCTACGGAATTAGATTTCATGGAAGCTGTAAAATTACTAAAAGAATTATTCAATCCGAATATATCTCTTTTTCATAAGAGATGGTTGTGTATGAATCTAAGGAAGATGGACAACCAAGATTATTTGACATACGCATAAGTTGTCAATAAAAACTGTGATGATTTTAAGCTAGCGGAACTAACAGTAGAAGATTTCAAATGCCTAATCTTCGCACAAGGGTTAGGTTCCACGAAAAATGCAGAAATACGCAGACGAGTGTTGTCTAAGCTGGAATCTGAGCAAGATTTAACACTTCAGAAATTAGCAGAGGATTGTGAAAGGGCCATTACACTAAAAAAGGATAAAAAAAAAAGATAGAAAAATCCGAAGTGGCAGATGTAAGAAAGGTTAGAAACCATATACACCAACCAAGAACTATACAAATAAAAGCAGTCAAAATGGAACGAGATATTCCAAATATAATAATTATAATTATGGTAAAGAATATACAAGTCTCCTCCTAGATATAACTATAAGAGATGCGCAGAAAAACATTGGGAATCAGATTGCCCTTATAAGAAGAAAAAATGCTATATTTGCAAGAAAGTCGGACACAAAAGCGATTTTTGCAGATATAAAGATTCAGTAAGAAATAGAGTACAGCAAACAAAATCAAATGAAAAATTAGACAAAAATCGGCGAAAATACATAAAAGTGGAAATATTTAAAACGCCAATAAAATTACAACTGGATTCAGGATCAAATATTTCTATAATAAACTTGAATACATGGAAAAAGTTGGGTAAACCAACCATGATAATAACAAGTAAATCAACTCGGACGGTAACTAGTGGTGAGATAAAATTTGAAGGAGAAATTATCCTTCCAATAAAATTAAAAGGGATTACGAAGAAATTAAAAATGTTCGTATTGAAAAATAGCGAAAATCTGTTTGGAATAGATTTGATTGAGACATTTGGACTGTGGGATAAGCCAATAAATACATTCTGTAAAAAATAGAATGTACTACTCCAACAACAGGAAATATAAAAGAGGAATTAAAAAATATTCCCTGACTAAATTAAATCGTTGCAATAAATTTAAGGTCTCGTTTGAACTTAAAGAAAACGCCAGCCCAATTTTTATATGTAAAGAAAAAGAATGATGAAATCAGAGTGTGTGCAGACTTTTCGACAGGTCTAAACTCCATATTACAAGACTAACATTACCCTCTAGCAATCCCAGAAGAAATAGTCACAAAGTTGAATGGTGGTAATATCTTCTCCAAGATAGACTTTAGCGACGCGTATTTACAAATACCGGTCGAGGAGAATTGCTCAAAAATACTATGTATCAACACTCATAAGGGATTGTACAAATACAACCGGTTGCCCTTTGACATCAAACTAGCGCCTGTCATCTTTCAGCAAGCGATGGACACCATGCTAAATGGCATTGAGTTCGCATGTGCATACCTGGACGACATTGTTATCAGGAGCAAATCCCTATAAGAACATAAGGAGCATTTAAAACAAGTATTCACTCGAATACAAGAATTCGGGTTTAAAGAACAAGAAAATAAATGCGACTTTTGTATGACCGAAATAAAGTACCTGGGACATATAATAAATAAACATGGGTGACGTCCAGACCCAGAAAGATCTGCGGCAATAAAAAACATGCCACCACCTAATAACGTAACAACCTTGCAGAGTTTCTTATCACTCGCAAATTATTACCAATCTTTTATTGAAGGGATGCATAATTTGCGAGCTCCCTTAAATGAGCTGCTAAAAAAGGACACACCTTGGAACTGGACGCAAGAATGTCAAACCGCAAATAAAGATCGCACTAACATCTGAATTATTTCTAACTCACTATGACACAAAATTAAATATAGTCGTCGCTAGTGACCTAGTTCCTACGACATAGGAGCATGCATTCAACATATCATGCCTAATGGATCTAGAAAGCCGATAGCTCACGTTTCAAGAACGCTGCTTCCAGCAGAGAAGGCGTATTCACAGATTGAAAAAGAAGCGTTGAGTATAATCTTTGCAATGACTAAGTTCCACCGATATTTATATGGTAGACATTTTATACTTGAAACCGACCATAAACCATTTGTCACAATCTACGGATCAAAAAAAGGATTGCCTGTATAGACCGCAAATAGATTGCTGCGCTGGGGTACGATCCTACTGAATTACGATTTCCAGATACAACATCTAGCATCGAAAAAGATTTGCCATGCGCATGGACTTTCAAGACTGATACCACAGAAACATAATTTGGAAGAATCAGTGATTGCAACAATTCGAACATATATCGAAGTGAAAAATATGGTAGCAAACATCATTAAAGAACTACCGGTAACATTGTCGGACATTAAAAGAGAAGCCGATAAAGATGAATACATAAATAATATAATAGAAAAAAAATTATAAATGACAAAAAGGTTCAGGAAAATTTTCCATATGTAACGATGTGTTATTATACAGTGAGAGAATTGTAATACCTAAAACGTTGCAGAAGAGGATTTTGAGAAACTTCCACACAGGACATCCGGGGATAAATTGGATGAAGCCTCTAATTAGAAGCTACGTATACTGGCGTAACATTGACATCGACATAGCTACAACAATAAATAGATGTAAAGGACAAAATCCCCGCCTATAGTACACAAACCTTGGCCGAAAACCGACCACCCATGGTCGAGAATCTACATGGACTTCGCTGGTCCAGCAGGAGAAAATTATTACTTAATCGTAGTAGATAGTTATACACAATGGCCTGAGGTAATGTGTTGCAGGAATCCAACAACGAACAACTCAATGAGATTCCTACACGAGTTATTTGCACGATTTGGTGTACCAGACACAGTGGTCACTGACAATGGAACGCAATTCACATCCACAGACTTTAAGGCATTTTGTGACACGTTCCAAGTAAAGCATATCACTACTCCTCCGTACCATCGAAGGTCAAACGGCATCGCAGAGAGGTTCGTGGACACGTTAAAACGAGCGTTGAAAAAATTCATTTGGATACTAACGGAAAAAGCTTTGCAATAATTTTTGCAAATATATAGGATAACACCGCACCCTAATACACCGTAAAACATATCACCAGCTGATTTAATGTTTGCCAGAAAGGTGAAATCGGCGTTTGATAAACTATTGCCAAGACAGGCAATTGTCCGAAACACTACACACATGATAAGAAAGAAATATAACTCGGGAGATCGAGTATATTTCAAGTGCTACCGGAATAACACCTCTTACTGAGAATGTGGAGTAGTTAATAAACGCATTGGTGATTGTACATACATGATTAATGGTCCACAAAATATACATAAAAGGCACCTGAACCAAATAAAAAACGCCATATTCAAGATGGTGATTATACAACAGTAGTCGAAGAGGAGGAAACCATGTACATCATATACGAATCCTTTAATTTGGAACCGCCTCAATATACACCTGAGCCCCGAAGATCAGGTAGAAAAAGAAAGTTTAATGAATCATTAATATTAAATCCCAAGAGAAAAAGATATTGAAATCGGTGTGACTTCAAATCTTGGGAGGAGGGGAGGGTGTTGTGGTGGCACCCACTCATTTACATATGTGGATAATATTACACATAAATAACAAGACTCGGTTAGTCTGAGTGTGTGTTAACCAGAAGCCACTGAAGGCCGAGCCGAGAGCAGATATGTTCTCCAGCCTAGACTCTCTTACGTGACAACCATTATGTAAATATACTGTGAATATACTTTTTCTAATATATTTCTTATTGATTGATCTACCTGTGTTTGTTGAGTCTTCATTTGTATTGCCTTATACGTTATTTGGTTCAACCTGCAAACATAACAGTTGGCAATTATATTCACTACTACTCGCACCATAATGATAAAATAGAGACTGGAAAGATTATTGGTTTTTTCTTGCGTGCCTTTAGAATATGCAGGCCCCAATATCTTAATGATGAAATTCAATACATTACGAATGTTTAAAAAAAACTACAGTACCCATCCTATTTCATTTCTTACGCAAAGAAAAAAGCTACGAACATACACTAGAATATAAACAGACAGAAAAATAAAACAAATACCTCACTATAAAACAGACATTTTTTCACACCCACCCACACTAAAAATACAAAAATCTACGACACTCTTAATAGACTTGGTTTTCACTTGATACAAACAACTTCCACAACAATAAAACAGACATTTAAAACTACCAAGAACTCTCCCAAAACCCTTACATCCGACGCCGGTATATATTCAATCCCATGTAACAATTGCCAACAAGCATACACTGCGTAAATTGAAACTAAGACTTTACAAGCACAGAAGAGATTTAAGGATTGGTAACGCCCTAAATGTACTTTTTCCATTGTGCAGAAAACGATCATTTATTTAATTTAGATCGTGTGAAAATTATAAAATACGTGATAGATTGAGCTAAAAGAATACTTTTAGAGTCAGCACTAATATTAAACACTAATAAGCAAGGGCTTCTACCATTTACCCCCTAGTACAGGGAAAATAATAATCAAAGAACAAAATATCAAAACAGATCCTGGTTAACCGTTTTTTCCTTAATCCTTAAATAATTCAACAAAATGAATAAGTTTAGAGAAAAAAGTGTAAATATTTATTTAACGTATTTTTAAAAGTGTATATATAGACATTGAACAACCCAACCTTCCCATACACAAATAGTTTCCTTCCCGATACGGGTAGGATTCTAACATAGTTTCCTTTGCATTTTCCTATTATCTATGATCGTTTTCTTTTTTTGCAAGTTTCCTTTTAATATCCTGAAGATGTTCTCTGCAATAGGGACGAAACGTTGACGATTTCATAAATTCATTCGGTTTTTCTTTGTTCAAAACAACATCTTAATGGAAGTTTAAATCAATAAATATTTATTTTGCTATTACTTCAAGCAGTGGAAGATATTTCTTAAACCAAGAAAAGATAATTTAATGAAACATTTTTGACATCGGAAAACAGCCTAAAATTTTTCCCACTCCTATACCTCAAAAAGCTCCAAATCTTTTGATTCCTGATTCCGACCAATCGTAGATAAATAATTGTAAATTATGAATCAGTTCCATAAAGAATAACAAAACAAAATCAAATTGAGTTTACGATCGTTTCAGAAACGATATTCATTTTATTAATATTGCCAATAATTCACAATAAATGTTTTTAATCTTGTTTCCTCATCAGCACAAATGTTATGGGTATAGGGTAAGACACCAAAACAAACTATTATTTTTGTCATAAGTAATGTAGATGAATCTGGAAATAGTAAAAACACATGAGAAAAAATGTTACGCAAATTTTGTATTGATAATGAAGAGAATTTTTAAATAGGACGAATATTATATAATATAAACAAATTGGAAAGTTAGATTTTGAAAAAAATACATATTTTATGAAACGCTTCAAACGTTTAATGAGGTTTACACTGTAAACATAGAGATATTCAGTGGTTGTAAAAGAAGTATTCTACAAATACCGATGACCTCAACTAGAAACTTCTATATATGCGTGGTATTTGTTGAGACTACATCAAGTTCACATAGCATTGCAATGCTTTTACATATAATGATGAAAATAATAGTTATTTTCGAAAATGTTTAGCATTTATTTTATATTTAATAATTGTATGAAAACTGGGTAGAGTTTCATTATTTCAATAATTCAAATAATACAAATAATCATAAACATTATTTAAAAAATGAAAAATATCTATTATTATATAAAAGGAACTTTGTGTGAGTTCGCTCGCTATAGACTCCTAAATGACTGGATCGATGTATTTTTGTTTTTAAATTTCACACAAATATACTCTGTATCTGGCAGTGTTCTTTGATATGTTTTGTATCAGCATGCTTTTGATAAGTATTGAAAATCGATAATCGAAAAAATCACATGAAAGAAGAAATAGGAACAGACGATTTTGACTAAAGTTAATGCCTTATACAGCCTAACATCAGAAGTGCATATGAGAAGTTTTATCACCGTACAAACAGAAACTCCCGGCATATAAAATAAACAGTAGATTCAAATATTTTAATAATTGTAGGAAAAATGTCTATCGCATATGTTTTACAAAAATATTCTTTCAGGTTAATAAAAAACATTATGAATAAAAAACATTATCAATCAAAAACACACATTTCAATTATTACCATTGAACTTTAATCCCTTGACAGCCAAATTTCTGGCCGAAAACCGATAAAAAGATGTTTTCCAAATCTCAATACCCCTTATCTCAAATCCCGAGTCTGCAGACAGATAGTTTAGTAGGAAAATGTACACACAAATACAAACACTTTCGCTTATATATATATATATATATATATATATATATATATATATATTACCAAAGTGAACAAAAATGATGTTAAGAAATGCACGTTCCACCAATCAAGATGTATACATGTATTATATTTAGATATTATATAGACATTGTATTTATATTGAGGATAAAGGTTAATAATAGTACGTTATGAATTAGTTCCAAAACCAAAATCAAATTGAGTGTACGATCATCAGCAATTGTTATAGACAACCGACTTGATGTGTTATAATTAATATTTCTTAACTGTAAAAGCAAAGCCACACTAAATATATTAGAGTTTATCTACAATAATATAGTTTTGTTACAGCTTGGTTTTGCTAAAATTTAGTATATTTTTATATTTTTTCATTAGCAAAGTTTACTTTATTTTCAAGTCATTCAAATATACTAAGAGTTATGCTTAGATTTCTAATACCATTCTATTCTAATACAAATTATGTGTTTTTTTTGTAAATAATACATTAGCATGCTGACATAAGCGATTGTTATTGTTGCGTATTTATTTGCTTCCCCACTGAGAAAATTAGGCACAAGGCCGTGTTTTAATATGGAGAGAGGGAAGGGGGAAGGGAAGACCAGCTCCTCGAAGCGAGGGAAGGGGCTGGTGGTGCTGTCTCTTGGTATATAGGGTGGCCCCTACATGGATCATAAACATTGCCACAAGGGCAATGGTCTTTACTTGTAGTATCTGCCGGAACAGAAACTACACTTTGATCCCGGCCCAGCTCTGTCCCTTTTAACAAACCACAATAATGATCTTGTTAATTACCAATTGCTTACTGATTGCCTGATTGCAAAATATTCTGTTTGTTTTATTTTGTACACGTCAGACGAGAAATTGTTCATAGATATTGTATAAAATCAGGTCAGGTAAAATCCTGCGTTGTAGCATATATATATATATATATATATATATATATATATATATATATATATATATATATATATATTACATGCATATGTTCGTGTCAGGTTTTATAGTGTCTGTATAACCGTGTTCATATAAATGTGTCTTGATGTATGTATATTTTCTTTTCGTGATTTTCTGTGTGTGGGCGTATACACATGTTAACACTGTTCACAAATGGGGCAAATACTGTATCCAAGAGT
This sequence comes from Euprymna scolopes, assembly GCF_053919585.1. NCBI lineage: Eukaryota > Metazoa > Mollusca > Cephalopoda > Sepiida > Sepiolidae > Euprymna > Euprymna scolopes. The sequence goes on along the minus strand of NC_136527.1, from coordinate 197,851,080 downwards.
TTTTTTTAACATGACAAATAGACATCTTTGCGTGGCACATCACACAAAAGGGAAACATACCTTATCTCTTTATCCCTCGCTCTCTTGATGGTTGTCAACCTAGAATGAATACATCTTCTGAACAAACACATTATATAGATTTATTCAATGTCTGTGACTTTCTCTCAATTCTCATCGTTTCTAATTGGTTCATCTAATTACACAGATTGCATTCACAAAATCTATATTCACATCCACTGGCCAATCCAGACTCTAACTAAATACATTCTGACTATTTACTTGTTCAATGGGATTGGACGTCTACACATAAGATGGCCCGGGCCTTCAGTCGTTGAGTAGCAAAACATGCACTGCCATTCATTTGCCTTTAGATTACTTTTAAGGATAAACGTTGTTCTCTTTATATTGCCAACTTTATTTCATTAAAAGCTGCATCTTTCCACAGATCTTCCAATAGAGGTACTTACATACTGTGCGTTGGAAGTCAGTGCAAACACCATCTGCTAATAGGGGAAACCTGCAGTGACCATTTGCTTGTAGGCCAGACATTTTATTAAAAATCCATTTCTAAAGGGCTGATATTCATTGAATAAAAGAAGTCTTTTTCATACACTGAAAGGCTCTCACTGTTCATCTAATAAAATATAGCATCCCTATCCTGGTTGAATAAAAGTAGTCTTTCTTCATACACGTAAAGGCCTCACTGTTCATCTAATAAAGTATAGCATCCCTATGCTGGTTAAGCTCTTCCAGGAACGTCATTATGTTGTTTTCATTTTTGTAACCTTGTATCTATATTCACATCAGTGTTTTTATTTTTGTTATCTTGTGTCTATATTGATTTCAGTCTTTTCCTTTCTGCAATGTTTCTGCTTTATCATCTACCTATGAAGTATTTTTCAGTGAGCTTTTTGTTTGAGATTTGTAAGCGTAGACTTTCATAAGTATCCTGAACCATTTCTTTGCTCATATCTGTTGAACTTTTTATGTAATGCCTCATCCTTAATATGGTGGTTCGATATGCATGGTTTATTTCAGTGAGGCATGAACCCCATTCTTTTTGTGGTACACATAATTTAAAAGAATATGGTATTGTCTTTTGTTAGTTATTTTGCAACATTTTATTTTTGAAACATTAACCATGGATTTCGGCTTTTTATTTCTTTCATTACAATTAAAATATAGATCTTTCGTATTTTTTTGTTATATACACTATTTGATTCCATTACGATTAAAATATAGATTTGCCGTGTTTTATTATTATTATTATTATTATTATTATTATTATTATTATTATAGCCGTTGTCGCATTTGTGTTTTGCACCTTTTTGTTCACAACAGTTTGATCTTAACAGAGACTTTTTGTCTAGATATATTTTATAGCTTTTTTTATTAATTTGTTTCTATTAAAACAATCTGTGTAATAAAGTAATTTTATTTTATTACGGAGTGGCTCAGTTGATAGAGACATTGAATCCTACCCAAAGCCAGTCAAAGTGAATGGTGTATGACTTATTTTCAACTGTTATTTCTGGTAGATATTCTCAAGACTTGCTACTATAATATGGATATTAAAGTTTTTACAGATTTCTCAGTGGAGTTATTTGCACACCACATTGAGTCGCATTATACAACAGCCGTCCCCCAACAGGACTTTAGAACTGAATGTCAGGTGGCTAACACTATAATTTTGTGTGGTAGAACCAACCATTGTGGATTTCTATTTTTTGTTTTATTTTACTTCAGTCAAAGTCCTCAGAAATCAAGATGCCCACTACCTGGGGTTAACACTTGAAGTATATATGAGATACATAGCTATTCGAATGTTCTATTAAAGTTATTTATCTCTCAAACACAGAGTTAATAAAGAAATTCAGAACATTATTTTCCTCTCCGTAATTAAGCATTTTCCTATGTTGTAGTATATCTTTCATTTTGATCTTTTGGTCTTACTGGATTCCAAGTAAAGAATTTATCAAGTCCAGTATAGTATCCAGCTTCGTGCTGTTACCTGACATAAAATCACCATTCCTAAAGAAAACTAATGTAATTTTTCCATACTTAGATCTTATTTGTGTAGCAAATACTATGTGAATTGAATATTTAATCAGAGTTTACTTCAAAATAACAGTATACTCATGCCATGTTATTTTAAGTGAGTTCTCACGTGTTTCAGTAAATTTTATTTTTTCAACCAAAAATAGCCACACACTTCACAAGTATGTTGTTTTTTCCCAGTGTAAGTGCTCATATATATTAATAATCTTGATTTTCCAAACGAAGAATATGCAAACACTTCAAAAGTGTGTGGCTACTCTCTGGTGTGAATTCTCATATGGTTTACTAACATGGGTTTTTCAGAACAAGTGTGTTTACAAGTGTGTGGCTTTTCCCTTTTGTTTTATTGTACTTCAGTTGAAGTTCTCAGAAATCAAGGAGCCCACTACCTGGGGCTAAAACTTAAAATCTATATTTTCCCCAGTGTGAATTCTCATATGGATGACTAGCGATGATCTTCTAGAACAAGAATATCCACACACTTCACAAGTATGTGGCTTTTCCCCAGTGTGAGTTCTCATATGTCTCACTAAAGTTGATTTGTCAGAACATGAATACCCACACACTTCACAATTATGTGGTTTTTCCCCAGTGTGAGTTCTCATATGTATTACTAAGCCTGATTTTTGAGTAAAAGAATATCTGCACACTTCACAAGTGTAAGGCTTTTCTCCAGTGTGAGTTCTCATATGGTTTATTAAAGTTGATTTGTCAGAACAAGAATATCCGCATTCGTCACAAATATGTGGCTTTTCCCCAGTGTGTCTTCTCATATGTATGACTAAGCTTGATTTTGTAGAACAAGAATATCCACACACTTCGCAAGTGTGTGGCTTTTCCCCAGTGTGAGTTTTCATGTGAGTCACTAAATTTGATTTAACAGAACAAGAATAATCACATATTTTGCAAGTATATGGCTTTTCTCCTGTGTGAGTTCTAATATGTTTCACTAAATCTGATTTTTGAGAACAAGAATACTCGCAAACTTCACAAGTATGTGGCCTTTCCCCAGTGTGAGTTTTCATATGTTTCATTAATTTTGATTTCTGAGAACAAGAATATCCACACACTTCACAAGTGTATGGCTTTTCTCCAGTGTGATTTCTCATATGGTTAACTAAACTTGATCTGTCAGAACAAGAATATGCGCATTCTTTGTATGTTGCCGTTCTTCAGTGTGACTTTTCCCAATGTGAGTTTTCCTATGTTTCAGTAAATTTGATTTATCAGAACCAAAATGCCTTCACAAGTATGTATCTTTTCACCAATGTGAGTTTTCCTATGTTTCAGTAAATTTGATTTATCAGAACCAAAATACCTTCAAAAGTATCTTTTCACCAATGTTGATTTGCATGTTTTACTAACGTTGAACAAGAATATTCACAATGTGGATTTTGCATTATGAGTTCTAATTTTTGATATTTCTGTTAATTTATTAAAACAAAAATATCCTAACATTAATAAGATGTTGGCGTTCGAATCATGATTGAACAAGAATTTCAGTGAGAGTTTTTACGTTTTACTCAATCGTACTTGGCAAAACAATTATATTTACACGAATCTCGCAGGGACATTTATTTCAGCTTTCTTTTTTGCAATTTTCTTATTAATTTTTCAAACAATTACATACAGTCTTATATATTTCGACCAAGCAATCTTCGCAAATTATTACATCAAAGAATTAATCATTTATAAGGTGTTACTTTCATTTCTCAAAGTTTTTCTTAGTGCAATAATTTCGGGTGCTGTAGAAAACTTTTTTTTTCTCTATTCAATAAAATACCTTTAACTTTTCATCACTATTTCGAAACATTCATGAAATAGTATTGTCCAGTATAATAAATTTTGCAGCAGATGTAGCTGTACTTTTTTCAAGTAAAATAACACTTGTTTATTGGATGATATTTTGGAAAATGTAAATCCATTAGAATTTAGAAATAGCGTCCAACCAGGAACATCTGTAAAGTGGAATGAAATTAAATATTTTAATATATTGCATTAAAATATTTTTTATGATTTAGATCAAAATGAGAAGAGAAACAAATATTACAATATATATAAATGTAATAAATAAATAATAAGGCTAAATGCAATATTTTTATAGACGTTTGTAATTTACTCTAATTATTACACCAAGATATATATTATATAACAATACACACACATCTATCTATCTATCTATCTATATATATATATATATATATATATAAAAATTATAACACGGAAATTACATAATTGTCGATGCAATAATTTATTTCAACCTTATGGTATTTTCAAGCATCTAAATCAGACAATTACATTTTTGATACTGAAAAAGAAAAGAAAAATCGTGCTTCGACCCTCAAAAAACCAAAGGTGGTGGTAGTAGCAATCCACTTAATACATTTATAGAGAGGGTGGTAGGGATTTAAAAAAATAAAAATTAAAAATTAAAAATAACAAATAAAAAAATTAGATTAGACACTTATAAGCGGCAGCTCGATGTAACCATAGATACACACACACACACACACACACTCACACACACACACGCAACACATACACATACACACACACACACGCCTCTAAGATGTACGTTCTGACATGTAAATGCCTTGACACGCGTTTACTAACCTAGGAAGGGGGGGGCGAAAGTATACGGATATATAGTGAAAGAAATAGAACAGCGCGTAATGGAAAAAAGAAGAAAAAAAGAGGAAGAAAAGAAGAGGATACAGTGATTGAGTCATGGAAAGTAGGTCTATTAAAAGATAAATAAATTAATAAAAATTATAACTAAAAAAAAATAAATAAATAAAAATAAGAAAATAAAAATAAAAAGAATATTATATATAAAGTTTTAAAACTATCTGTATGTTATTATGTAAAAATTGATATTATCTTATAATTCATTTAAATATTTTATATGTGATATAATACTATGAATTTAAAAATTGAGTCTATATATTTAATATTTTATATATTTTCATGTAAATAATTTTATTGGTGATTATAGCGGTCGTTGTAATTAATATTTCAATTCTTAATTGATTAAGAAGTGGGAAAATGTAATATTGATCGCCCCCAATTCGATAGGACGTATCTAGTTTCGGTTAATATATACTATTATTCCCTCCGTACAACAAAATTAATCTCATGCAAGCATAAAGAAATAAGTAAAATAATTAAATTTTTGTGTTGATTTGTATCAAATCTAATAATATCTAGTTTTAGTATTTGGTCTTTTTGACTTAACTCAGTTTAATAACTAATGTATTATCTGCAGAGAAAAATTATTATCTTAAGGCTATCTCATTTATTTATAAGTAATTTGGACAAGCCAGGTACTTCGGGGAATATATATATATATATATATATATATATATATATATATATATATATACATATATATATACATATATATATGCCTAGCTTAGATTTCGGACAACAAATCGTAAAGTAGTTATTATCGAGTATATACCGGACAACACTATAATTGCCGGTGGGGTGGGGTAGGATTGTTTATCGTAATTAATCTAGTGGTGTTAGATTCGGTGTCTTTACCATTATAGAATTCTCTGTTCGTCGGATCTAGAGTTATTGGTTATTTTAAATTTACATTTATGTCTACATCTGGCCATCAGTTCATCTCGTTTGTTTAGGAGATTACTGTGTTGGTACTTCAGGATTCTTATTTTTTCCTCAAGGCATAAACTGCATCTCTGCCTAAAGCCGTTTGGAACGTCCGAATGACATAGGATTGACCATGAAATCACTGGGGATCGATTCTCATTTTTTAATAACCACCATTGTTTAGCTAACTCGGTTTTATTCTTAAGTTCTGGGTTATTGAAAGAATGTTTGTGGTCATAAAAACGTTGTTTCCAGCTTCCGGCGGAGATACCGAAGTAAACTTTTTTGTCCCTGTTATTATCTTCTGGGTGGATAGTGGCCTTATAAACCACGCACTCAACTTTACAATTACCGTCCAGTGGGCAGTTATTTTTCACTTGGCAGTTACATTTGTCTACTGTCGCCTTATTTCTATTAGAGTTGTTTAATATTTTATTATTATGAGTGCTAATTATTCTGTCCATGTTTTTAGTGCACGAGTAACTTATTTTAATTGTTTTTCTATTAAATATCTTCCTAAGTGGATTATTTATGGTAAAATGTTTATCTATTAGGTTCAAAAATACTTTCCCTATGTTTATGTTGGATAGTTGACAGTAAGGGGGATTAAACCATATTATTTTCCGGCCTCTGTTCTTAGATTTATTTTTGTTTTTATTTTCCTTCTTAATATATGTGAGTTTTTCACTGTATCCGCTTATCTCTAGTGCTCTATTGTATAATTTTTTATTTGCTTCAAAAATTTCTTTGTTAGCCGAAAGTTTATTAATCCTAGTGTTAATCGTTTTAGGTATTTGTTTAATTATGCAACTTGGATGGTTAGATCTAGTATTAATATAAGAAGGTGTGTTATTATCTTTATTGAACGGCTTGTATATCCCCTTTCTTAAGTCTAGAGTTATGTCTAGATAATTAACTTCTTTACAATTTGGGGTAATATCTATTTTAAATCCTAGGTATTTGAAGGCTCTTACTAATTTTTTATGTATTTTCGATACCATGGGGCCGTCACTATTAGGGATAACAATTAGTCCATCATCCCTGTATAATCCCACTAAGTTAGGCTCTATGATTCTGCTAATAGTGTACATTATAAATATGCCCACTAGGTCGGCAATCTGGGCTGAGTCAAAAGCCCCCATCGGGACGTCAAACTCGTTGTTATTCGATTTGATCCATGTTTCCTGATTGTTTAAAAGGATGGATCTGCGACAAGCCATAATCAGTTTTACCTGATCATCGGATACATCCACGAAATTCCTAGCATAATTAATGCTGTTCATGAGTAATTCCTTGGAAATTGAGGGATAGAAGGATTTCTAGTATCGGAATTACCTCAATTTTGAACTGAAGATGGAAAAATTCACACCATCGTATTCGCTGAAAAATATACCTTTTCCCAGCTTACACAGCTTCACTTTCTCTCTGATGGACAGAATAACGGATTTTACCAATAGAATGAGATGGAAAGCGTATTTCTATTTAAGAAATGAGGATTACAACTCCAAGGAAACCTATAATTTCAGATCTCAGAATACATGTAAACCCATCGAGGCTTTAAAGCCATTCGAGACTGATCTATTTGACTTAGTTAAAAGAATTAAGTTCCGGAGGCATTCAAACAAATTCCAGTCAATCCTGAAAAATGACATCGCAGAGATTAAAAAGTCTAACAAAGTGTGGGTGAAGGCTGATAAATCAACGAATATTTACAAGATGTGCCCATCTGAATACAGGAAAACTATTCTAGAGAACATCTGTAATAGTTATAAAAAGGATACCCTCGACACTGAAAATACAATCAATGAAGAAACCAAAATATTTGCATCCAAACTGGGTATAGAAGATAGAGTGGGAAAAATAGATAAGAGAAACGCATACATACTCATCAAGGACCACAAGAAAAATTTCCACATCAAGAAGCAGTCTAGACTAATCAACTCCACTAAATCGGAACTCGGTCATGTATCTAGGGAGATTATCAGGAACATTATTAAGGTAACCCTGGAGGCCACTAAATTCAATCTGTGGAAGGATTCTTCGGATACTATCGAATGGTTTAAATCGATTGAAAATAAGAGAAATGCTTGTTTCATCCAATTCGATATCATGGATTTCTATCCCTCAATTTCCAAGGAATTACTCATGAACAGCATTAATTATGCTAGGAATTTCGTGGATGTATCCGATGATCAGGTAAAACTGATTATGGCTTGTCGCAGATCCATCCTTTTAAACAATCAGGAAACATGGATCAAATCGAATAACAACGAGTTTGACGTCCCGATGGGGGCTTTTGACTCAGCCCAGATTGCCGACCTAGTGGGCATATTTATAATGTACACTATTAGCAGAATCATAGAGCCTAACTTAGTGGGATTATACAGGGATGATGGACTAATTGTTATCCCTAATAGTGACGGCCCCATGGTATCGAAAATACATAAAAAATTAGTAAGAGCCTTCAAATACCTAGGATTTAAAATAGATATTACCCCAAATTGTAAAGAAGTTAATTATCTAGACATAACTCTAGACTTAAGAAAGGGGATATACAAGCCGTTCAATAAAGATAATAACACACCTTCTTATATTAATACTAGATCTAACCATCCAAGTTGCATAATTAAACAAATACCTAAAACGATTAACACTAGGATTAATAAACTTTCGGCTAACAAAGAAATTTTTGAAGCAAATAAAAAATTATACAATAGAGCACTAGAGATAAGCGGATACAGTGAAAAACTCACATATATTAAGAAGGAAAATAAAAACAAAAATAAATCTAAGAACAGAGGCCGGAAAATAATATGGTTTAATCCCCCTTACTGTCAACTATCCAACATAAACATAGGGAAAGTATTTTTGAACCTAATAGATAAACATTTTACCATAAATAATCCACTTAGGAAGATATTTAATAGAAAAACAATTAAAATAAGTTACTCGTGCACTAAAAACATGGACAGAATAATTAGCACTCATAATAATAAAATATTAAACAACTCTAATAGAAATAAGGCGACAGTAGACAAATGTAACTGCCAAGTGAAAAATAACTGCTCACTGGACGGTAATTGTAAAGTTGAGTGCGTGGTTTATAAGGCCACTATCCACCCAGAAGATAATAACAGGGACAAAAAAGTTTACTTCGGTATCTCCGCCGGAAGCTGGAAACAACGTTTTTATGACCACAAACATTCTTTCAATAACCCAGAACTTAAGAATAAAACCGAGTTAGCTAAACAATGGTGGTTATTAAAAAATGAGAATCGATCCCCAGTGATTTCATGGTCAATCCTATGTCATTCGGACGTTCCAAACGGCTTTAGGCAGAGATGCAGTTTATGCCTTGAGGAAAAAATAAGAATCCTGAAGTACCAACACAGTAATCTCCTAAACAAACGAGATGAACTGATGGTCAGATGTAGACATAAATGTAAATTTAAAATAACCAATAACTCTAGATCCGACGAACAGAGAATTCTATAATGGTAAAGACACCGAATCTAACACCACTAGATTAATTACGATAAACAATCCTACCCCACCCCACCGGCAATTATAGTGTTGTCCGGTATATACTCGATAATAACTACTTTACGATTTGTTGTCCGAAATCTAAGCTAGGCATATATATATGTATATATATATGTATATATATATATATATATATATATATATATATATATATATATATATATATATATTTTCCCCGAAGTACCTGGCTTGTCCAAATTACTTATAAATAAATGAGATAGCCTTAAGATAATAATTTTTCTCTGCAGATAATACATTAGTTATTAAACTGAGTTAAGTCAAAAAGACCAAATACTAAAACTAGATATTATTAGATTTGATACAAATCAACACAAAAATTTAATTATTTTACTTATTTCTTTATGCTTGCATGAGATTAATTTTGTTGTACGGAGGGAATAATAGTATATATTAACCGAAACTAGATACGTCCTATCGAATTGGGGGCGATCAATATTACATTTTACCACTTCTTAATCAATTAAGAATTGAAATATTAATTACAACGACCGCTATAATCACCAATAAAATTATTTACATGAAAATATATAAAATATTAAATATATAGACTCAATTTTTAAATTCATAGTATTATATCACATATAAAATATTTAAATGAATTATAAGATAATATCAATTTTTACATAATAACATACAGATAGTTTTAAAACTTTATATATAATATTCTTTTTATTTTTATTTTCTTATTTTTATTTATTTATTTTTTTAGTTATATTTTTTATTAATTTATTTATCTTTTAATAGACCTACTTTCCATGACTCAATCACTGTATCCTCTTCTTTTCTTCCTCTTTTTTTTTCTTCTTTTTTCCATTACGCGCTGTTCTATTTCTTTCACTATATATCCGTATACTTTCGCCCCCCCTTCCTAGGTTAGTAAACGCGTGTCAAGGCATTTACATGTCAGAACGTACATCTTAGAGGCGTGTGTGTGTGTATGTGTATGTGTTGCGTGTGTGTGTGTGTGAGTGTGTGTGTGTGTGTGTGTGTATCTATGGTTACATCGAGCTGCCGCTTATAAGTGTCTAATCTAATTTTTTTATTTGTTATTTTTAATTTTTAATTTTTATTTTTTTAAATCCCTACCACCCTCTCTATAAATGTATTAAGTGGATTGCTACTACCACCACCTTTGGTTTTTTGAGGGTCGAAGCACGATTTTTCTTTTCTTTTTCAGTATCAAAAATGTAATTGTCTGATTTAGATGCTTGAAAATACCATAAGGTTGAAATAAATTATTGCATCGACAATTATGTAATTTCCGTGTTATAATTTTTATCTTATTGCTCTGTTTACCACATTGAGCTCTCATACCCGGATTTCCTCTGGATTTATTCCATTATAACACTATATATATATATATATATATATATATATATATATATATAGTGCAACACAACAGCATTGATACATTATTCTTCATACCTCTAATTAGGGTTCAAGATTTAACCTAAAATTTGGTCAGTATATTCCTATTACTATTCTAACTTATGTTTGGGGTAGAATTACAAAATCTAAGTTTAGAAAGTTTATAATAGAGTTCAACAAGAGTCTCAAATCTCATAGATCCGGACCTTGGTATTCTCTTCCTGTTTTCTGCTTCCATGACTATACTGAAATGCCGTAGTTTAAATGTAATGTGAAGAGACATCTCGCTACTCCTCTGTTTGTGATAGTCCAAAATAGTAGTCTCTTCCATCCAGGTTGTAAGATGCAACGTGTTTAATGTGTTTGACTCCTAATGGGGGAATGACATCAAGAATTGCAACGATCATTTTTATAACCACCGGTTGTGGTAACCAACCAATGAAAATCTTCCAAAGTTACTATAAGAATTGTCGAATTTTGAATTCGCCGCCAAAACAAGTAAAAATTGATATACCCCAATGGAACTGTATTTGACATTAAAGAAAATGGTCGACTATATTATTTAAAATGTATGCTTCCCTCAAAAATATCTGTCACAACTTTAAAACCTGTCATAAAATTCTAGGACACTGCAATACAGCTGATATTAAAAAAAACTACCAAATGTAGTCGAATGCATGAACATAATACCTTCATGCGATCTCCCAAATTGTGATGTTTGTGCACAGGGGAAAATGACAAAATATATAAGCAAAACACCAGACAAAAAGGCCACGAAAATTCTCTCACTTGTGCACTGTGACTTGGTAGATCCGATAAGATTCTAATATTTTCATTGCACACCTGAACGTATAATCATTAACGTAAGACAATGTTCATATAATCTTGGGAAATAAAGTAAAAAAAATTAAATCGAAAAGCAGGAACGTAAAAAAATATTTTAATTAAAAAATAGTAAAAATTATACGAACGTTCCATGTTGGTAAGTACGGATGCACAGACCTGAAAAAAAATCCCATCTGTTTTGCCCTAACCTCCGCCTCGTCAACTACCCGCCTATTCACGTTTGCCAACTTGAAATTTTACGTAGACATTCTGATAAATTTTAAGATAAGTTTGTATTTTTAGTGTGTAATTTCTTCAATAGTTTTTTTATTGTTTTCTTTATCAATTGTAATTCTGTATTAGAATTAATAATAGCGTTAACTTTTTTTTCAATAAATAAATTTTCAGTAGTATAATTAATGGATTTAATTAACTTTTATGTAGTTTTTCTTTCAAGTTTACATTATATTTATTTTAAAAATAATTAGTATTTCAACTTTTTTATGAATAAATTGTCATTGTATCAGTGAATTTGACCTTTCAACACTTAAAATGCACTTTATTAAAAAATATCTTATCGACGCATATAGCATAGCCGACAAAGAAAAACGAAGTATAAAAAATCACTACTAATAAATATTACTAAAAGCAAGCTATCTTTCTACATAACTAGATACGTTTTTATTTTTTGTGTGCTTTACCTTATTTTTCAGTGTTTAGCGGAAAGCCGACAGAGTTAGAATGAAAGAAAAGTTCTCTTTAGCATCATAGTCTAGTCTCGACCATCACTTAAAAATCGAAAAATAAACAAAATACTGAAAGAAACATAACTAATCAATGTTACCAATCTTGCGAAAATCTAATTTATTAGAATTATTTCGTTTCATTTTAGAATTTTAAGCAATTATCGAGGTTTGATTATGGCTCTAATGATAACTGATACATATCAAACCGAAACGGAGGAAAGAATGAAATAATGATTAAATAACCCCCTAACGGCGCTTTTCAGGGCCACCAAATTTTAACCAAAGTGTTTTAACAACACATGCAAAATGAATGTTTGGTGAAAATGTGTAAAATAAAAAAAATTGTTAACTATAAGATAAAAATGAGAAAGAAATTATTTTTGATCTTCATAATGGTCAATTTAATAAAGTTCAAAAATAAATTAAGGTATAATAATGATTCAATTTCTAAAATGTAATGCAAATCTATATCTACGAAATAAAAAAAGGGCATTACATCATATTAGGCGACCGACTTGGAGTTGCATAACTGTTTAACTCCAAAACAGTCGTTCAATATTCTGGAACACCTAACGATCATTAATTAATAAATACTGACATTTTCATTAAAATTGGTTGATTTTCTGAATTTTTAAATGAAAGGAGCGGTCTGTGACTAAAAAAAAGTCGCTCTGTATGACGGTATAATGTTAAATAAAGAAATAAGCAATGTCTAATTTGTCTTCCCATAACTTAACTTGAAAAGCAACAGTTTCGTATTTTTCCCCAGTAAGAATTTTTTTTAAGTTAAAATACCGACGTCGCATTTATATGTATGACGGGCATGCAAATTTACATGTGAGATATCAAAATTCGAAGAAAGGGAGCTTGTTGAACGGGTATAAAAGAGGGAGGGAAAGGAACCACCAGCAAGTGGGAAGACAGCGTATTAAGAGAACGTGTACCGAAATGAAACAATTGAAACTAAATCAGAAAAGACAGAACAACAAATTTGACTCGGTTTAAATATTGTAGAATTTTTAAATTCCTTATTTGAAGATATTTTTCAAGGATTTTAAAATGTAATAGACAAATACAGGTATATTTTGAATTTTTGTTTCAGGGAGGGGGTGAACAATGCTGGCTTTTATTGTAAACATTTATCAATAGTTTTTCTACATTAACTTTTATGCAGCTAAATTTTACTTTTAGGCTCATCTCATGCTCATATAGAAAATAGGAAAATAGGTCTGTTTTGTAGATTCCGGTGTGTTAGAAATCACACAAGTTTTACTTAAATAACACATTTTGGACAAAAATCTAAATGTCATATTGAATCATATTTTTTAGGAGATTTTTTTAATTGGAGATTATACTTTTTTTTCCACGTCTTTTGTAGATCAATATTTATTGGATTGCAATAAAAATAACCTTTTATTAAAAACTGTTTAACGTTATTGCAAAACATTTTTAATGGAAGCTTTTAGTGTAAAAAGAAAAAGAAAAAAACTTACCTTTTGTTTCGAAATTTTAATAGGCAAAAAAATCGGGATGAATTCGTTTTTTCTTTTGTGTTCAAAACAGAACATTTGTTTTGTTTGTTGCGATTTCTTTAGTAAATTGATACAACTTTTGTTTTGTGTGTCAAATTCATTAAGAAATAAAATATGAAAATATAAAAGAATCAAAATTAAAAGATGAAAAACACGATTTAAACGTGAAAATATTTTCAAAGAAAATCAACTGCTAAAGCATAATGAATTTAAGACACCGTAACACGGTGCAATCATTATTTCGTTCCTCGTGTAAAAATGTCCCTTTATTATTTAAGTGTGCCAAATTATTTTCCTAGCAAGTTTAGGTTATATTTGTCAATGATTAAAACTTGTTGGCATTTTGATTTCTAAACGTCTCTTTTGTGTGTTGAATTTATTAAAAAATAAAATATATGAAGATATAAAAATCAGGTTTATTTTTTTAAGAGTGAATATTTCATTATTATTTGGATTAATCGACCTCGAAGCTGAGAACAAAAGTCCAAACAATCTAAATAATCCTCATAAAATAAACACGAAACTGAACGACTTAAATAAACTGAATATTTAACATCAACGACTTAAATAAACTGAATATTTCACATAAACAACTTAAATAAACTGAATATTTCACATAAACAACTTAAATAAACTGAATATTTCACATAAACAACTTAAATAAACTGAATATTTCACATAAACAACTTAAATAAACTGAATATTTCACATCAACAACCTAAATAAGAGGAAGAAATTGCTTAAATGACACAAATAAATTTGGATAAAAAAAAAACAGTAAACTAAAAACACATAATTATCCGATCCGGTTAAACTTATGGTGACTTTCCCTGATGATTACAGACTTAAATTTGCTAGGAGTCACCACTTATCAAGGCCCGGAGGCCACTCGAGGATAAGAGTTAATGAGTGTACAGTGGCCAAGAGGAACATGTCAGTCATTGATAGTAGTGACAATTTGGTAAATTGGATTAAGGGGATGGCTCATCAAGAATTTGTTCACGTTGGACTTGAAGACAACCATATTGTAGTCAGTTGGAAAGCAGGAAAACAGAACAGAGTTCTACAGGCATGCAGTTCTAAGAAAGAAACCTTGCCCATGGAATCTACGTTTAGGGTTAGGCACAGGTAAAGAGTGGGGGAAATTATTGATAGTGGTTTCAGCTAGATGAGTACTTTTTTGTCAAGGCAGGATAAGGTACTTCTAGCAACTCCTGCCCAGATGTGGCAACAATACTCCATCCTTGGACGCACTTGGCTCTTATACATGTATAGAATTGCATCAGCAGTTAGATATCTACTGGAACGGTAGAACGATCCCACAATTTTCCCAGTAACGCTGGCAATGAATTTGATGCTCATGTTCCATTTCAGATAAGGAGTAAAGGTCAACGCCAAAATATTGTAAAAATATGGAGCCTCCTCAAGATGAGAACCATTCATTTTAATTGATGCCAGGGGATCAGAGCGTTGATGATGTACAGATAAAAGGTTGGTCTTAGTAAGATTAAAAGTAACCAGCCACCTCTTTCTCCATTGTACCACATGCTTAAGATCAGAGCAGAGAGAATCAGACGGACTTTGGTCGTTTATGGCCTCTAAAGTGTTGCCACAGATGGTAGTGTCGTCGGCATAAATGCCTACAAATAATCTTGGAATGTGATTTGGGACATCATTGATGTAGATCAGAAAGAGAATTGGGCCCAGGATGGATCCTTAAGGAACTCCATCATTAAGTCTGTGAGCTTCAGATCTTTGCTCAGCAACCACTACTTTTATGAACCTATCAGAGAGAAATGATTTAATAATTGAAAAGTCGTTTCCAGATATATTGTAGCTTGAGATTTTGTGGAGTAGACCTTTATGTCACACCCTATCAAAAGCCTTTGATATGTGAAGGGCAATTGCTTTAGAAAGAAAGTCTCCATCAAGAAATTCGCTAACTTAACATATCAGCTGTAGATCTAACAGAACAGAAACCATATTGCATGTAACTGAGGAGGTTATTTTTATTGAGGTGGTTGAATATTTCTCTATTTAACACAGATTCTAGCAACTTACTCATGACGCACAGGGGACGATTGGTCTATACTTTTTTATGTAGAGGTCACCACTTATCAAGGCCCGGAGGCCACTCAGAGATAAGTGTTATTGCGTGTACAGTAATCAATGAGATATTATTGTTGTAATTATTAGCATGAGAGTTTGATAGAGTGTATTACTTAAGAGGACGGCTTGTCAGGAATTTGTTTATGTTGGACTTGAAGGCATCCAAGTTGTAGTCAGGTGGGAAACAGGCAAACAAAAGAGAGTTCTACCGTCGTGGAATTCTGAGAAAGAAGCTCTTCTCATCGAATCTACGTTTGGATTTAGGCACAGATAAAGCGAGGGAAATTATTGACAGTAGTTTCAACCAGACGCGTGTTTCTCGCGAAAGATTGGCGAGGGGGGGGAGAGCGAGAGATTGGAGCTCAGACCAGCACTTGCCATGGAAATAACGATAAAACAATGACAGGCTCGCAACGTCTCTTCTTTGGGAGAGAAGCTGCAGGGAAGAGAAAAGGGCATCCCCCACTAAACCACGAAGCCCATTTTGTACTCTGTCAAGGCAGGATAGGCGGTTTTTAGCAGCTCCTGCCCAGATGTGGCAGCAGTACTCCATCCTTGTACGTCTATTTGTAAGTCTATTTTGTACTCAGCGACTTTGGATTTAACGGACTGAATTATTCTTTTGCAGTGATTGCTGGCAGTCCTGAAAGCAGATTTAGTCTCAGTACATCAATTACGTTGGTAGCTATGGAAAAAGTAATTTCTGTGCGCAGTGGCAGCAGCACATTCTGGGGAGAACCATAGCTGGCTGGTAGGTTTTTGTTGGCATTTTTTGGATGGTATGAATCAGTCTAGGCCTACAATTTACCATTTGGTTAGGTCTGATACTATAGAGGACATATCCTTTTTAAACATGGAATACGGAAGTAGATCAGATATAAATGCACGGAAGCTATCCCAGTCAGCTATAGAGTATCGATATACAGTACGATGGAGAGGTACGTCTGAAGACTTATTACATTTCATTTTTGTCTTAACTGCTCGGAGAATCCCAGAGGAGAAAGAACGGAACATGAACATAGCTCAGGGGAAGTTGTGAGGAAAAGGTCTAGAAGGTTTTATTTGAGTGGGTCAGCCATTCCACATTATGGACATTGAAGTCACCACGAATGTGAATGTTAGCCGAAGGACAAGATGTGGTCAACTTTCTCAGATACGCTCTTAAAGATAGTAACACCACTTTTGTCGGGGCGATAGAGGGCAAATATAAATTCAGTGATGTAAGCACATATAAGGTAAATTAGGGTCTTCTCTGGAGATATCCCTACCACATGGAAATCCCTTTTTAATCTTGGCACATATTCCATGCCCATGGCGATCTTGGGGATCAGATTTAGATGTTAAATTAGAGTATCCTTTAATTATGAATTCGTTTAGAGAAGTGGTTGACCCTATGCTAGTTTTACTTAGAAAGAATATGCCCGGTTTCGTCTCCTGTAATTGTGTTTCAACCTCTGGAAGGTTGGACGAGGAGATCTGATAGTAGGTGTATACGATGGAGGATGGGGTTCTAGGTTTATTCGTGTTTTTTTTCTAGAGATTTGTCATGTTGAGGTTTGAGGATTTGTGGAACAGGTTGATAGACTCGGTTGGAGCAGGACAGAGAGGGAAAGTAAAAGACAAGAAATTATCTGGCGAGTTAAAGGCAAGTTTCACTTGTCATGAGTTTGTGGACATTAATATCTCTTTTGGCTGAGGTACAGATACTTGGTAATACTACCATGCACAGCTCAGCCATTTTTTCAGGTCACAGATAAGCGTGCCCCTTTCCTCGTCTAAGTAGGTTTTGTCCTGGTTTAAATAGCGTTTGCTAAATCTTTGCAGAATTGTAAAGTATTAATAAAAACATAAGATGCTTTTCAAGTTGGTTTGCTAATACATATGTTGCACACACGCACACAACGTACTCAATTACGCACCGGTTATCTGCTCTTGTCATGAATTCTGATTCAGCCAGCAGGCAGCCTTACTTTACTTCTTGTTTCACTTTCTTGTTCTGCTTTCTCTATTTCTCTCTTTTTATTCGAACAGTCCGTGTTGTGAGACGCATATTAACACACGCCTTGGCAGGGCGTTCCCTTTTCAAGGTATGAAAGAATACACATGTTTACCTTAACGAATGAACATTTAACGTATACTTTAATGAATTTATGTGACCAAACATTGAGACACGCCTAGGAACAAAGAATATACACACACAACGAACATTCCAACTCCATAAACCTATATATATATATATATATATATATATATATATATATATATATATATATATATATATATATATATATATATATATATACGTATATATATATATATATATATATATACATACATATATATATGATGATTGCAACGTCTTGTCAGACGAGTGCCACTCCCTCAGACATTTAAAATCCATGAGCCCAAATGCCTGAGAGGGTATCTATACAAAGATGATGTTACAGAGTCTTAGCTTTGTACGACAGCTAAGTCTCTCTCTCGGTTCAAAATGTTGAGATCCAGCAACAAGCAAGAGCAATATAGCCAGCAACATATTAAACTGCAGACCAGCTTAATATATATATATATATATATATATATATATATATATATATACATATATATATACATATATACATATATATATACATACATATATATATACATATATACATATATATATACATACATATATATACATATATATACATACATATATATACATACATACATATATATACATACATATATATACATATATATACATACATATATATACATATATATATACATACATATATATATACATACATATATATATACATACATATACATGCATACATATATATATATATGCATACACGATGATGATTGCAACGTCTTGTCAGACGAGTGCCACTCCCTCAGACATTTAAAATGCATGAGTCCAAATGTCTGAGGGAGTATCTATACAAATATGATGTTACAGAGTCTTAGCTTTGTACGACAGCTAAGTCTATCTCTCTCTCTGTTCAAAATGTTCAGATCCAACAACAAGCAAGAGCAAGATAGCCAGCAACAAATTAAACTGCAGAACAGCTTAATGCGGGTACTAGTCTTCCGCTTTATGGTTTTTTAAATCAGAGATTTGCTTCTCCTAGAAAGGTTGCCTTCACCATGGCTTACGGGAACACTCTCTACCCCAATACACATATACACACACACAAATATACACGGTGCTAGTTGGCCGTTGACCCAGAAAAAGAGTTCATTCGCCCTTTGAAAGGTCTTGTTTTTAATCCTTCAGGGAGACTTGCCGCCCTCCGCACCAAACAAGTCTGGTGGAGGAACCAGTTTAGTCGCCGGTGACCCGACCATGAGGCAGGTAGTACTGGGTTACGTGGTACCAGTAGCATATGACATGACCTGACATACATATATGTATATATATACATACATACATATATATATATACATACATATATATACATACATAAACATACATGCATACATATATATATATACATACATATATATACATACATAAACATACATGCATACATATATATATATATATATATATATATATATATATATATATATATATATATATATATATACATATATTTGTGTGGGCATGTAATGAATCCTGATTCAGCTAGCAGGCAGCGTTTCTTTACTCCCTGTTTCGCTTTCCTTTTCTACTTCTGCATTCTCTATCTCTCTCTGTAAATTAAAATCGTCCATGTAGTGAGTCACATATTAACACACGCATCCGTAGAGTGTTTCCTATTCAAGTTAAGAAAGAATACATATTTTTTACCTTAACGAACTCTCGCATACTTTAATTAACTCCTGTGATCATGTACAAATATCCAGACACACCTATGAATAAAGAATTTATACTAGACACCGCCAAAAATGACCGAAAAATCAAGTTGTTGTTGTTTTCTACAACGAAATTACATTTATTAAAATCCATTATTTCTGAGTAACTTTTTTTTTCCAGAAACATAAAACCCTGAATTTTATCATATAGAAAACAGAATAATGTAAAACCTTTTCTACTATTTTTAATTAAATTTTAAATGTTAAATTTTTCCAAAAAGTTAACAATTGACATTTTTTGTCTTGCACAAAAAAACATACATAATAATTTTAAAAAAAAAGAAAGGTTTTTGAAATAATTAATTTATTTATTTGTTGTTTAACTAAGATTAAGGATGCAAAGATATTATAATATAAGTACCTGGATTTCAAATAATTCCACTTATTCATATAGGCAACGAGTTACTTCGCGTCGATCTGCACAATGTTTACGTGTGTGCTTGATAAAAAGCAAACTATGGAAAACCAAACAGGCCAAAAAAAACTTATTTTTCAGTGACGAAAATTTCAATGTATTATTAAGCTGAGGCTGGCCAGTACTAGATGGGTGACCATTTGTATGAGTTTGGTGTTTAATATGTATGTGTGTGGGGGCCAGGCTCCCAAAAATTGGGAGGGGAAATTTAAAGCAGAATAAAAAAAATATTTCAGCGCGTTTGGTCCACCGTAGTCGAAAGGCGGCAAACGTTTCCAAACGGGATCGAAAAAATGATGCTATTTTTAACACAAAGAGCACAATATTTATCGATTTTTTTTTTTTTTGTATCGATTCTTCAAAGCACGCCCTGTTTAATAATGGTCATGCATTATTCGGCTCGCTAAAAAAAATTGTTAATTTATTTATCAAAGATTTTAAAATGGCTTTTTTCGTATAAATATTAAAAAAAAAATTGTTTTGCTCAACTTAAATTAATTATTTTATTTAACATATACACCGAATTTCACACTTCAAAACTCAAAAGCGGGATAATTAAACACAATCGAAGTTCTGATATTCAGACGTCAAAATAAGGTATGCAAACATTTTTTTTAAATCTATAATCCTGCCCCTTACAACAACACAATATGTTTTGTTCAGTTTCAGATGATTATTTTAAGCATATTTGGAACCCCCTCAAAATAAGGGGGGGGGTTGTAAGCAAAAAAATATATATATATATAAATATCGTTTATGAAAAATAAGTACACTGTTATAAAGTTCATTCTTCTCTTAATAATCGCTGAAAATTTCGTACTGATTTTTGGTAGATTTTTAAAAAGACGGTCCGTCAAAAAGTACTTACCTGCCCCCCCCCAAGTTTTGGCGATGCCTAATATATACAGACAATGAACATTCTAACTCCATATGCGTACACACACGCGCGTGCACACACACGCACAGACACAGACACACACATAGGCACCGCCAAAACTGGGGGGGGGGGGGCAGGTCAGTACTTTTTGACGGACCGTCTTTTTAAAAATCTACCAAAAATTAGGTAATTATCCGATCAATACGAAATTTTCAGCGATTATTAGGAGAAGAATGAACTTTATAACAGTGTACTTATTTTTCATAAACGATATTTATATATATATTTTTTTGCTTACAAAACCCCCCCTTGTTTTGAAGTGGGAACAAATATGCTTAAAATAATCATCTGAAACTGAACAAAATATATTGTGTTGTTGTAAGGGACAGAATTATAGATTAAAAAAAAAAAAAAATTGTTTGCATACCTTATTTTGACGTCTGAATATCAGAACTTCGATTGTGTTTAATTATCCCGCTTTTGAGTTTTGAAGTGTGAAATTCGGTGAATATGTTAAGTAAAATAATTAATTTAAGTTAAGCAAAACAAAAAAAAAAAATTTTTTTAATATTTATACGAAAAAAGCCATTTTAAAATTTTTGATAAATAAATTAACAATTTTTTTTTTAGCGAGCCGAATAATGCATGACCATTATTAAACAGAGCATGCTTTGAATAATCGATACAAAAAAAAAAATTCGATAAATATTGTGCCCTTTGTGTTAAAAATAGCATCATTTTTTTCGATCTCGTTTGAAAACGTTTGCCGCCTTTCGACTACGGTGGACCAAACGCGCTGAAATAATTTTTTTTTATTCTGCTTTAAATTGCCTCCTCCCCCCATTTTGGGGAGCCTGGCCCCCACACACATACACATTAAACACCAAACTCATACAAATGGTCACCCATCTGGTACTGGCCAGCCTCAGCTTAATAATACATTGAAATTTTCGTCACAAGTTTTTTTGGCCTGTTTGGTCTTCCATAGTTTTCGTCTCATCAAAAGAAAACGTAAACAGAGTCGATCTGAACTCTACGGCGACGCGAAATATCTGGTTACCTATATGAATAAGTGGAATTATTTGAAATTCAGGCACTTATATTATAATATTTTTGCATATTCTCTTAGAAAATCATCCTAAATCGTAGTTAGACAATAAATGAATAAATAAATTATTTCAAAAACCCTTTTTTTTTTAATATTTAAGTACGTTTTTTGTGCAAGACAAAAAATATCAATTGTTAACTTTTGGGGAAAATTTAACATTTAAAATTTAATTAAAAATAGTAGAAAAGGTTTTACATTATTCTGTTTTCTATATGATAAAATTCAGGGTTTTATCTTTCTGGAAAAAAAAAGTTACTCAGAAATAATGGATTTTAATAAATGTAATTTCGTTGTAGAAAACAACAACAACTTGATTTTTCGGTCATTTTTGGCGGTGCCTATATAAATATATTGTTGATTGTTTATTATGATGCCTCAACGTAACATGAAATATCGAACACATTATCGTCCACTAAAAACACCCTTTTAGTTGTATGTCATGTATAAACTATGCCATAATGTTGTTAGTGTTTGGATTTTTAAAAAATAGTTTTTCTGACTATCGAAGTTTGAATACGTTTTATGAATTATACACACACATCCAGAGACAGTAGAATAAAATTAAAGTGTAGTATCTGTGCCTGGTTTGTGTGATCGTAAATGTCATGTGTTATCTTATTATTATTTTGGCATATTCAGGACTTTGTTTGTTGGAATAAGATATAGTTTTACTCAGTAATCATCCCAGGCATTAATTCCTCCTTTGAAAGTGTGTCGGCTGTTTATTAATGGCTGACGCATTGGTACACTTTTAGAACTTTTTACTTGTGCTTTGTTTGTTTTGTTTTTAAAAATAAGTTGCGGATAAAAGCAGAAAACAATGTGTATCTACACATTCGAAAAGATACTGAAATAAAAATGAAAATATTAATAAATCGTTGAAGTCTTATGTTTATTATTAAATTTTTCTCCAGCTGATCAAACAAAAACTAAAATATGAAAAGGCAACAAATTTCATGAGAGACTTCCTATCCAATACTTAATATCACGAGGTAAATTAATAGCTATTAACAAAAACAAACAAAATATTGTTTAGTTTATCTTCAAAGTGTTTTGCTACAGCTAGATTTAGTAAAGAGTCTAAGTTTAAATATTTTTCTTAATTGGGACAACTACCTCTACCACGACAATAATATTATTTTATTTAATAATTGTAGAAAATGGTTTATAAGAAAGTGCGTTTTGCTGTTGAGAAATAGACTGTTACATTTTTATTAAGTTACTGATGTCATGACTAAATAAGATTACTTCGTCTGATCGACTATTTATTTGATGCTTTTACTGGTTTAATCGAGAAAAATAATGAATAAAAAATGAAAAAAATTAAATAAAAAATATACTTTATTTTGAAAGAAACATGTTTTTATTAAGTCATTTAATCTTAATTACTTTTGTTTAGTTTGTTCGAATATATTAAAAGTCTCTAACACTCAAACATAGAATAAACAATGAAAAGAAAAATATTAATAAATCGTTGATGATTTATAATTATCAAGTTTGTCTCCAGCTGATCAATCAATAACTAAAACTATAAAAAGACAACAGATTTCATAAGAGAGATTCTATCCAATACTTAATATCATGAGTGCGACTAATAGTTATTAACAGACATAGAAACACATGATAAAAAGTATAGTTTTTCGTCTTCAAAAGGTTTTGCTACAGCTTGGTTTTGCAAGGTTTTCGCCTTATTTTAATATTCTTTTTAAAATAAGGACAATTGTATCTACGACAACAATTATATTACTTATGATATTGTTTATCTTCGAAAGGTTTTGCTACAAAAATCTGCCTTATTAAGGAATCTACCTTATTTTTAATATTTTTTATAAATAAGGACAACTGTCTCAATGACAACAATTATATTACTTTCTTAATATCACGAGTGAAATGAATAGCTATTAACAGAGACATACAAAATATTGTTTAGTTTATCTTCAAAGTGTTTTGCTACAGCTAGATTTAGCAAAGATTCTAAGTTTAAATATTTTTCTTAATTTGGACAACTACCTCTACCACGACAATAATATTATTTAATTTAATAATTGTAGAAAATATTTTATAAGAAAGTGTGTTTTGCTGTTGAGAAATAGTTATATTTTTATTAAGTTACTAACTTGTCATAACTAAATAAGCTTACTTGGTCTTATTTGATGCTTTTACTGAGTTAATCGAGAAAATAATGAATAAAAAATGAAAAAAATTAAATAAAAATATACATTTTTGAAAGATACATGTTTTTATTAAGTCATTTCATCTTATAATACATATTTTAATTATTTTTGTTTAATTTTGTTCGAATATATTAAGTGTCTCTTTGTCTGGATTAACACTAAAACATAGGATAAACAATGAAATGAAAAATATTAATAAATCGTTGATGATTTATAATTATCAAGTTTGTCTCCAGCTGATCAATCAATAACTAAAACTATAAAAAGACAACAGATTTCATGAGAGAGATTCTATCTAACACTTAATATCATGAGTGCAACTAATAGTTATTAACAAACAAAGAAACACATGATAAAAAGTATAGTTTTTCATCTTCAAAAAGTTTTGCTACAGCTTGGTTTTGCAAGGATTTTGCCTTATTTTAATATTCTTTTTAAAATAAGAACAATTGTATCTACGACAACAATTATATTACTTTCCTGCAAGTTTACTTTGTTTTCAAGTCATTTAAAGATATTAAGAGTTCGTCTGTAGTACTCGTTTCGATATGAGAATAATTTATATCCAAGAGATTACTTAAGGCCAGAATACAGTGTCGTCATGTTAAATACGGGTTGTCATTATATTTTATGTTGGTAAATGACATTGAATGCACTTTATATATTATCCGTGAACATTATCTCTTATTATCTGACGCTCCAGCGTTTTAATGAACTTTCTCAGATAGAACAGTTGATTAATTCGGTTGACGATTTTGACTCAGGCTGAAAGCATTTTAGAAGTGGCAGATTTTTTGGACAGGAAAAATAGCACAGAAATGCTGTTTATTACAAAATGAAATGGGATGTATAAATTAGTTTTGAATGTTGACATATTTCTTCGATTGATTTCGATTAATAGATGCTTTTTATAACATGTTTTGTCATATATTTAGATTGGCGGATGGATGATTCGGGGAATCCTAGTGGACACGATTGGGACACATTATTAGATTCATTTCGTTAATCAATCCAAGCAATGCTTAGATTTGCTTGCTTTTTTTTAAACGATCAATGATGGTCGTGTTAATCATCAACTTGCTATTGATACCAACACTTGTTCATAGGTGTGTTAATCATCACCTTGCTATTGATACCAACACTTGTTCATAGGTGCTCATAGTCCAGAGAAGATTTATATGTCTCACTCGTTTTGTTTGTAGAGTTTATTTATCGTTATGTAAAATTTAATGCATCGTTGTAGACAAGGATGGGGCACATTATCTTTTATTTTACAATGTTGACATCACGGACTGTTGTTGTTCACTTTGTGTTCTGAGTTCTCATATGAATCACTAAGTTTGGTTTTTTATTAACTAAAATATCCACAGACTTTAGAAGAATGTGGCTTTCCCTCAGTGTGAGTTCTTATATTGTTAACTAACATTGATTTTTCAGAACAAGAATATCTACATACCTCATAAGAATTTGGGTTTTCTTTAGTGCGAGTTCCCATATTTGTCGCTAACAATGATTTTTTGAGAACAAGAATATCCACACACTTCAAAAGTATCTGTCTTTTCTATAATGTGAGTTCTTATATGGACTAATAATGACGATTTATGAAACAGGAATATCCTCACACTTTACAAAAATGTGGCTTTTCTCCAGTGTGAGTTCTCATATGTGTCAACACAAACAATTTATCAGAACAAGAATATCTTTACAAAAATGTGGCTGTATAACACGATCAGCCGGTCACTAACATGTGAGTGGCTTCACCTGTTACACTAATAGTCTGATGATGTGACTGGCTTCACCTGTTGCACTAATAGTATGATGATGTGACTGGCTTCACCTGTTACACTAATAGTCTGATGATGTGACGATGGGTCAGTCATTAGGCTGTGAGTATCAATAGGAAAAAACATACCTGAGATGTTGGATGTAAGAGGCTGTGTTGCTCCATCTTCTCCCAGGAAATGTCTTGATCTTTGGTGGCATTCGGGTTGGAATATTCCTTTTCCTCAGGTCGCCTCATTCTTCAATAAAGCCATTTATGGCAGACAAAAGAACAACACGTGACAAAATTGTAATATATATTGTATTAACTATTTATTTTACAAAAAATATATTATATATAACCTATATATATAATATATATATAACGTACCCTAACTAGTGTTGAGGGAAGGGGTGCTTGCTCCCCCATTTACGGAGAGACAGAAATATGGGTGCTCAGCTCATGACGGTCCGGACAGAAAAAAGTCGATCTAGAATTCTGCATTTCTTTGTATCACTACGCTTATGACCAAATCACCACTCGACCATGCTGTAGAGTGTATTAGCAACCGGTGTACTGAGATATAATGCCACAGCTTTTCTCCAGCAGGAATTCTCATATATGCCATAACTGATGACTTTTAAGAACAAGCATATCCACACACTTCGCAAAAATATGGCTTTGTTGATATTTAAAACAAGAATATCCACACACTTCATAAGAATGTTGCTTTTCCCTGGTGTGAGTTTTTTATGTCTCACAAAATTTGATTTTCTACAAAAAGAATATTCACGTACTTCACAAGAATGAGGCATCTCCCTTGAGTGATGTATTATATAAGTCACTAACGTAGATTCTGAGAACACACACTTCACAAAAATATGGATAACGATATTGTATGAGAACAAGAATATTCACACATATCACAGAGCTCTGGTTTCTTTCTTTTTTATGTATTTTACTACAGTAACTTTTAAGAGATCAAAGGGCTACTTCCTTGAGCTAATCTATGATTCAGTTTTGATTTAATCCTGGATCCGAGGGCTCTTTTAAGAATAGATACTGTTCACTTTATGACTGCTACTTGTATTTCGTTAGAGCTTGGTCTTCCAGAAATTGCTTCAAAGTATTTCTGAAAATTCTTTTTTATAAAGCCAGTGGATCCTATTACAATCGGTAAAATGTTTATTTGTTTCAGCGACTATGTGGTTTTTAGATCATTTTTTAGGTCCTGATATTTTGTTATCTTTTCCCGTTCAGCTCTATTGAGGCCAAAATCATTTAGGACTGTGACATCGATAATGATCCTTGTTTTTTGTGTCTATCTCGATTTCGGTGTATTTCTTTTTTTTTTCTTGCAATCTGTGTTGCTGGTTCATCATATACCTCGCCAGTATTTTCCAGTATGACACCCCAAAGTTGTCAGCAAACTTTGCGACTGAGATTTGTGGGGGTAGGCGTTCATGGATGTCCCTCACTATTTCTATTGTCATATCTGTTGAGCTTTTAATATACTGCCCCATGCTTACTATGGTGGCACGATATGCATGGTTTATTTCAGTGAGACCGAGGCCACCCTTTTTCGTGATAGGTATATCCTGTCTATACATTGATTTCGATATATTATTTTATGTAAGGTTAGGACTTTCCTGGTCTTTGTATCTAACCTATTGATATTGCATTGAGGCCAGTCAATAATACCCATATGTGATGACGGGATTGCAAGTTGATTTATTGCAGTTATTTTGTTTTGGGGGCTTAATTCAGATTTGAGTATCTTTTTAAGGCGTGATGTGTATTCTTGTTCCACTTTATGTCTCATTTTTTCATGCTCCACAGTTACATTTTCCTCTATACCGAGGTACTTATATGTGGCATCCTCTCCTAGGTCTTCAAACAAGCCATCATTGAACCGAATATTTTCGGATGTCGTCTTTTTTCCTTTTTTTATTGTGCATTTGGCACATTTGCCAAATCCAAACTTCATGCAGACATCCTCTGTAAAAGTCTTTACATTTTAATCAGAGAGACAAGCTGTTTTTCTGTCTCTGCATAGAGTTTGAGATCGTCCATAAAAAGTAGATGATTTACTCTTTTACTTTTTTCTTTTTTCCTTCCCCTACTAAGACTGTACCCAGCATCACATTTTTTGAGGAGCTTGCTGAGTGGGTCAATAGTAAGGCAGAAAAGCAATGGTGACAGGCTATCACCTTGAAATATACCTCGCTGGACACTGAGATTTGAAGTTTGTATTGTCCCTTCCATGTGGTGTAGAGCCATTGATGTTTGCCACATGGTCATTTGTTTTTTAAGGAATGTCCTTATGCTCTCATCAACATTATATATCTCCAAACATCGCAGTATCCAGGAGTGAGGCACAATATCAAATGCCTTCTTATAGTCTATCCAAGCCATTGATAAGTTTCTTTGATGCTTTTTGCAGTCCTCCAGGATGGTTTTGTTAAGGAGCAGTTGGTCCTTTGTACCAAGTTTATTCCTGGTGCATCCCTTTTGTTCGTTTTCAAGGTACTCACCCTCGGTCAGGTGTTGATAGATTGTATCTGCAATCATTCCTGTAAGCCACTTGTATGTAGTTGAGAGGCAGCAGATAGGCCTGTATTTATTGGGCAAGTGAGTCTCTTGGCTCTTGGGTACCAGAGTCGTTTTACCAAGAGTTAACCATTCAGGTGGATCTTCCTCACCGCTGACAACACGAGTAAATGCCTGTGCATAATGTTCATGAAGTGCTGTGAGTTTTTTAAGCCAGAAATTTGGGATCTTGTCAATTCCTGGGCTTTTAAAGTTGCCAAAATGGGTGATTTTTTTCCTTAGAGCATCTTTCGTGATTTTTAGTGGTGGCATATTTTGTTTGCCCTTGACAGCCTCTTTAATTGTATATATCCACTCCCTCTCTTGGTGTTGTTTGGGATCCTCATACAGTGGCCTCCAGAATGACTCCATTTCCTTCTGTGACGGTGGCGAATTTACCTTGATTTCCTCTTTAATTAAATTTCTGTACACCATCCTTGGGTTCTTGCCAAACAACTCATTCAATGACTTGGACTCCATTTTCTGTTGTTTGTTTTTAATTTGTGCAGCTAAAGCTTTTATTTCAGCTTGGTTTTCTGCTATTTTAGCTCTTAGCTGCCATTGGTTATGAAGAGAATAGTCAGTTTTAAGTTTATTCATCTTCTTTTTTAATTTTGTCCCTGGGCTGTCACATAACAGAAAGGCAGATATCCGGGATATTTCCTTTCGGAGTTTTAATATTTTCTGTTGAAGCCTACTTTTCCAGACTGGTTCTTTTGTTTTGGCCTCAAATTTTCCCTCTTTTTTCTCTTTATGCTGAGGTAAAAGTTTCCTCTGCATAAACCATGCTGCCCCAAAAGTTGCATGGTTTATTTCAGTTAATGACGTATTAGTTGGGACAATTTTTGTGAGAGCATCATTCACTTTCGTAACAAGGATCTTGAAGGCTTTGGTACAATTTATTTTCACTAGTCTGGGTCGATCTCCAACAGCCAGGCATCGTGCCATTTCTATTTTATTCGCCAGTTTTTCCTCCAGCTCCATCTGGTCGGCATCCAGTGTCATGTTTACAGGTGGGGCATTGCGGTGTTGTTTTTGCCCATGTTTTAGTTGAGATATTTTCGGGGGTGAGTCTTGAGGAGAGTTACTGTTGTTTATTGGGCATTGCCCTTGATAATGCGTCTCCTCTGTCAATGTTAGGTCTGAGACCATGTCGGGTAGTTGAGATGAAATGGGTTCTGGTGTAATATCACTGGGAAGAGGGATGGGGTTGCTTATTGGGCAGATGTCATCCTCAATCATCAAGTGAATGTCTCTAATCATGCTGGAAATCTGCTCCGTAGAGAAAGCATTGTTCTTCATGAAGTTAAACTTCTGGCATGTGAGTTTTTCTCTTGCGATGCCTTTTTTATTTGGGCAATGATGCTTAAAGATTTTTTGCCATTCTTGGCATCTTTCTTTGAGTTTTGAATGCTTAATTTTTGCATATTCCATCGCCCATATAAGCATCCATTTATCCTCCCTGCTCCATTGAGTTCGCGCAAACTCAGTTGTGTCCCTTTGGCTAAAGTCCTCCTCTGCCTCAGCAAGAGCCTTTAGCTCTATTACATCTCTTATATCTTTGCTAAGATATTTGCTAACCTGTGACACGATCGACAGTAAGTTTTTAGTTGTTGTCTCTAATACCTTTTCCTTTGGTAAGAGAGACGATTTTATTTGGGCCTCGAATATAGAATTTTTTTTCTTCCCCATTTTTCATATCTTGAATATGCAAAACAGTGAAGAATTATTTTCTTCTCCTCAACAGACCACTTGATAAGATTATAATTCCTTTTTTTGGTGGTCCTTGCTTGGTTTTGCCGAATTCCAGGACTAGAGTTGGTCTGGTCTGATGGAGTATCCAGCTTAGAGTTGTTACTTGTGGTAACATCACTAGGAGAAGGTGCACCGTTGCTTTCCTCGTATGACCCAGTGCATAGCTATGCTGAGGGGATCTTTTTATTCTGGGCGACATCCTGCCCGTTTGTAGATTTAGAAGTTTTCATTTTCATTTTTGTTTGAATGTTTGGTCAGGGTTTACTTCAAACTTGAAGCATCCTCATATCAGATTTTCTGACAAACCCCTGTACAGAGAGACCGAAGATACCCGAGGTTGGTATCTAGTAGGCATTCAAGTCCTCACCAGTGTGTGTTTTCATATGTCTTACTAAACTTGATTTTCGAAAAAAAGAATGTTTACATTGTTCACAAGAATGTCTTTTCGTTAGAATGAGTTCTCATATGTGTAACTAAATTTGATTTTTGAGGAAAATAATGTTTACATTGTTCACAAGAATATGGTTTTTCGCCAGAATGTGTTCTCATATGTTTATCTAATATTGCTTTTTGAGAAAAAGAATGTTTACATTGTTTACAAGAATATGGCTTTTCGCCAGAATGTGTTCTCATATGTGTAACTAAACTTGCTGTTTGAGAAAAAGAACGTTTACATTGTTCACAAGAATATGGTTTTTCGCCAGAATGTGTTCTCATATGTGTATCTAAATGTGCTTTTCGAGAAAAAGAAAGTTTACATTGTTCACAAGAATATGGTTTTTCGCCAGAATGTGTTCTCATATGTCTAACTAGATTTGGTTTTTGAGAAAAAGAACGTTTACATTGTTCACAAGAATATGGCTTTTCGCCAGAATGTGTTCTCATATGTTTAACTAAGTCTGAATTTTGAGAAAAAGAACGTTTACATTGTTCACAAGAATATGGCTTTTCGCCAGAATGTGTTCTCATATGTGTATCTAAACTTGCTTTTTGAGAAAAAGAACGTTTACATTGTTCACAAGAATATGGTTTTTCGCCAGAATGTGTTCTCATATGTGTATCTAAATGTGCTTTTCGAGAAAAAGAAAGTTTACATTGTTCACAAGAATATGACTTTTCGCCAGAATGTGTTCTCATATGTTTAACTAAGTCTGAATTTTGAGGAAAAGAATGTTTACATTGTTCACAAGAATATGGCTTTTCGCCAGAATGTGTTCTCATATGTTTAACTAAGTCTGAATTTTGAGAAAAAGAAAGTTTACATTGTTCACAAGAATATGGTTTTTCTCCAGTGTAATTTCTGATATGTATCGCAAGATGTGATTCATGTGAACATGAATATGGACATTGTTCACAAGAATATCGCTTTTCTCCTATGTGATTTCTTATAAGTTTCGCTACATGTTCTTTCTTAAAACGTGAATATTGACTTTGTTCAAGAAAATATGGCTGTTCACCAGTGTGAGTACTTATATGCATCGCTAAATTTGTTTTCTCAGTACGTGAATAATGATGTTGTTCCCAAGAATATGGCATTTCCCCAGTGTGAGTACTCATATTCATAGCTACATTTGGTTCCTCAGAACCTGAATGTTGACATTGTTCCCGAGAATATTGATTTTCGCTAGTGTTAGTACTTATATGCGTAGCTAGATTTTGTTTAGCAGGACTTGGATATCGATATTTTTCACGAGAATATTGCTTTTCCCCAGTGTAAGTACTCATATGCATCGCTAATTTAGGTTTCTCAGAACCTGAATATTGACATCGTTTACGAGAAGATGGCTTTTCTCCAGTGTGAGTACTTATATTAATAGCTGAATTTGGTTTCTCTGAACGGGAATATTGATATTGTTCACGAGAATATGGCTTTTCTTCAGCGTGAGTACTCATATGCTTCGCTAGATTTGGTTTCTCAGTACGTGAATAGTGATATTGTTCACGAGAATATGGATTTTCTCTAGTGTTAGTACTCATATGCATCGGTAGATTTGGTTTCTCAGTATCTGAATATTGATATTGTTCCCAAGAATATGGCATTTCCATAGTGTGAGTACTCATATTCATAGCTAGATTTGGTTTCTCAGAACCTGAATATTGAAATTGTTCACTAGCATATGGATTTTCTCTAGTGTTAGTACTCATATGCATCACTAAATTTGGTTGCTCAGGACGTGAATATTGATATTGTTCACGAGAAATATGTTTTTCTCCTGTGTGAGTACTCATATGCATCGCTAGATTTGGTTTCTCAGTACGTGAGTATTGATATTGTTCCCAAGAATATGGCATTTCCTCAGTGTGAGTACTCATATTCATAGCTAGATTTGGTTCCTCAGAACCTGAATATTGACAGTGTTCACGAGAATATGGATTTTCTCTAGTGTTAGTACTCATATGCATAGCTATATTTGGTTGCTCAGTACGTGAATATTGATATTGTTCATGAGAATATGGCTTTTCTCCAATGTGAGTACTCATATGCTTCGCTAGATTTGGTTTCTCATAACGTGAATATTGACATAGTTCAGGAGAATATGAATTTTCTCTAGTATAAGTACTCATATGCACCGCTAATTTTTGTTTCTCAGAACGTGGATATAGATATTGTTCACGAGAATATGGTATTTCTCCAGTGTGAGTTCTCATATGCATCGCTAGATTTGGTTTCTCAGTACGGGAATAATGATATTGTTCACAAGAATATGGCATTTCCCCAGTGTGAGTATTCATATTCATAGCTGGATTTGGTTCCTCAGAACCTGAATATTGACAGTGTTCTCGAGAATATTGATTTTCTCTAGTGGTAGTACTCATATGCATCGCTAGATTTGGTTGCTCAGTACGGGAATATTGACATTGTTCGCGAGAATCCGATTTTCTCTGTAGCAAATATTAAAGGAAATATAGACATGTTCGGATTTAAACCAAGCGTTCAAGCAGGAACATCTGCAATATAAAATAAATTCCATTAACTTTTATTATTTATTGCCAATATTATTTGCAGTAATTTGTATTAAAATACAATCATAACTATGATGAATATCTTTTATATTGATACAATCATAACTATGATGAATATCTTTTATATTGATACAATCATGACTATGATGAATATCTTTTATATTGATACAATCATAACTATGATGAATATCTTTTATATTGATACAATCATAACTATGATGAATATCTTTTATATTGATACAATCATAACTATGATGAATATCTTTTATATTGATACAATCATGACTATGATGATTATCTTTTATATTGATACAATCATGACTATGATGAATATCTTTTATATTGATACAATCATAACTATGATGAATATCTTTTATATTGATACAATCATAACTATGATGAATATCTTTTATATTGATACAATCATAACTATGATGAATATCTTTTATATTGATACAATCATAACTATGATGAATATCTTTTATATTGATACAATCATAACTATGATGAATATCTTTTATATTGATACAATCATAACTATGATGAATATCGTTTCTATTTATACAATCATAACTATGATGAATATCTTTTATATTGATACAATCATAACTATGATGAATATCTTTTATATTGATACAATCATAACTATGATGAATATCTTTTATATTGATACAATCATAACTATGATGAATATCTTTTATATTGATACAATCATAACTATGATGAATATCTTTTATATTGATACAATCATAACTATGATGAATATCTTTTATATTGATACAATCATAACTATGATGAATATCGTTTCTATTTATACAATCATAACTATGATGAATATCTTTTATATTGATACAATCATAACTATGATGAATATCTTTTATATTGATATAATCATAACTATGATGAATATCTTTTATATTGATACAATCATAACTATGATGAATATCTCTTCTATTGATACAATCATAACTATGATGAATATCTCTTCTATTGATACAATCATAACTATGATGAATATCTTTTATATTGATACAATCATAACTATGATGAATATCTTTTATATTGATACAATCATAACTATTATGAATATCTTTTATATTGATACAATCATAACTATGATGAATATCTTTTATATTGATACAATCATAACTATTATGAATATCTTTTATATTGATACAATCATAACTATGATGAATATCTTTTATATTGATACAATCATAACTATGATGAATATCTTTTATATTGATACAATCATAACTATGATGAATATCTTTTATATTGATACAATCATAACTATGATGAATATCCTTTATATTGATACAATCATAACTATGATGAATATCTTATATTGATACAATCATAACTATGATGGATATATTTTATATTGATACAATCATAATTTTTAAGAAAACTCACTTAAGTTGTTATCAAATTTCTTATTGTTTTTGTTGCTTTTCATCATATTATTCGTTCGGTCTCCTGATTGAATACACCCTCATTCTTGTACAGGAGACTTCAATAATCATGATGCTTTTCTTGTGGCATGTTTGTTTTATAATTCTTACCCTCCTTATTCTAAACTGACTGGCCAGGAGGTTGATTTTTTATTGATACAATCATAATTACGATGAAAATCCCTGTTGTAATTGTCAAAATTGTAATAGTTCCACTTCGTCGCCTTTTTTATTCTTTAATAAAGGCAAGGTTAAAAGAGTAAGAGTAAATCCTGACAAAACATCCGGTTTGGAGTTTCTTCATTGTCTTATAGCTACAATGCAGTCGTTGATTACAACATGTTCAAAGGTGAATTATAATTTATATATGTTATCATTGTAAAAACAATAATATACATGCTAATGTTTATATATAATATATATATATATATATATATATATATATGTGTGTGTGTGTTGTACCCATTAATCGGAATCGGGAATCATGAATCGGAAGAATCGGTAGTTTTCGGGGTATCGGAAAAATTTGTGCCTAATTTCCGATTCCAAAACAGATTCTGTGAATATTTTATTATGCTTATATTCCATAGCTGATACCGTTGATAAATATTTATTCCTTTTAAACTATTCGTAAAACTAACCTCTATAGATTATGATAACATTAAAAGAAGATCTAAATTTGTTTTATCTGCGTAAAATAAACAAAATAAAACTTGAAACTCTGCGAAAATTCGCTAGATGACCTTTAGAAGAATGCAGTTTATTTTCAAGGTATTGAAAAAATTGTTTAAATTTAAAGAAATATTTTGTCAAGAAAAATAATATCAAACATTATTGCTAATTAAATCAAAAGTAGAATATAATAGTGTTGGATTTTGTCCGGTTATGTTTTGTCCGGTTACGTTTTTGGATTGGCCTTGAATTTAATTTGAAATGAACTCGTGAAATGTCATGTTTCCGTGTGATTTTCTTTGATTCTGCCGGCATCATTTATGTTTATACTTAGGAATTCCTACGGCGGCGCCAATGCCGTCTAAAACCCACCATCTCACTCCCCTATATAATGCAATAAAAATCTAGACCACTAACTGAAAGTATTTGGGCATACTTAACATATTCGATACCGTTTGGCTTCGACAATTTGGCAACATAAAATGTAAGTTTATTTTTAAATAACTATTTTAAAGATCTTCAAAATGCGTTTCATGATTTGAAAATATATTACCAGCATATTTTTACTTTATTTTTGCTTAATATATATTTTAATGTGATGCAAAAGTGCGAATTGTTTTTGTATTTCTTTTGTAAAAGTCAAATATATTCTTTTGTTAGGTAGAACTGTAACTTATCTTGCCTTTGGTAACATTTATTGGGTGAGTTTCTACTAGTATATTGTTTTAATTTTTATTTTTTGAGAAAGTTAAAAGTTGTACGTCGGCATTTTTTCTTGTTCTCACATAACATAGAAACGCACCCAAGAAATGTCACTATCAGTATTTTGATTTGTGATTTCTGAGCTATTATCGAGGCTCAAATATGGCTTAAATAATATTACCATTTTTATTTTGTTTTAACTCAATAGTCTTTACACTCACATTATTTTAAGTTAAAAAACACTTTAAAATAAGTGAAAGTGCAAAAAAAAAGAAAAGAAAAAATTATCCAGGTAGTTAAAAATGTAGCTTCGCTTGTTTTTGGTAA
This sequence comes from Euprymna scolopes, assembly GCF_053919585.1. Lineage (NCBI taxonomy): Eukaryota > Metazoa > Mollusca > Cephalopoda > Sepiida > Sepiolidae > Euprymna > Euprymna scolopes. The sequence continues at coordinate 197,814,618 of NC_136527.1, read as the reverse complement.
CATTTATTCGTTGTGTATTCATTTATTTCGCCCCCTTTTCTTCCTTTCTTATTTTGAAAAATCATCCACCAGACGAGAAGCAAACAAAATAATAAAATTAAGAAATTAGAGTGTCTGTTTTACAGGTAAATTTAACAGAAAATGAGCCTCCATATCCAAGTAATTCTAACGTTTAAAGACAGTTAACCAAAGATTGCTATAATATGTAAGTTTTGTGCGTTTGTGTATGTGGGAGATTACTTTTTAAGTGATAATATGCGCGTTTTATGAACTTAACAGTCTAACTTAGGATAAGTTGTAAAGGAATTTAATGAACAATCATAATAATTTATAATGGCTTGAAAATGAAGACGATTTTACTTTAAATATATATACTAAACTGATCCCACTCTCTAAATTTTAAATTAGTTGTTTTTTTTTTGTTTTTTCTTAATATTTTCACATAATCGCCTAAAAATGTAGAATCTCATTTTGTCTGGGGTGTGTGAGTTAGTTTACATGTGATTCTATTTACTTGTCGTCCCCTACCCGAAGATAGTGTTAGACACAAGGTCGGTTTTTAATATAAGGAATCCAACTCTCCCAAAAGGGATACTCTGGATTGAAACAGCAATGAAACTTGTCTCAGTCAAGAAGGATTTTTCTGTCAGTGGCAGAGGATATAAAGGATAAAGTATAATATCAGAACAGCTACTACACTTTGAATTATTTATTAGGTAAAATATATAGCATATTTTCACAAAATAGGTACAATGCCATCAAATGTGTGAGAAATTGGAAGTTGTGGTAATACTCTATCTTACACTATCTAGAATCATTTCAGTTATTACAACAGCACATTTATTATAGAGGTCATGATATTTACAATATCCATAATTTTAATTTTCAAAATAGATTTTAAGACCGTCCTGAAGAGGGATTTAGCGGGCTACGCTTGTTTTAAATAAGAACTAAATAATCTCCCTAATGATATTTAAAAATAAATATTGCTTAATATTTTACTCTGTAATTTTGAAGCTATGTGTTCTTGGTGCTCGGTAAAATTGCAAGGGAATAAATAGCAGAGTAAAAGTGGCAACGGTAAAAATGGTAAAAATGGATAAATAGGGGAAAACCGCATTTTGGTAACAGGAAATTAGGACTGTTGTTGGAGAAATGCCGGGATCAGCTCTTTACCCTCTAGATTAAAATATAGCTAACCCCTCAAAGCCAAATTTTAAAATGACTATTTGTAAATAAGTATTTACACTGATGGGGGGGGGTGTTAGGTTGTCACTCATATAGTTTAAAAGAGGAACACCGTAGTTTAACAGGTGCTTTTGCAGTGAATTTAAACGTTTTTTTCCAGAAGTAACGCGCCGACATTTACCGAGTATGGAACCGTTTAACATTTCACAGAAATTCTGTGTTTACATTTGGTGGAGGGGCGGGGGCGGAGCGGGTATATTGTGTGTTTTATGGGAAAAACGGTTAATTAAACTGCAAAAGCATCTGTTAAACTACATCAATTCTCTAATTAAATATCCCCTCCCCTCCCAAAACAGAACGAAAAACATAAAATATGCTTTTTGTAAACCAATCGTGAAAACTTATTGACAATATTTTTACTATTAAAGGAGGTGAAAACTTTATTTTATGAAAAATATTTCTTGTCTTTTAAAATGTCCACTGTGTATTCATGCACTTTGTAAAAACGTCAAGTGACTACTCGCAGTTTAGTAAGAAAGTGAAAAAAATGAATATAATTAAGAAAGGGAAAACATTAATATAATTAAGAAAGTGAAAAAAAGATTGTCCGTTTCGATATCAGGAAACGGAAAAATATCCGGAAGGGTGAGGGGGGGGGTCATTTCGGCCTTGAAGCCGAAAAATGTTTTTATGTTCCATGTTTTTGCCCTTTTGGCTCCGTTCGGCTCTTTTTGGTGTTTTTTCTTAAATGGGAAACAATATGGCCGCCAGCAAAAACAATAGTGATTACGTTGGATGCTGAATGTCTTCAAATATTGATAACTACTTGTTTACGCAAAAAATGAATGCGATATCCATTCTCAACGTACCCGAAAACCTCCCAAAGTCGACAAATTGACGGTGAATGCGGAGGGGGCGGTAAACTAAAAAAAAAAAAAATACTAAAATAAATAAATACAAACACAATTCATTATTTAACATGTTTAAAAGAGTGGTTCGTTTATAATATTAAGTTCCCGTAAATCGCAACTTCATTTCGGAAGCATCGACTTTTTTTTGTTCGCCTAAATTTCGCAAATATAGACTTTTTAAAAATATGTTTGGTTTTCAAAAAATACCAATAAAGGCTAAATTTGGCCAAGAAAGTCGATGCTTCCAAAATGGGGCATCGATTTGTTAGAACGTTGAATTAGAAACGATAGCACCCCAGAAAAATGTTAATTATTGGTTTTTCTTTAATTTATTTGGTATAATCTGGTACATTAATGACCATTCGATAATAATCTGTCGAAGAAAAATTAATCAGTAGACGAAAATAAAAAAAATTATAGAGGGCATACCACTTTCATATATTGCAGATGAAAAAAAAACCTATTCCGTTGGAACTTCTGCAGTTTATGAACGGTGTTGTTTTTAAGATAGGAGTTTCAGTTTAAATGCAAATTTATAGTATTTATTGTTAGATGAAAGTACATGTGTTGCTTCTGATTGATTTTTAAAACGTTAACAAACTTTTCTGTTGGAACTTCTGCAGTTTACGAACCGTGTTTTTTTTTATTATTATTATGTTTTTTTTAGTTAGGAGTTTCAGGTTAAATTCAAATTTATAGTATCTATTGTTAGTTTAAGTTCGAAATAATTAAATGAAGCCCCCTTCCTCTTCTGGTTGGATTTCTAAATAAAACGTTATTATTTTAATTTACAATTTAATAAATTGTTTTGTAGTGTTTTCTTAACTTATATAACAGTAAAATGATTTTTAAATGTTTTCATAAGTAGCATTTTTCATAAATGCCGTATTTCATATAATATATGCCTAAATTCATTGATTTTCATACGACGGCACCATTAATTTTTGTGTAAAAAAAAAAATTATATATATATATATATATATATATATATATATATATATATATATATATATATATACTTATGTCTTCAGTATATGCAGAATACGGACCGTATTATTTTTAGTGAGGATTTTCAAATTAAATCCAATTTTTACCGTATAACAGTATATAAAAATTTCCTTTCTTTTTTTATCTTTTTATTTTAATGTAAATAATGTAAATATATTTAAAATTATGGTTGAAATAGGTTTGTAGTAATTATTTTCTTGCAGATTAGACAATAGTTTCAGTAATTTTACGAAAAAAAAAGCTTTTAAATATTTAAAAAATAAATTATTAATTTGCTTTTAGTGGCCAAATATTGCTCATATACCATTAAGTTGGAAATGCTTTGACGAATCGAGACAATTTTTTTAATCGATGAATAACTGCGCATTTTGCTAAAAATACGATAATTTCTTTCCGCAATTCCTTGTTACTTAATATCAATTCAGTCGTGGTCGACTATGGATGCTAAAAATAGTTTTTCTGTATTAACAAACAATTGTTACCTCCAACTTTTGCAAAATTACGAACATGCCTGCACAATCCAAATTGCCAAGAAACTAGGAAGAGAGATCGAAATGTACCGTTTTTTTCCCCTGAAAGACAATGAATTACATTGCGGATGATTGCGATAAAAAGATAAAAATTCACACCATCTCCAGACAGCAAAGTGAGATTGTGAAATGTTTGGACTAAGAAAAAAAAAACGCCTGATATTTCAAATGTTTTTCTCTTTCTTATTAGTACATTTTTAATTTTTTTTTTTACATAGGCATCACTACTTGTCAAGCACCAGGGGCCACTCGAAGATAAGGGTTATGAGTGTACAGTCGTCAATTGGATAATATAGTAATTGTCAGTAATAGAAATTTCGTAAATTTGTAAACTTAAGGGGGGACGGCTTATCAAGAACTTGTTTACATTTGACTTGAAGATAACCATATTGTAGTCAGCTAGAAAGTAAGGCGTGCAGTTCTAAGAAAGAAGTTTTGTTCATTTTTTAGGTTTAGGCACAGATAAAGAGTGGGGGGAGTATTGATAGAGTTTTCAGATAGACGAGTGTTTCTTGTTAAAGTTTGGCGAGGAGGGACCATAGATTGAAGCCCAGTCGAGCACTTGCCATGAAAATAATGATAAAGCAGAGACAAACTTTCAGAACGTATTAAAAAAAAGTATGGATATGAAAAAATGATCTTGCGTGTTATTTATGTGCTGAAATGATAAATTATTGCTCAGAAACTTATTTAACATTGGGAGGCTGTTGTAAATATTCTGTACTTTCACCTAACAATTTAATACAAGTAATATTATAAAACTTGAATTTCTTGATTAAATAATTCGAAAAATGCTGATATGGAGTTCATCGAATTCCCTTATAAACAATTTTTGTGCGCATGCACTTATTGATCCGTACTGAAATAATAACGTTATTATTTAAAAGGCCATTCTTTAACATGGGGAGAATATTTTGCAACTATTCTGTGCTTTAACCTTACAAAAAATTAAAAAAAAAAAAATATCATAAAACTTTAATTAAACTTGGAAATACGATTTAACACTAGCGCGGATTTTTTGTCGCAAAGAGAATGACAATATTAGTAAAAAAAAAATATCAGAAAAAGAAAAATTCAAACTTTTAATGAAATTCTACAACAATTTTTTGGAATGTTTTAAGATTTAATGTTTGAAATATTTCTGCAGTGTTTATACTGACATTATTTGATTGAATTTGCTTTTTATTAAATTATTGTGAGATTTTCAGTTAAATTTATCGGTCGTTTTTCAGTTTTCATTTTTAAAATATTGTTTGTCGCTTATATAAAAAAAATATTGTTGTTCATTTTAATATGATAGTAGGGATTGTATTACTATACACAGATTCGAAAAAGTTGTCAAAAAACAAATATATAACTAATAAATGTTATCAAAGGCAAGATAAGTTACTTTTCTACCTAACTAGACATGTTTTCAGTGTTTTTATTTAATGTAACATGTTTATTTAGCTCGACAAACATACTGTGTTTACCGACGTATTAGAAAATTCAAAATGGCACCGACTCTCTCTTTAACACGGTAAGTTTAAGAAAAGGTGCTATAGATATAAAACTAGACAACATACTGTTAGAAACTCGCTCAATATGTTACCGTGACATAGTTAACATATATTCGGTGGGTTTTTAATAATATTTTGTCTAGTTTATTATTTATAACACCTTTTCCTAAACTGTGTTAATGAGAAAGTCGGGCGCCATTTTGAATTCCAATACAATTGCCTTTATTGATATTTCGTGTCTTTCAACATTTGATTGTCTTCGGCTTCAAACATACAAAATTTTACATGCATAATTATTATTTATTTATATTGAATAAACTTCAGTTTCACTACAAATAAAATCGTGTTCCTTCCTTTTCTTCATTTTAAATGTAATTTATAAGTAAATAAAGAACGCATTCTCATCTTTAAAATCCATAATACAACGAAATGTTCAATTTCTTTTAACGTATTAAACAACTTTCCGTTTCAATTCTTTTTTATTAATAATATTGGATGAGTTTCTATATAACTCATCGTGTTCTTTATCTTTTTTTAATCCAAGTTTGAAGTTTTCTGTAAAGAATTCTGCTCATTATCGACAATCTGCCAGTGTGCCACATATCTTCCTTGCTAGGACCTCGGCGATAACGTCATTTTTCAGTTTTTTTTATTGGTTCAATATGTTTTGAATCGGCTATATAAATAAACACACAATTAGTGACAAGTTACTAAGTCAGAACGACAAGATGGCCGACATTCAAACATTCAACTGGGAAGTCTTCATGAAAACAAAGCACATAGAAACGTATACTTGTCGGCCATAATTTTTTTATAACTCTGCAATTCGACATTATTGGTTTTTTCGAAACAACTAAAACTTTAAAATATGTCTATTTGTTATATATTTGACTTTAAGAATCTTTTATGTCTGTTGTCTTCTCAACCAAATACCTGTATATTTTTTATAAACTTTTATAATTATTTTTTTAATAATAATAATTAGAAATATTTATTCCGAATAGTTTTTTTTTCTTTTTTCTTTTTTTTTTTTTACAGATTATATTGCCTTTTACTTATTATAGGATGTTCAGGTTGAATTCAATTCTTATGGTTTTTGTTGTTTATTAAATTTTATATGAAACTACAGAATATTATTTTATGTTCCGCTCACTATGTAAAGCATGGGTTTCTAAATTATAGCGTTACTAGTTCAGCACGGTCCGTATTTTGTATAAGCACCAAAGTTAAATTGTAATTTAATTTGAAAGAACACAAAGGTTTGTTAAATTAATAGTTGTTCAATTCCGGATCCATTTATAAAACAAACTAATTTTTATTTAAAGAAAAAAAATTCCATTAATAAAACAAATGGATTTTTAGTTTCAAAAATCAAAACAACAAACGAGATATTTTTTTTTAAATAGTAAATTGCTTTCTATAAATTCATGTACACAATTTTGGAGGAACCGATTTAAAATATTGAACGTTGAAGTGACTTCACAGTCAACAGCCATTTAAAGTGGAAATCTATACATTATTTACTATTTCAATTTCTTTACCGTTTAAATTTCGTTAAGTAAAACTGATCCGATCCGGTAAAGAGGAAATCGAAATACTCATAGGAATATAAAAAAAATACACTGACATAAAATGCATTGCATTGTTAAAAGTAATAAAATATCGAAAAACGATCTTACCTTTCATTGTAAACAATTGAATACGAAAAAAAGGCAATAAAAAATTTGGATGAGTTCTTTTTTGTTTGTGTTCAAAATTGAAAATTTGATCCGTTTGTAGGGATTTCATTACAAAATTAATACAATTTCAATTTCGTATGTCCAATTCATTAAGAAATCTAAGAATAAATGGATATTGAAAAAGTTAAAAATTCAAAAACACAAAAAGACGATTGAAACGTGGCTTTTAAAAATGGATGAACAAAAAATGAAAGTTTAAAATGAAAATATATGAAGATTAAAAAAAGATTAAAAGATAAAAAAAAAGATAAAACGTTATAATGAAACGTTTTCAGTTTTTAAATGTCCGTTAATTACGTGTTAGAAAACGTTTTCCTATCAACGTATTGTCCATTCATAAGACTAAAATAATTAAAAATGAGAAAAAGAATAAAACTAAGATATCTTTGTTCTGCGTTACTTATATGCTAACGGCCAAGAACAGTTTATATAAATATTTAAATGAATATATATTATGCAAATATATATTATGTAAATATATCTGTATGTCAATTAAAGTTGTATATATATATATATATATATATATATATATATATATATATATATATATATATATATATATATATATAACGCTAACCATCGTTGGTATTTTTATTTTATTCTTATATATATATATATATATATATATATAAATATATATATATATATATATATATATATTTAAAAATATAGATATATATTTGTATATATGTGTTTAATATATATATATATATATATATATATATATATGCGTATATCTAAAAACATATATCTATATCTTTATATATATATATACAGGGTGGCCGAAAAGTCCCAGGACACTACACATGTATTTTTAATAAAACACAGTATTTTTTAATGAAACACACAGAAAACATATTTCGGCCAGTGTCCTGGGACTTTTCGGGCACCCTGTATATATGTTAAAATATATAGTTATTATATATTCAGATATATTGCATATATACATATATATATATATATATATATATATATATATATATATATATATATATATATATATATATATATTCAGATACATATATATATATATATATATATATATATATATATATATATATATATATATTAAGTAATGTGATTTATAATTTAAAAATTTTTAAAAAATTTTTAAAATTAAAAATCAAAATTTAATTAAATTAAAAATCACTTTCATAAGAAGGAACAACAACAAAGTCAATTATCTGTACGATCGTTTCGGAAATCCGTGCTTTTTATTTGTGGTATACATGAAGTCACGTAGAACAATTATACATAGTTTTTTTGGTAAGCACGGTCTCCTCATCAGCAAATTTAGGAGGATTTCTATTGAATTGAAAAGACACCAAAAATAAACCTAGCATTAAAAGTAAGGCAGATGAATCTGAAAAATTGAAGTAAAAGGTTTGGATTTAAAATTTATAAGAAAATTAATAAGAAAATTGGTATAGGATTCTTCTTTTACTTAAAAAGAATTTAATTACATTTTCTCTTTCATGTGCCCAGTCTCAGGAGATATTTCTCTGAACAGAGTGAGTGGAGTGATCCTGGGAAAGGGAGTAGCCCCCGTCCACTATGCCTTGGTGTAGTTGATAATAAACTACATATGCCTTGGTGTAGTTGCCAGCAGCCCTTAAGATTTGAAAAAAAAATCACTCGTCCGCCAGTCGAGTGTGAGGGAAAATTTACTCGCCCCAAAATATTTTTACTCGTCCGACTTTATATCTTTGTTTCAGTCAATAATAGTAAATAATGTTACAACAATTCAATAAATTACCGTGTATATAATCTAGCAAGAAAATATTTGTTTAACTCTTGTAAATCAACTATTGTATTACTACAAACATTTCAGTAAATATTCAACAAAACGTTAAAATACAACACCAGTTTCTTTATATAGCATCATTCATATTATTGTTCCATAGAAATAAGAATCATTTCTTCGGATGCTTGACGGAATGATGCATTTTTACCTCTTTCAAATGTTCGTCTTTATTTTTGTAAGCATGAAGTGTATGTAGGTGTAGCGTCGAAGAATTTGTTTTCCAAATGAATTTCAAAATCAGAGAGTTAAATGAAGGCGACATTTTGACTACACGCTGAATGTGTAAATTTAACCGCTTGTTGACCTTTACAGTCACCACTCTTTTTTTTAATACGAGGGTCGTAAAATAAATGAGGTTTTCCCGTTTATTTTTTAAAGAAATTTTATCGTCTGGCGGGCGAGTGATTTACGACTTTCAGTTGCCCCACGAAATTTTCAATCGACTGTGGCGACCGGTTATGTAAAGTCTCAAAGGCTGGTTGGCAGTTAAAGGGGGAAAATACAGCTAAACGATAAAACTATCATTCGATTCTGTTTTGCAAGTCGCTCGCTATTAACATAGCGACCTTCTTTATGTAACGATTGATTAGTAACCTTGGAAAATTATCCGCTGTCTTTTGTAAGAGCAACGCAACATTCCTAGACTCAATCCTACATTCTCGTTAACCTTGTCTCTAGGTGATTCACATAAACATATTTTAGTTTCTGGCATGTTCTTCATATAATTTACAAAGCTATCTGTTGTATTTTACGAGACGGTCTAGTGTATGTGAGTGTGAGATGTTTTAAAAGATCGCTTCCTAATTCTACACAAATGTTTGGTCTTGGCTGTTCAGCTAAGTATTCTCTTTTTACCCATATGTTTGATCAGCTGTAATAAATAATAAAGGTGAAAGATGTATGGTCCGCCTTTGCCTTTTCTTTGATTATGCCTGTAGCAGCCGACATACATATGGCCATGATTAGGTGTGTCAGAATTTTTAGGGAAGGTTTGACACACTTAAGACAAAACTGCGAATAAGTTTTGTGCAAATTTACCTGTAAAGTCAAAAGTTTCAAACCTTCTTTTAAAATAAGTGGAACCTCATAATTTGAAAATATTGTCCAGCAAATATTGGACACTTACAATATTTTTTTCTATTTCATTCAATGTTTTTTTTCATTTTAGATATTAAAAAATCATTGCATTAAGAAGAAATAAAATATTTTAAATCAAAATCTCATGTATTTCTATAAGAGAATAAAAAATGGAAAATTTGTCGGCGAGTTGTTTATAAAAGTAAATTTACTTATGAGTGAAATGTGATAATTTTTCAAGTACGGTGACCAATATTACTTACTTTGTTGTTAACAGCAAACATATCAGAAATACAAATGAGAGATAAGGCATATGTCAGAAATAATTACTTAGGCCTCCGTATTTGTCAACTGGAAGAAAGGGGGACAAATCCGTTCAGTGAAATCTGAGATTAGAATTTAAACCCGCTGTCTTTTCTTATGTTTACTTAAAAAGAATTCTTCTATTTAAAAAGTGCATGTAATATAAAATAAAAATATGCACAAATTCTTATAAAGAAAGAATGGAAGAAACCATTGACAGGATTTTCGATAATGTATGATTGAGTCTAAGAATGTTGCGTTGCTATTAGAAAAGACAGCGGATGATTTTCCAAGGTTATCCATCAATAGTTACATAAAGAAGGGCTTTTTTTTACATGGAGGTAACCACTTATCAAGGCCCAGGAGCCACTCGCGGATAAGGGTTATTGCATGTACAGTAATCAATGAGATAGTATCGTAGTAATCATTAGTATTGGATATTTGATAGGATGTCTTATGGAAAAGAGAGGTTTGTCAGGAATTTGTTTATGTTAGACTTGAAGACACCCAAGTTGTAGCCAGATGAGAAACAAGCAAACAGAAGAAAGTTCCGCAATCGTGCACTTCTAAGAAAGAAGCTCTGTTCATGGAATCTACGTTTGGATTTAGACAGAGATAAGGAGTGGGGAAAATTAACGACAGTAGTTTCAGCTAGACGCGTGTTTTCGTGAAAGATTGGCGAGGGGGAACGAGACATTGGAGCTCAGACGAACACTTGCCATGTAAATAACGATAAAACAAAGGCAGGCTCACAACGTCTCTTCTGTGGGAGAGAGGCTGCAGGGAAGAGAAAAAGGCATCCCCCACTAAGCCACGAAGTCATTTTGTACTCTGTCAAGGCAGGATAGGCTGCTTTTAGCAGCTCCTGTCCAGATATGGCAGCAGTACTCCATCCTTGGACGTACTTGGCTTTTATACAGATATAGAATTACATCAGTAGTGAGATATCTTCTGGAGCGGTAGAATGATCCCACTATTTTCCCAGCGTCGTTGGTAACATACCTGATGTACGTGTTCCACTGTTCCATTACAATTAATAGTTACATAAACAATGTTATCGATCAATATTTACATAAACAATGTTATCGATTAATATTTACATAAACAATGTTATCGAGCAATAGTTACATAAAGAAGTTCGCTATGTTAATAGCGAATTACCTGCAAAGCATAATCGAATGATGGTTTTATCGTTTAGCTGTCGTTTTTCCTCTTTTAATGTCAACTATACCAAGGCATAGTGGAGGTGGAGGGGCGCTACTACTCTTTTTTCCATGATCACCCAACTTACTCTGTCTTTAGTATGATCCGACCGAGGAGTGAATTCCAGGCTCTCAGCCCATTACCGAACACTCTAAGCAGCGTGTTAAATAGGTTAGAGTACTTGTTGACATTTGATTTGAAGAAGACTATGTTTTAGTCTACAAGGAAGCAGCCCCATGGTAACGTGTTTCACAAACGGGAACTCTTACATGTTCAAGAAAATTTCTCTTGACAATAAACACATGGAAGAAGAAAGGAAATTTTCCTGTGATGAAAACACCGATAGTTTTTAAGTTGTCATCGCTACTTTAATAAAGCACTACGTTTTTAAATTTTTTTTAAATGTGTGAATGAAGATAATGAATAGGTTTATGACTTATAATGTAATTATGTGAATTTTATATGAAAATGAGTTAAAAGCGATTAATAGAAATAAGCGTTACTTTTTGCATTGAGGAAATGTTTAAATTCGGTTTGTTGGTATTTTGTCAAAAACGAAAGACAAAAAAGACTTTTGTTTAAGTTTTTGTTATAGAAAATAGATTTGGATTTTGACGACCATAACTGTCAAAGTGTTACAGTCAATTTATTGAAACCAATCGAACTGGAGATATTGAATAATAGTATTCTCATGAAAATCAGATCCCAATGTATTACTGGACGAATAATTAACATAATTAAAGTCTTCTTAATGAAAAGAAGAATCCAAGTTGCCCAAGATGGTCGTACATACAAATAATATGATATAAATGCGGGTTTACCTCATGGGTAGATCCACGAATTTTTATTATTCCTAATATTCATAAATTACACCCGATTAAATTGTCTCTGAGATGGGTATATTTGCTGACGACACCACGCTCTATAACAGAAATGTTGGAAATCCTAAAGGAAGACGTCTGATCTGCGGTGAAACGGGACAAAATGGATGGTCACATTCAATGCTGTCAAGACTAAGCTCCTTGCCTTTAATAACTACAAGACACCTTTTCAATCACTAATAGCCATGGCTAATGATACATTACCTGAACGTACTTATTTCAAACAACTCAGGAGGAACATGCGTGGGAGCACGTACATTGAGTGAATTTCCAAGCCTGCTGCAAAGAAGATGGGCATACTCCATGTATGTAGTTGCCATATTTCGGTGCATCTGCTACTTGTCCTCACCCTCAGACAGGCCCAAAAGAGAGTCGCAAACTTAATAGAACTCGCACTATCCATTAGGCGGATTCTATTCTAATTGCTGTCCCACTGACGAAATGTTGCATCCCTTGCCTGTTTTACAAGTACTTTAATGGAAGGTGCTCCGACAAACTACAAGTCTTGTACCCCTTCGACGTAAACACCACAGAAAAACCCTACAAACAGCAAAATTCTACCTCTACACATTAGAACTCCCTAGATGTAAAAATCCTTCTGTTTTAATTGTTTCTTCCCTAGACCTTGAAATTCTCTTTCGGTTTCTGTTTCCCTAACTGTACTGACATGCAGAAGTTCAAGTGTAATATAAACATACATCTTGCTGCTCAGCTCCCTACATAGTTTTTTTTATAAATTATGTCCGAAATATTTGCCCCCTATATCAAAGTGGCACTGTGCTTTGTTTGGAGTGAAAATGTCAGAAAAAAAAACATTATTATTAGAAATATAAACTAAATTCATGTTTATATAAATACATACATATATATATATATATATATATATATATATATATATATATATATATATATATATATATATAAATACACACATATATATATATATATTTATATAGTAGAAATAGTAATTAATAAAAAATGAAGTGCTCGATTCGATACTGTAAAAGTCTGAGGAAGCTACAGACGGCCAAAAAAACGGCCGGGTAGCTAAAACAATAATATAACTTGACAGAAAGATACGGTAATAAAATAAACGTGTGTATATATATATATATATATATATATATATATATATATATATATATATATATATATATATACACGTTTATTTTATTACCGTATCTATATATATATATATATATATATATATATATATATACTAATTTAATTTAAATGCATATATATTTACATAATATATATTTAAATATATATATATATATATATATATATATATATATATATATATATATGCATTGAAATATTTATTCAAACTGCTGTTGACCGTTAGCATATAAGCAACGCAGAACAAAGATACCTTAGTTTTATTTTTTCTTATTTTTAATTATTTTAGTCTTATGAAAAACAATACATTCTAAACTTGATAAGAAAACGTTTTCTAACACGTAATTAACGGACATTTAAAAACTGAAAACGTTTCATTAAAACGTTTTAATCTTTTTTAAATCTTTTTTAATCTTCATATATTTTCATTTTAAACTTTCATTTTTTGTTCATCCATTTTTTTAAATCCACGTTTCAATCGTGTTTTTGAGTTTTTAACTTTAACTTTTTCAATCTTCATTTACTCTTGAAATTGTATCAGTTTACTAGAGAAATCCCTACAACGGACCAAATTCAATTTTGAACAAAAACAAAAAAGAAATCATCCAATTTTTTATTGCCGTTTTCGTATCCAATTGTTTTCAACGAAAGGTAAGATTGTTTTTCAATATTTTATTACTTTTAACAATGCAATGCATTTTACGTCAGTGTTTTTTTTTTAAATTTTATTCCTATGAACATCTTGATTTCCTCTTTACCGGATCAGTTTTGCTTAAAGAAATTTGGTACTAGTGCACTTATTGATCCGTGCTGAAATAATGACGTTATTATTTAAAAAGCCATACCTTACATGAGGGGAGGGTGTTTTTTTACATATTCGATAACTTAACCTTACAATTGAATAAAAAAAAAAACTTTAATTAAACTCGAAAAGACGATTTTAAAAATAGCTCAGAGCAGTAAGTGCACCACTGCACCAGAAATTTTCATAAAAGAAATTTAAACGGTAAAGAAATTGAAATAGTTAATGTATAGTTTTCCACTTAAAATGACTGTCGACTATGAAGTCATTTCAACGTTCAATATTTTAAATCGGTTCCTCCAAAATTGTGTACAGGAATTTATAGAAAGCAATTTACTATCTAAAAAAATATATTAAAAATATTTCTTTTTCTTATTTTTTTTAAATAAAAATATATATATATATTTTTTTTATAAATGGACCCAGAATTGAACAACCATTAATTTAACAAACCCTTTTCTTTCAAATTAAATTACAATTTAACTTTTTGGTGCGTATACAAAACACGGACGGTGTTGAAATAGTAACGTATTATAGAGAAACCCATGCTTAACATGGTTAGCGGGAACATAAAATAATAATTTGTAGTTTCATCTAAAATTTACTAAATAATAAAAACCATAAGAATTGAATTTAACCGGAACATCCTATTTAAAGTAAAAGGCAATATAAGCTTTAAAAAAGATTCGGACTAAGTGTTTCTAATTATTATTATTGGTACTTCTACAGTTTAATCAATAAAAAAGAAAATATCGAAGAAAGGTTATATTGCACGTCTCCGATATGGAACGAAATTCTCCGAAAAATTTTTTACTTAATTTCATCAAGTAGTTTTGGCTGACTTCAACACGCTCTCATAAGAATGTGGGTTTCCGCTAAAAAAAAACCTACTCGATCAAATTAAATAAAAATTTTTTCGGAGATATTCAGTCCAAAACGGATACGTACAATATAACCTTTTTTCGATATTTTCATTTTTTATTATCTTTACTAAACTGTACAAGTACCTTATTATTCTTAAAAAAACAATTATAACAGTTTATAAAAAAATAGAGGTATTTAGCTGAGAAGACAACAAACATAAAAGATTTTGTACTAGTGCACTTATTAATCCGAGCTATTTTATTAAAATCGTATTTCCAAGTTTAATTCAAGTTTTATATGTTTTTTTTATATTCTATTGTAAAGTTAAAGTACAGAATAGGTACAAAACACACTCCCTACGTTAAGAATGGCTTTTTAAATAATAACGTTATTATTTCAGCACAGACCAATAAGTGCACTAGTACCAAGATTTTTAAAAAGTCAAATATTTAACAAATAGACATATTTGAAAGTTTCATTTGTTGAAAAAAAAACAATAATGTCGAATTGCAGAGTTAAAAAGAAAACAAAATGGCCGACAAGTATACGTTTCTATGTGCTTTGTTTTCATGAAGACTTCCCAGTTGAATGTTTGAATTTCGGCCATCTTGTCGTTCTAACTTACCAACTCGTCACTAATTGTGTTTTTAATTAAATAGACGCTTTAAAACATGTTCATCCTATAATAAAAATTATTCAGGCAGGTGAGAGATGGCCTATCAGCTGAAAAATGACGTTATCGCCGAGGTCCTTGCAAGCAAGATGTGTTACAAAGTAAACTGTCGATGATTAGTAGAATTTTTTACAGAAAACTTCAAACTTGGATTTTAAAAAAGAACACGATGATTAATAGTGAAACTCATACAATATTAATGAAAAGAAAAGCATTGAAAGTTGTCTGTTTAATACGTTAAAAGAAATTGAACATTTCGTTGTATTAAAGATTTTAAAGATTAGAATATGTTCCTTATTTACTTATAAAATACATAAAAAAAAAGGAACACCATTTGACTTGTAGTGAAACTGAAGTCGATTCAATAGAAATAAATAAAAAATATGCATGTTAAATTAGGTTTGAAACAGAAGACAATCAAATGTGAAACTGAAGTCAATTCAATAGAAATACAAAAAATATATGCATGTTAATTAGGTATGTTTGAAATGTTGCAAAAACCTTAAATATGAATTAAGGCAAAAAACGATTATAAAAATTAAACGTTTTTTAAAAAATTAAAACTAAAAATAAATACATTTTATAAAAATGAACAACAATATTTTGAAATCAAAGCAGAACAATATTTTGAAATCAAAGCTGAAAACGACCAATGAATTTGTTTAACTGAAAATCGAACAATAATTTGATAAAAATTAAATTCAAACAAATAAATGTATAAGCAAAAATACTAATGCAGAAATATTTCAAACATTCAATATTAAAATATTACAAAAATTTATTGTAGAATTTAATCAAAAGTTTGAATTTTTCATTTTCTGATATTTATTTTTACTTGTATTGTCATTCTCTTTGCGACAAGAATTATTTATAAGAGAATTCGATGAACTCCATATCAGCATTTTTAGAATTATTTAATCAAGAAATTCAAGTTTTACGATATTGCTTTTATTAAATTGTTAGGTGAAAGTACAGAATATTTACAACACACTCTCCATGTAAAATAATAAGTTTCTAACTAATAATTTATTATTTCAACACATAACATAAATAACATGCAAAATATATTTTTATATCCATATTTTTAAAAATACGTTCTGAAAGTTTGTCTTTGCTTTATCGTTATTTTCATGGCAAGTGCTCGACTGAGCTTCAATCTATGGTCCCCCCTCGCCAAACTTTCACAAGAAACACTCGTTTAGTTGAAAACACTATCAATAATCCTCCCCACCTTTTATCCGTGCCTAAACCTAAACGTAGATTCCATGAACAAAGCTTCTTTCTTAGAACTGCACACCTGTGGAACTGTCTCTGTTTTCCTGCTTTCCAGCTGACTACAATATTGTAGGGGAATAAATAAGAGCACCGGATTACCGGTGTAGGGTAAGGAGTGAGGTCCCTTGAAAAAAGAAGAGGAGAGTCCGTACACATGAGGCACGGACGCAAAAAGTTCTTCTCCTAAAAGACAATGTTGGACAGACAGAGTACAACTCTAGAATACAGTCCTCACTCCTCCCGTAAACCCCACTATTGAAGTGAGTAATCTTTTTACCTTAATGTTCTGAATTGCAGTGTTGTCATGTTTTCAGGTTTGTTAATAAATTCTTGTCGTTTATGCTTGTTGTACGTTTAGTAATTATTAAAGCTGGTCGGTAGTTTTGGGACTTGGAAGAACCTAAACCCGTACCAACAGTGGTGACCCCAACTAGCAACATAGAATACGCAAAGCAACGTTTTTTTCTGTTTTAATAACAAAAGTAAAATGCGTAAAATTAAAATTTATTTTGGAATAAAAATAATCAATAACATGAATCCCGGCGTCAGAGTAGTTAAAAATAAATAAACAAAACATTTACGTACGTAAGTTAAAAATAAAAAAATAAAAAAAATAATGACTAGTTACGTTTTTGTGCCGAGATTTATTTTATACAAGTATCGTTACCCTTTCATCGGGATATTCACATTTTTCTCGCACAACAAATATGGCCGACCGCATCTTCTTCAATTTGCACGCGGCGCCAGTCTCGTGATTGGCTGATGTGAACACTACGTCACACTTCGTCTTCTTCTTGCTCTGTCCCTACTATTACTACTATACGGTGTCATCTAGCTAACTGTCGCTATAAATAAATAAATAAGATAAAAAATAAATAATAATAATATTAATAGTGTTGTCATGTTTTCATGTTTGTTAATAAATTCTTGTCGTTTATGCTTGTTGTACGTTTAGTAATTATTAAAGCTGGTCGGTAGTTTTGGGACTTGGAAGAACCTAAAGACGTACCAACAATATGGTTGTCTTCAAGTCTAATGTAAACAAGCTCTTGATAAGCCGTTGCCCTTAAGTTAGCAAATTCACTAAAGTTTCATTACTGACAATATTGTCCAATTGATATCCTCGAGTGGTTCCTTGGCCTTGATAAGTGGTGATGCCTATGTAAAAAAAAATGATATAAATGTACTAATCAGAAAGAAAAAAAATTGAAATACCACTTTTTTTTTTTTTTATTCTCAAACATTTCATAACTTCACTTTGCTGTATTGAGATGATGTGCATTTTTTTTTATCGCAATCATCCGCAATGTAATTCATTGTCTCTCGGAAATGAAAAAAACACAGTAAATTTCGGCCCCTCTTCCTATTTGGATCGTGCAGGCATGTTCGTAATTTTGCAAAAGGGGAAAGGTAACAACTGTTTGTTAATATAGAACAACTATTTTTAGCATCTATAGTCGACCACAGGTGAAGTGATATTAAGTAACAAGGAATTGTCGAAAGAAATTATCGTATTTTTAGCAAAATGCGCAGTTATTTATCGATTTTTTATATTTTTTTTGTATCGATTCTTCAAAGCATTTCCTACTTAATGGTATATTAGTAATGTTTGTCCCACTGAAAGAAAATTTATAATTTATTTTTTTTAAGATTTTAAAGTTTTTCGTAAAATTACTGAAACTATTGTTTTGCTAATCTGAAAGATAATAATTACTATAAACATATTTCCAACATTAATTAAAATATATTTTCATTTTTTACATAAATAAAAAAATAAAAAAAAGAATGGACGTTTTTATATACTGTTATCTAACAAAAAATAATACAGTAAAACTTGGATTTAATTTTAAAATCCTCACTAAAATATAGTACGCCCTGTATTCTGCTATACTGTAGAGATAAGTATATATTTTTTTACAAAAATTAATGGCGCCGTCGTATGAAAATCAATGAATTCAGGAATATATTATATGAAATACGGCATTAATGAAAAATGCTATTATGTAAACATTCAAAAAAAACACTACAAAACAATTTGTTCAATTGTTAATTGAAATAATAACGTTTTATTTAGAAATCCAATCAGAAGAGGAAGGGGGCTTCATTTAACTATTTCGAACTTAAACTAAAAATAAATACTATAAATTTGAATTTAACCTGAAGCCCCTAAATAAAAAACACGGTTCGTAAACTGCAGAAGTTCCAACAGAAAAGTTTGTTAACGTTTTAAAAAACACTCAAAAACAACACTTGTACTTTCATTTAACAGTAAATACTATAAATTTGCATTTAAACTGAAACTTTTACCTTAAAACAACACCGTTCGTAAACTGCAGAAGTTCCAACGGAATAGCTTTTTATTTAATCTGCAATATATGGAAGTGGTATGTATGCCCTCTGTAAATTTTTATTTTCGTCTGCTTATTAATTTTTTCAACAGATTATTATCGAATGGTCACTAATGTACCAGATTATACCAAATAAATTAAAGAAAAACCAATAATTAACATTTTTTCAGGGGTGCTCTTATTTCTAATTCAACGTTCTAACAAATCGATGCCTATTTTGGAAGCATCGGCTTTCTTGACCAAATTTAGCCTTTATTGGTATTTTTTGAAAGTCAAACGTCTTTTTAAAAAGTCTATATTTGCGAAATTTAGGCGAAAAAAAAAAGTCGATGCTTTCGAAATGAAGTACCGATTTACGGGAATTTAATATTATAAACGAAGCAAAGAAAGCACTCTTTTAAACATGTTAAATAATGAATTGTGTTTGTATTTATTTATTTTTCAGTATTTTTTTTTTTTTTTTAGTTTACCGACCCCTCGGCATTCACCGTTAATTTGTCGACTTTGGGAGGTTTTCAGGTACATTGAGGACTGTAGTATTTATTAATTACACTCGTTTAATTTTAAACATATAAACACAACCTTAACTTTTTAATAGTTTAAACCTGGAATATATATACATATATATATATATATATATATATATATATATATATATATATATATATATATATATATATACACGGCATATTGTGATGAAACTACGATTAAATTGTGCCCCTCGACGTACATATCCTTGAAAAACCTGCTTAGCAATAAAATACATCTTTCTATTCTAATAGTTTCTTTCCTTAAACCGCTAGGCTTTGGAATGGTTCGAGGTGCTACATAGAGCGGACTCCAGAAACCATTTAAAGATTTTGGAGTCTGTCTCTATTACCGTGCCGTGCGGAAAGCTTCTTTGTGCCGGCAGAAAGAAACATCTAACACATTGTTTCTCTTTCGGGAACTTTGAATCTTTTCTCCCCCCCCCTCCTCGTTGTGCCAATATTTGAATCGTTTTTTAAACGTTAATAAACTTTATTTTAGTGTCCCCGTATTTTTGGCACATTGAATAGTTCTCCATCAGAACTCTTTACTTTCAACATAGTATTATTTTTACGCTATCGATTTTCTCCTGATGAGATTATAGCTGAAAGAGCTCTCGAGAGACTTCCGCCCATTATATTTAAAACTGTATATAAAATCTGTACCTCTAAACATTTATTTAAATATATATATATATATATATATATATATATATATATATATATATATATATATATATATATATATATATATATATATATATATATATATCTCAATACATACATCCATACAATAATTAATTCCACCCCAAATTTTAAGAAGGTAATGTTTACAAGTAAAAGGACACAAAAACCAGTAGAGTGCAATCAAATTACACGGCGATCTGAATGTTGTTAAATATCGATTTGTGTTCTGTTGTATTTTTTCTCATATTCACATCTGCGAGTCAGGATATTTTACAACATTGCGTTACTTCTCTATCAAAGGAGGGGGTAATATATGGGAGGCGCAAAACATGACAAGTAAAGCCAGAATGGCGATAACGCGACACATGGCTGAAATGTGCAAACAAACTAGAAACAGGTACTACACTTTTATCGTTAGTCGTTTGATGCTGATTGAATGGAAACATTAGGTTTAAGTCTGGACTTATAAGTTAAGGTCATCGTAGAGTTAACGGAATCGAATCTGATAAAAATAAGTCGCAATTTTCATAATGTAATCATGTGATTATTGTTTTGTTTCTTGTTAGTTCAAATCTATTTTTTGTTATTTGATTGACTTCGCTATTTGTTCAATTCCTTCCTTTTTGAATTGTTTATGTGAAATATTCAGTTTTGCATTTTTTTTTATATTTGGATTACTGTTCTCATCTTGGATGTAAACAGTAGTTCGACTAATCCAAATAATAATGAAATGTTCAATCTTTTACACGAGGAACAAAATAATGATTACACCGTTTTACGATGAACATAAGTTCTTTGTTCTGAAGCGTTTGATTTTTTTCTTCTCATAATAATTTCACGTTTAAATTGTGTTTTTCTCTTTTAATTTTGATTATTTTATATTTTCATATATAATGAATTGGACACACAAAACAAAATTTGTATCAATTTACTAAAGATTATAATAAGAAATCCTAACAAACAAACAAATTTTCTGCGTTGCCGTTGGACACACAAAAAAAAAAAAAAAAAAGATTTCTTTTTCGTATTAAATTTCTGGAATGGAAGGTAAGTTTATTTTTTTTCACTTTGCAAAAATATTATTCAACAACTTTAAAATAATCTTAAATATTAAAATAAGTTTATTTTTTTTATTGCAATCCAATAAAAATATTGGTTTCGCGAATAAAATATGAAATGTGACCATGTGGGTCAATATCAAGTTTCTTTCCAACTCCTCAAAAACTTAAAAATGATGACTTTTCCAGGTTTTCAATGATGCTGAAAACGAATATCACATGTAAATTTGGGTTAGATAAGTAGTTTTCTTGATATGCAAAAAATTACTTTTTTTTTTAAAACTAAGAGATCATTGCCTTATATAAATTTCACGTAAAAAAACACCCGCCTTCTGGGCACCTAATAATTTCGTCATATAAAACAAATTTGAAAATGAAACAAAGTGAACGAATCTCTTAGTAAAAAAACAGCGCCGGTTTTTGAGGGTGCTGAAAACGAATATCACACTGAAAATTAAATAGCTAAATTGAAGTTTTTTTAAGGAGTTGGAAAGAAACTTGACATTGACCGAAATGTGTTTATTTAAGTAAAATTTAAATATTAAAATAAGTTTACAATATGTAAGGTAAGTTATTTTTTTTACGCTTAAAAATCCCATTCAATACCTTTTAAAATAATAATAATTCTTTTATTACGTTTACATAAAATAATTCTTTTATTTCGTTTACATAAAATGATTCTTTTATTACGTTTACATAAAATGATTCTTTTATTACGTTTACATAAAATGATTCTTTTATTACGTTTACATAAAATTATTATTTTATTACGTTTACATAAAATTATTATTTTATTACGTTTACATAAAATTATTATTTTATTAAGTTTAATTCTCTGGAATTTGTTACGCTAAACTTGGATTCCACCAAAAATGTGTTTATTTACTTTTATGATTTCTGAGAAAATAATGTTTACCATAGACAAAATAAGTTGATCCAAACTTTGTCGAATTGTAAGACAACGGAGCACAAAATGTTTTTTTTTTAATATTTTTCAAATACTTTTCTGTCCACATTTACCTAATATTTCGATAGAGAATTGTTTGAATTTTGATATTTTATTCAATATTTTAGGTTTTAGAATAAGGATAATTTTCGTTAATTAAGTTTGCATAAAATGAGCCCTCATTTATTGCCCATCACCAATTAACAGAAACTTAATATAGAACAAAATAATTGGTAAATATTTACAATCGAAACCAGCATAGTTTTTCAGTATTCGATTTTTTTTTACTTTTTTTTAAAAAAAACTTTTAGAAGTAGTTTTCTCTCCACAGTTATCTATTATTATTATTATTATTATTATTATTATTATTATTATTATTATCATTATTATTACTTTTTCACATGGTTTTCTGTTTGGTTTTACCAGTTTTTTTATTACACCAAACAAGGCACATTGAAACTTTAATGTAGGGGGCTTTTATCATGCACCTAAGTTACAGGGATACTATGTAGGGAGTTTAGCAGCAAAATGTTTGTTTACATTACACTTGAATATCTGCATGTCAGTACAGTTGGGGAAGCAGAAAGCCAGAAGAGAATTTTTAAGTCTAGCAGTTCTGGGGAAGAAACTATTAGAGTAGAAGGCTTTCATACATCTAGGGATCTCTACTGTGTAGGGGTGGGACTTTGCTGCTTGTTGGGTTTGTCGGGGGGATTTTCATTAAGGGGGTGCAAGAGCTTGTAGTTCGTCAGATCATCCACCATTAAAATACTTGTAAAAAAAAGCGGATGGATGCAATATTTTGTCGATGGGACAGTGGCTGAAGCTTAGATGACAGTTCAGGATCTATCAAGTTGGCGACTCTCTGTTGAACCCTGCCCAGGAGCGATAGACTAGTAGCAGATGCATCAGCCCAAATGTCACAACAATACTCCATACAAGGGCGAATGGTAGCTTTGTAGAGGTATAGGATATTTTCAAGTGTAAGTAACTTTCTAGCAGGGTAGAGAGAGCCCACCTTCTTCACATTAGTCATGGCAATGATCTTGATGTATCTATTCCAACTTATGTTCCCTGCCTTGACAGAGTTAATATTAGACTCCGTAGCCTAGTGGGGGATGCCATTTTCTCTTTCCTGTAATCTCTTTTTCACAGCCTGTCTCTGCTTTATCATTATTTTTATGGCAAGTGCTCGTCTAAGCTCCAGACTATAGTCCCCCCGCAAAACTTTCACAACAAACACTCGTCTAGCTAAAAAAGACGATCAATAATTTCCCCCACTCTTTATCTGTGCCTAAACAAAAACATAGCTTCCATGAACAAAGTTTCTTTCTTAGAATGCACACCAGTGAGACTCTTCCATTTGCCTGCTTTCCAGCTGACTATAATATGGTCATTTTCAAGTCCAATGTAAACACGTTCTTAATGAGCCGTTTCCCTTAAGTAATCCAATTTACCGAATTTCCATTAACAATTACAACAATGTCCCATTGACCACTGTATGCTTATCAACCCTTATCCTCGAGTGACATTTAGGCCTTAATAATGGTGACTCCTTTGTAAACATGAGCATAGGTTCCATGAACAAAGTTTCTTTCTTAGAATGCACACCTGTATGCTTATTAACACTTATCCTCGACTGGCGTCTTGTCCTTGATAAATGGTGATTCATGTGTAAAAAACATGAGTCAAACGTAGGTATATAAAAAACTATCAATAATTTCCCCCACTCTTTATCTGTGCCTAAACAAAAACATAGCTTCCATGAACAATGTTTCTTTCTTAGAATGCACACCAGTAAGACTCTTCCATTTTCATGGTCATTTTGAATTCCAACCTAAACATGTTCTTAATGTAATCCAATTTACCGAATTTCCACTTACAATTACAACGGCAATGTTCAATTGACAACTGTATGCTTATTAACTCTTATCCTCGACTGGCATCTTGTCCTTGATAAATGGCGATTCCTTTTTAAAAAAAACATAAATCAAATGTAGGTATATAAAATTTCAAATGTAATATTTTCAGACTCTAAAATATAATTAAAAACTTTTCTTAAACTTGAAAAAAATATATTAATTATTGTGTAAAAACAACTTTAAAAAATAGCAACTGTTACAAACTATTAAAAAATGGGGTCGCAAATTTAAATCCAACATGTTTCAGCACTTTGTAAGAACATAAACTGTGGAGATCATAAAATTCTATGTCTCTCCTGTGAACAATTTGTGCTTTAGTTCTAATTAAATAACTTTATACCTCTTAAGTCTGCACTTTATAAACCACACACAAAAAGGATAGTGCCAGCTCAGAAATGTTAGGTAAGCCTATCTAATCCAATTCTCATCTAACTATGAAGTACAATTGCACAATATATTTATTGTCTGATTATTATGTGAAGATGAATTAGTATTGATATGTATCCAACAATCACAAGGTTGTTTGCTCAGCAACCGAGAAGGCTTACATGCTTGCCAGTCGGTTTGACTCAAACTCCATACTGGACCCTTCCAACCACCCCCTACCTGACTTTCCTTTGCGGACAGATGCCACGTTAGACGTTCTAAAAATCACCCCTGCTCAGGTGCATTCTCTCATAAAAAACCTTGACACTTCAAAAACATGTGGAACCGAATTCATCCCAGCTGTGCTATTAAAAAAGAGCTCAGCCGAAGTAGCTCCAGTTCCCTCCAAACTCTACAACAAATGCCTGATGAATCTTGCTTTCTGGGCTGTTGGAAAACGTCTTCTGTGGTACCAGTATTCAAAAATTCTGGCGAAAGAACTGACCCATCAAATTATCGCCTCATTAGCCTCCTCTAACTTTTCGTCAAAATATTTGAGACCATGATTAAGCATGCTCTAGTCAATCACCTTACAGATGCTAAACTTATGACTGACCAACAATATGGATTTAGACAAGCCCGTTCCACAGCAGACATCCTAACTGTAATCTCTGAACGTATATACCATTCATTGGACAAAGCGGAGAAGGGCAGAGCGGTAGCTCTAGATATATCTAAGGCTTTTGACAGGGTATGGCATGAAGGGCTTCTCAGGAAAATTTGATCATACGGTATCACTGGTAGAATACTTAACATAATTAAATCCTTCTTAGGTAATAGAAAACCCCAGGCTATCCTCAACGGTCATACATATAAACAATATGATATAAATGCGGGAATGCCTCAAGGGTCTATCCTTGGACCTCTATTGTTCCTAATATTCATAAATGACCTCCACGACAAAATTGTCTCTGAGATGGGTATATATGTTGATGACACCAAGCTCTATAACAGGCACGACAGGAAAACAAACGACCACAAAACATTAGAGGATGACCTCCAATCTGTAGTGGAATGGGGACAAAAATGGATGGTCACATTCAATGCTGCCAAGACAAAACTGGTTTCCTTCAATAATTACAAGAAACCTTCTCTGCCTCCAATAGCAATGGCCAGTGACTCTTTATCTGAGAGTACAAACTCCTTGGCCTAACGGTCACAGGAAACATGAGTTGAAACAATTACATCGAAAGCATTACCAGGGCCGCTGTGAAGAAGGTAGGTTCTCTCTACCGTGCTGGAAAACTACTAAGACCCGAAAGTATCCTGTACCTCTATAAGGCCACCATTCGCCCATGTCTGGAGTATTGCTGTAAAATTTGGGCTGGTGCATCTGCTACTAGTCTCTCGCTCCTAGACAAGGTTCAAAAGAAAGTCGCCAATCTAATAGGCCCTGAACTGGTATCTAAGCTTAAGCCTCTGTCCCATCGATGAAATGTTGCATCTCTCTGCCTGTGTTTTAATGGTGAATGCTCTGACGAACTGCAGACACTTGTGCCCCCATGACATAGACACCCTCAACAAACCCGACAGGCTGCTAAATCCAACCCCCACACAGTAGAGACCCATAGAGATAAAAGATCTTTCTACTCCAGTAGTTTCTTCCCCAGAACTTCTTCCCTAACTGTACTGACGTGCAGAAGTTCAAGTATAAGGTGAACCGACATCATGCTGCCAAATTCCTACATAGTACCCCAGTAGTTGTTGCCCTTGATAGTAGCCCCCTACACCAAAGTGGCAATGTACCTTGTTTGGGGTGAAAATGTAGCAATAATAAAAAAAATACTATTGGTCTATTTTTTAAACAACTCTTACACCATTACCAATTTTATGACGTCATACCATCTGGCCTGAACATCATAAACAATATGCAAAATGGATAGTGGTAAAAAAACAAAGCCTCGCCAATCTGCACAATAGCTAATTTTATTGCAACCGACGTATGCCCCGTAATATGTAACAAAATATCAGTTTATAACTTAAACACAGGCAGTTCTCTTTTTCATAACCTTAATTTTATGGCCGGGTAAGGTTTGCTATACGAGCAGTAAAGATGATATTTAATGACAATATGGATACTCAGGGTTCATTGAATTAGCATATTTTTAATATGGCACTTACTTATCCTCTGCTTAATATCATCTCAACGGTATATAAACGACATTCAAAATTGATTGCAGCAGATAAAACATTAGGTGTAACACCCCTCAAAACACTCAATGGTAAAAGGAGAAACATTTTACAATCATTAACAAACTGGTTGTAAGGACAAATTCACTACAAACCACGGCCGACAATTAATGCGCATTAAATATCGGCAAGCTACAGAAACAAAGATTAACTTATTTGACTTGTTGATCTAGTGTTTCACTTCATCAGGTTCCTCGTTATAATACATCATCATATTCCAGTACCATTCTATTAAAAATAGAAAAAAACCAATTAACTTTCTAAATATAAAACCATTTTTATAGATTTATTATTAAATGTGCTGATCTTACATGTGATTAAGTTTTAAAAAAATGTAAAGCTGAATTAGAGATGAACAGATATTTTTCGTCATTAGTTTGGAATGATAGGATTGACACATTGAGAAATACACGAGAAGAAATAGAAAATGTAATTGTCCCAAGCAAAGAAAATATTAATCTATATGTGGTAGTTGTATTGTTATAAAATGTTTAGTTAAAAATGGTTGGATTTTGATGGCCCTGAGTAGATACGTTTAGAGGATACAATTTGCTATGAATATACATATTTGCAATAATACACAATACATATTTGCAATAATACACAATACATATTTGCAACAATACACAATAGATATTTGCAACAATACACAATACATATTTGCAACAATACACAATAGATATTTGCAACAATACACAATACATATTTGCAACAATACACAATACATATTTGCAACAATACACAATACATTTTTGCAACAATAAACAATTCATATTTGCAACTATGCACAATACATATTTGCAACTATGCACAATACATATTTGCAACTATGCACAATACATATTTGCAACTATGCACAATACATATTTGCAACTATGCACAATACATATTTGCAAAAATACACAATACATATTTGCAACAATGCACAATACATATTTGCAACAATGCACAATACATATTTGCAACAATACACAACACATATTTGCAACAATACACAACACATATTTGCAACAATACACAATACATATTTGCAACAATACACAATACATATTTGCAACAATACACAATACATATTTGCAACAATACACAATACATATTTGCAACAATACACAATACATATTTGCAACAATACACAATACATATTTGCAACAATAAACAATTCATATTTGCAACAATACACAATACATATTTGCAACTATGCACAATACATATTTGCAACAATACACAATACATATTTGCAACAATACACAATACATATTTGCAACAATGCACAATACATATTTGCAACAATGCACAATACATATTTGCAACAATGCACAATACATATTTGCAACAATGCACAATACATATTTGCAACTATGCACAATACATATTTGCAAAAATACACAATACATATTTGCAACTATGCACAATACATATTTGCAACTATGCACAATACATATTTGCAACTATGCACAATACATATTTGCAACTATGCACAATACATATTTGCAACTATGCACAATACATATTTGCAACTATGCACAATACATATTTGCAAAAATACACAATACATATTTGCAAAAATACACAATACATATTTGCAACAATGTACAATACATATTTGCAACAATGTACAATACATATTTGCAACAATACACAATACATATTTGCAACAATACACAATACATATTTGCAACAATAAACAATTCATATTTGCAACAATACACAATACATATTTGCAACAATGCACAATACATATTTGCAACTATGCACAATACATATTTGCAACTATGCACAATACATATTTGCAACTATGCACAATACATATTTGCAACTATGCACAATACATATTTGCAACTATGCACAATACATATTTGCAACTATGCACAATACATATTTGCAAAAATACACAATACATATTTGCAACAATGCACAATACATATTTGCAACAATACACAATACATATTTGCAATATAATATGGTAATCCTAAAACAATCTATAATTTGATAATATGCTTTTAATTTGAGAAATATATACAGAAACCAAGAAATAACTAATAAAAATTAAATGTATAGATTTTACAGTAGGTTTTCCAACCGAATTAATTACGTGTTTTGGCATTAAATAAGTCCCTGTTTAGAAAGTGTTAATAGTTTTGATCAATTTACATATTCCTCTATCAAGTATCCCTATATACAGTAGATGCATATTCTTTAGGAAGACAGAAGCAAACGTTTTCTGATGAACCTAGACATATTTATCTCAATATAACAATGGTAAATAATATATTAAAATTTTCATACACGCACGCGTGTTTTCCTTAAAACAGATATACGTTTATAATTAAGGCAATCTATGAATTACAGCAGTGTATTAAGCTCAATGAAAATGATTTACACTTTTAGAGCATATGTAACTTTATTAAAGATTTAATTCACATGTGTACTGTTTAAATTACTGCGTCTTACATGTGTTTCATTGAATGGCATAAAACAAAAAAATCATCAGACTTTACATAAGTTCATCAAAGAAGAATATGTTCACTTATTTTCTTGGTTTAAAACGCAATTTTACAGCGAATTAAAATGTTTTAAAAAGCGTAAAAATCCGAAACCTAGTAAAAACAGTAACACTTTCAACTGTATAAAACCAGTAAAACAAAAACTTGTTATAGATAAAACATTGAAGACATACTGATATGCAGAAGAAGGAACAAAGTTTCATACAGATATCAAGAACATTATAAAAAACGACAATATATTTTAATACAGATATCAAGAACATTATAAATAAACGACAATATATTTGCACACATGTGACTTGAAATGAAATCTACCTTAAAAGACCATATTAGTATCCATTGTTAAGTAACGATTTCTATTAGTAGCAATGTATATTAGTTTATTTTTAGCAATGGTATGCTTATGGGCATAGAGAAACGTTTGCACCCATTTAGCCTTTCATATAATAAATAAACATATTTTAAGCTACCTTAAAGGATCATATTAGTGTCCCTTGTTAACTAAATTATATATTAATTTTACAAGTATATTTACTATTTAAATTAACTTTTCCTGTGTCATTAAATTATTATATTTTTCTATTCGTAGCAATTTATATATAAGTTTATTATGAACAGTTGTATTCTTATGGGCTTACAGAAACGTGAACCCATTCTGCCTTTCATATAATAAATTAGTGGTACGCTCATTGACATACAGAATGTGAACATCCATTTTCATATAAAAATATATTGTATTTTTATTATTTGCAGTATTAGCAACTATGATTATTGTTCCTAAAAATTCCTACTAAAAAAAATCCTATTATTGTTTATTTTAAAATGATAAGGATAAAACATTAGAATATCAATTCTGTAATGTTGGGTAAGAAACCCAATTCACAGTTTTCGAGAGCTTTTCTGGTATACAAATATGTATTATAAGACTTTAATTAAAAACACTTTTTGGTATACAAATATGTATCATAAGACTTAAATTAAAACATTTTTGGTATACAAATATGTATTATCAGACTTTAATTAAAACATTTTTTGGTATACAAATATGTATTATAAGACTTTAATTAAAAACATTTTTTGGTATACAAATATGTATTATAAGACTTTAATTAAAACATTTTTTGGTATAATAATATGTATTATCAGACTTTAATTAAAAACATTTTTGGTATACAAATATGTATTTTCTGACTTTAATTAAAACATTTTTTGGTATACAAATATGTATTATCAGACTTTAATTAAAAACATTTTGGCATACAAATATGTATTAAAAGACTTTAATTAAAAACATTTTTGGTATACAAATATGTATTATAAGACTTTAATTAAAACATTTTTTGGTATACAAATATGTATTATAAGACTTTAATTAAAAACATTTTTTGGTATACAAATATGTATTATCAGACTTCAATTAAAACATTTTTTGGTATACAAATATGTATTATCAGACTTTAATTAAAACATTTTTTGGTATACAAATATGTATTATCAGACTTTAATTAAAAACATTTTTGGTATACAAATATGTATTATAAGACGTTAATTAAAAAATAAAATATTTTGGTATACAAATATCTATTATCAAACGTTAATTTAAAAGAGTAAAATTGTTTTTTGGTATACGAATATGTATTATCAGACGTTAATTTAAAAGATATTTTTATGCAAATATTTATTATCAGACGTTAATTAAAAAAATACATTACATTTTTGGTATACAAATATGTATTATCAGACTTTTATTAAAACATTTTTGGTATACAAATATGTATTATAAGACGTTAATAAAAAAATAAAATATATTGGTATACAAATATGTATTATAAGACGTTAATTAAAAAGTAAAATATTTTGGTATACAAATATCTATTATCATACGTTAATTTAAAAGAATAAAACAATTTTTGGTATACGAATATGTATTATCAGACGTTAATTTAAAAGATATTTTTATGCAAATATGTATTATCAGACGTTAATTTAAAAAAATAACATTTTTGGTATACAAATATGTATTATCAGACTTTAATTCATAAAATAATTTTTTGTTGGTATATATTATTATAGACGTTAATTAAAAAATATACTTGCGATAACAATGCCTTCAAAAGAAATAATTCACTGAATGAAAAAACTGTGTCATAAGAAGTAAAAAAATGAGAACCCAATTCTGTTGTATTAACACATGTGTAATGTTTGAACAATACACATTGTTTTTTTTTTGTGTTTTTTTTTTAATGAAACCTTGGTCCTTGCTCCTTTAATTGAAAAAGAAATTAGGGCTTGAATTACATTTTCGAGGAGTTACTAGCTTGGAAAGATGGGGTGGAATTCACTATTTTCACGAAATTTCTGATACACCTAGTCCTGGATATGAACCTGAAAAGGGTTGCTATGCCATAAAACAACCAACCAATTTTACTTTATTAATTACAGAATGTCTCTATCTATTACAAAATACTATAAATAGTATTTAACATTTAAACAATATCAATGTGAATTAAGTGTTTTTCTTTCATTTTTAAATGTTTTATAAAGTTATGTTGGCACGATAAAAATAAACAATATTAAAATATCAACTTTAATTTATGTTTTATTTGCAGATGTTCCTGCTTGAATGTTTTCCATGAATATTAAGGGGCCATCATTTACCTTAAACAGTATTTTATAAACAATTGTTTCCTTACGTGGCAGACAACAAAAACGCCTGCACAAAACTTTATTAGACATACATGTTTGAAGAGTTATTTTATCTGGATTGTTTAGCAAATAGTGATGAGAACATAATATTTCAATTTGTGAAATTCTTGTCTAATGTTTTTATAAATCATAAGATATCGAATTTAACATTTCAGAAATATCTGCTTATTTACACAAGAGAATATTTATACTTTTACACTACGAAATATCCCTTACTAAATAAATGAAAAGTGATACACAATTGAAATTTCTTTAGCTTAAAATCTGATTTGCATCAACAACTCCAGATAAACTTAAAAACTCAGGATAAAATGTAATATTGCTTATAACTTGGAAGTGAAAATCTTGCTCCAGGAGCAATTTAATTTAAATATCAATATACACATATGTGTGTGAAGAGTTATTTTATCTGGATTGTTTAGGAAATTGTGATAAGAACATCACACATATTTAAATTTGTGAAATTTTTGTTCAATGTTTTTATAAATCATAAGATATCGAATTAAACATTTCAGAAAAATCTGCTAATTTAGAAAAGAGTATTTTAACGTTTACACTACAAAATATCTGTTATCAAACAAATTAAAAGGGATACACAATTAAAATTTCTTTAGTATAAAATATAACCTGCATCAACAACTCCAGATTAAAACTTTGTTTATGACTTGGTTGTGATAATATTGTTGCTGGAGTAATTTAATTTTAATATGAATATACAAGATACGGAAAAGCAATATTCTTGTGAAGTATGTGGATATTCTTAGTCTCAGAAGTCAAAATTAGTGATACATATGAGAAATCACACTGGGGAAAAGTCACAATTTTGTGATGTATGTGGATATTCTTGTTCTGATGAATCAAAATAAGTGACACATACAAGAACGCACACTGGGGAAAAGCCATATTCTTGTAAAGTATGCGGATATTCTTTTTCTGTGAAATCGTTAGTGGCACATATGAGAACAAACACTGCTGAAAAGCCACATTCTTGTGAAGTGTGTGGACATTCTTGTTCTGAGAAATAAAATTTAATGATACATATGAGAACTCACACTGGGGAAAAGACACATTCTTGTGAAGTATGTGGATATTCTTGTTCTAAAATGTCAAAATTAGTGATACATATGAGAACGCACACCGGGGAAAAGCCACATTCTTGTGAAGTGTGTGGATATTCTTGTTCTCGAAAATCAAACTTAGTTATACATATGAGAACTCACACTGGCGAAAAGCCACATTCTTGTGAAGTATGTGGATATTCTTGTTCTCAAATGTCAAAATTAGTGATTCATATGAGAACTCACACTGGGGAAAAGCCACATTCTTGTAAGGTGTGTGGATATTCATGTTCTGTTAAATCAAATTTAGTGATGCATACGAGAACACACACTGGGGAAAAACCACATTCTTGTGAAGTATGTGGATATACTTGTTATCGAAAATCACACTTAGTTTCACATATGAGAACTCACACTGGGGAAAAGCCACATTCTTGTGAGGTATGTGGATATTCTTGTTCTCAAAAATCACACTTAGTTACACATATGAGAACTCACACTGGGGAAAAGCCACATTCTTGTGAAGTATGTGGATATTCTTGTTCTCGAAAGTCAAAATTAGTAAGACACATGAGAACTCACACTGGGGAAAAGCCACATTCTTGTGAAGTATGTGGATATTCTTGTTCTGAAAAATCACACTTAGTTATACATATGAAAACTCACACTGGGGAAAAGCCACATTCTTGTGAAGTATGTGGATATTCTTGTTCTCAAAAATCAAACTTACTTATACATATGAAAACTCACACTGGGGAAAAGCCACATTCTTGTGAGGTATGTGGATATTCTTGTTCTCAAAAATCACACTTAGTTACACATATGAGAACTCACACTGGGGAAAAGCCACATTCTTGTGAAGTATGTGGATATTCTTGTTCTGAAAAATCAAACTTAGTTTTACATATGAGAACTCACACTGGGGAAAAGCCACATTCTTGTGAAGTATGTGGATATTCTTGTTCTCAAAAATCCCACTTAGTTACACATATGAGAACTCACACTGGGGAAAAGACACATTCTTGTGAAGTATGTGGATATTCTTGGTCTCGAAAGTCAAAATTAGTAAGACACATGAGAACTCACACTGGGGAAAACCCACATTCTTGTAAAGTATGTGGATATTCTTGTTCTGAAAAATCAAACTTAGTTATACATATGAAAACTCACACTGGGGAAAAGCCACATTCTTGTGAGGTATGTGGATATTCTTGTTCTAAAAAATCACACTTAGTTACACATATGAGAACTCACACTGGGGAAAAGCCACATTCTTGTGAAGTATGTGGATATTCTTGTTCTGAAAAATCAAACTTAGTTTTACATATGAGAACTCACACTGGGGAAAAGCCATATTCTTGTGAAGTATGTGGATATTCTTGTTCTCAAAAATCCCACTTAGTTACACATATGAGAACTCACACTGGGGAAAAGACACATTCTTGTGAAGTATGTGGATATTCTTGTTCTCAAAAATCAAACTTAGTTATACATATGAAAACTCACACTGGGGAAAATATATCAAATGTTCTTCCGACCCAAAAATAAAAATGGGATATGAGTCGAATGGATTCACCAATCATTTTTATAACCAACGGCTGTGCTAAACAACCAATGAAAACGTCCCAACATATTTACAAAAAATTGTCGAATTTTGGATTCAATCAGTTCACCATTTACTACGTCACAGACCGCAATTAATTCTTGGCCATCATCTTGGTTACTGATCTGAACTATGCCGCCATCTTGGTTACTGACAAGAACTACGCCGCCATCTTTGTTCAACACAATATCTTAGAACTTAAGATGTTAACTACGCCACGGACTGCATTTGATTATTAGTCGCCATCTTGGTTACTGATCTGAACTACGTTGCTTTCTTTGTTCAACACAATGTCTCCAACCTTAACAGGTTATGGGCCCAGCCACCGTCTTTTCTTTGACGGATCGGAATCTAAATTCTAATTGTTGCAGGCAAATTTCTGGGATATCTAAGGCTTCGAAAACTTAATAAGTTATGGGCCCAGCATGCTTCCACGCTTTTTTTTTTTACAAGGTGGTCACCACTTACCAAGGCCTGGAAGCCACTCAGGGATAAGGGTTAAGAGTTGTTCTGAAACTAATCATGGCTTACACTTCTAGAGGTTATGGACCCAATGTGTGTCTTTATTTCGATGGATCTGAATCAAAATTTGAATTGCGGCAAGTGAAATTTCTAGAATATCTACGAATTCAAAAGCTACACAAAGTACTTCAAACACAACCTGAAAACAGAAACGTCCCCGACTTCATTGAAAAGAACGCTGTCTTTGCGGAATTAATACAGTGTTTAGATGATTAAAGTCTATCACTGGTAATGAGAAAAGCCCTGGATGATGGCTGCAAAGCATTAAACATATTGAGAGAGCATTATTTATCGAAAGGAAAATGCAAACTTATTTCTTTACATATATATTTTTTTAGTTTCAAAACAGTTTCCGATAGTTCGTTTTTTTTACATAGGCATCACCACATTATCAAGGCCCAGAGGCCACTCAAGGATAAGGGTTAAAGAGTGTACAGTAGAAATTGGACAATATAGTAATCATTAGTAAGGAAAATTTGGTAAATTTGATAACTTATATAAAACGGCTCGTCATGAATTTATTTACGTTAGACTTGAACACAACCATATTGTAGTCAGCCGGAAAGCAGGAAAATGGAAGACAATTCCACAGGCGTACAGTTCTAAGAAAGAAGCTTTGTTCATGGAATCTACATTAAGGTTTAGGCACAGATAAAGAGTGGGGGGAATTATTGATAGTGTTTACAGCTTGATGAGTGTTTCTTGTGAAAGTTTGACGAGGGGGGACCATAGATTGAAGCTCAGTCGAACACTTTCATGAAAATAACGATACATCAGAGACAAACTCGCAACATCTCTTCTGTGAGATAGAGGTTGCAAGGAGGAGAAAAGGACATCTCCTATGAGGCTAGGAAGTCTATTTTGAACTCTATCAAGGCAGGACAAGTCCTTTCTAGCAGCTCCTGCCCAGATGTGGCAACAGTATTCCATCCTTGGACGTACCTGGCTCTTATATAGATAGAGAATAGCATCAGCAGTGAGATATTTACCGGATCGATAGAAAGATCTCACCATTTATCCAGCGGCCTTGGCAACAGATTTGATGTACGTGTTCCATTTAAGATCATGAGTAATGGTCAAGCCCAGAAGCTTGTCAAAACTTGAGGCCTCCTGAAGACGAGAGCCATTCATTTCAATTGATACCATATGTGGATCAGAATGTTGATGATGTAAAGAGAGAAGCTTGGTTTTAGATGCATTAAAAGTAACCAGCCACTCCTTTCCCCATTGTACTACGTGCTCAAGATCAGAGGAGAGAGAATTGGAGAGAACTTGGTCGTTTACTGTCTTAGATGTGGTACCATAAATGGTAGTGTCGTCAGCATAAATGTCTACGAATGATGTAAGGATGTGATTTGGAAGATCATTAATGTAGATCAGGAAAAGAGTTGGGCCCAGGATGGACCCCTCAGGGACACCGGCATTAATACTGTGAGCTTCTGATTTTTGCCCCTCAACTACTACTCTTATGAACCTATCAGAAAGAAATGATTTAATAATTGAGAAGACATTTCCAGCTATACCATAGCTAGCGATCTTATGCCATACCCTATCAAAGGCTGTAGATATGTCAAGAGCAATTGACCTAGAAAGATTGCCACCGTCGAGAAATTTGCTAATCCTATGCGATATTACTGTAAGCACATCTGCTGTAGATCTAGCAGAACGGAAACCATATTGAGTGTCACTAAGAAGGTTATTTTTGTTGAGATGGTTGATTACTTCTGTATTTAACACAGATTCTAGCAACTTACTCATGACGCAGAGGAGACTTATTGACCTGTACTGAAAGGGGGATGAGCGATCACCTGAATTCTTAAATACAGGGCATACTGATGAAATTTTCCAGGGAGATTGGAAACTATTCTCCTTAAGACAACGTTTAAACAGTTTTGTAAGTATGGGCGCTAGTTCAGGTTGAAGTTTTTTGAGTACTATAATAGGAATACCGTCAGGGCCAGTTGCTTTACTGGAATCAAGGTTTTTGATTGCTTCCACGCTTGAACCTCTATTAATCAACCACCGTATTAAATATGAGAAATCGGTGCCGTTCCCCCCCGATCTTATGAAAGGGCATGGCGAGCACTTTTTGAGATGACAAGATGCCTACTTATCGAATCGAAATTAGTGCATAGTTTATGGACATACACTTTAATGGCAGCAGCATATATCAGAAATAGATCGTTCAATAAGAGGCTAGAAAAAACGCCGTATGAAGCGTTTTGCAGTGTAACACCTAAAAAGCTAAAAAGGTACTTTCATAGGTGACGATAAAAATAGTCCGGCATACTTAATCTACTTTGCAGCTCAAAATACTATAAAAAGGTTTAGATGTGTAAAATTCAATGATGCATTAAATTTAAAAAATGGCGATCCACTGAATGAAAAACGTGAAATATTGCCTAGCATCTTAATCGATCACAATAAAAATAGTAATAACGACGACAATTACAGTACTTCTGACAAAAACAGTAATCAGACACGTCGATACCTAATAAGGGAGCGAAAAAGTGTAGACTTCTTGCAAATTGAAAAGATACAAGATTATGCCGTTGATTACTGTTATTTGTTGAACAGCATACCGGAAAGTTATAATGAGGCGATTAATTCAAAAAATCACCAAGAATGGGAAGAAGCTATGGTATCCGAATTGAAAGCTTTATCTGAAAATAACACATACGAAATAGTGGCAAAACCAACAGATAAAAATATAATTTCTTCACACTGGGGTTTTTTCCAAAAAAAATCACAGCTTCTGGCAGTTAAACTTTTAAAGCAAGATTTGTGGCGAAAAGTTTCTCACAAATTCCTGGAGTGGAATATTGTGCAACATTTTCACCAACGACAAATTTAACAACAATTAGAATTTTATTACAACTTGCCACTCAATACAATTTAAAAATACATCAAATGGATGTAAAAAATGCTTATTTAAATGCTCTGATTGACTGTGAAATCTACATTTACCCTCCAGAGGGATTTAAAATGAAAAATAAAAATTGGGCGTGGAAATTAAATAAATCGTTATATGGACTAAAATTAAGTGCACACAATTGGAATTTAACACTCCATAATTATTAAATAGAACAGGAATTCAAACAATGTCCCGTAGACGTTTGCATGTATACCAAAAATGTAGGTAATAAATTGTTGATTTTGGGTTTTTGGGTTGACGATATATTACTCGCCTAAAACTGTGACAACACTAAGAGATGTTAAAAATGAATTAAATAAAAAAAATTAAAATGGCCAATCTTGGACGACTGTCATGGTTCCTCGGTATAAAATTTACCTGTGAAAATGAAACTATAACTATGACCCTATCACGATACATTGAAAAATTCTGCTGAAGTTTGTAATGAAAGATTGTAAGCCGCGTTCAACTCCCGTTAAAATGGACATAAATAAAAAATATATGTCCATTGTAGGGAGCCTCATCTACTTGATGACCGCAACAAGGCCTGACATATTTTACACTGTAACAAAGCTATCTATAAACTTATTGAAACCGACAATTAAAGACCTTACTCGTGAACAATGAATCCTTCGTTACCTAAAAGGAACCAAGGAACAATCTTTAAGATTTAAAAAATCTACATATCCTCTAAATTTAGAAAGCTTTTCAGATTTAGATTGGGCTAATTCTGCGGATAGAAAGAGTATAGTGGGGTATTGTTTTAGACTTTTTAAAAAAATGTTTTATTCAATTTTCACCCCAAACAAGGCACAGTGCCACTTTGAAGCAGGGGGCTATTATCAGGGACTTAATTAGCGGGGTAATTATAAAGGGAGATGAGGAGAAAAATGTTTGTTGACATTACACTTGAACTTCTGCATATCGTTGCAGTTGGGAGGGACAGAATCCCGGAAGGGAGTTCCAAAAACCCGCAGTTCTGGGGAAGAAACTATTGGAGTAAAAGGTTTTCTTGCACCTAGGGATCTCTACTGTAAAGGGATGAGACTTAGTAGCTTGTCGGGGGTAGTTACGTCGGTGAGGTACAAGTGTTTGCAGTTCGTCAGAGCATTCACCATTGAAGTATTTGTAGAAAAGGCAGAGTTATGCAACATCTCGTCGATGGGACAGAGGCTGAAGCCTAGATGACAGTTCAGGACCTATCAGGTTGGCGACTCTCTTTTGA
The DNA here is from genome assembly GCF_053919585.1 of Euprymna scolopes. Classification (NCBI taxonomy): domain Eukaryota; kingdom Metazoa; phylum Mollusca; class Cephalopoda; order Sepiida; family Sepiolidae; genus Euprymna; species Euprymna scolopes. The sequence goes on along the minus strand of NC_136527.1, from coordinate 197,775,103 downwards.
ACCCTGTCCAGGAGCGAGAGACAAGAAGCAGATGCACCAGCCCAGATATGACAACAATACTCCATACATGGTCGAATGGTTGCCTTATAGAGGTATAGGATACTGTCAGGCGTAAGTAGTTTTCTAGCACGGTAGAGGGAGCCAACCTTCCTTGCAGCAGCCTTGACAATGCTCTCAATGTATCTATTCCAGTTCATATTCCCTGTAAACGTAAGGCTGAGGACTTTAAAAGAAGTACTTTCAGGCAATGTGTTCTTGGCCATTGCTATTGGTGGTAGAGAAGTTTCTTGTAGTTATTGAAGGAAACAAGCTTAGTCATAGCAGCATTGAATGTGACCAACCATTTTTGTCCCCATTCCACTACAGATTGGAGGTCATCCTCTAGTGTTTCTGCCATTTCCTTGGATATGTGTTCATTTGTTTTCCCCTCATATCTGTTATAGAGAGTGGTGTCATCGGCAAATATACCCATCTCCGAAACAATTTTATCAGGGAGGTCGTTTATGAATATCAGGAATAATAGAGGTCCAAGGATAGACCCCTGAGGTACTCCCGCATTTATGTCGTATTGTTTGGATGTACGACCGTCGAGGACAACTTTGATTTTTCTATTACTTAAGAAGGATTTAATTACATTATGAATTCTTCCAGTGATTCCATATGATCTAATTTTCCTTAGAAGACCATCGTGCCATACCCTGTCAAAAGCCTTAGATATATCAAGGGCCACCGCTCTACCCTCCCTTGTTTTATCCAATGAACGGTATATACGTTCAGAAACTACAGTTAAGATATCTGCTGTTGAACGGGCTTGCCTGAATCCATATTGTTTGTCAGTCAGGAGTTTAGCAGCTGTTAGGTGCTGGACTAGACTGTCAAAGACTGGACCTATGATCTCTTGGAAAACTAAAAAGCAACAAATTGTTGCCCTTTCTACTTGTGAAGCAGAATATGTGGCTCTTACACATTCCGCACAGGAGGCAATTTTTCTGAACACCCTTCTAAAATTTATTTTAAAACCAGGTAAAAAACCTATAGTAATTCATTGTGATAATCAGAGAAGCATCTTATTAGCAAATAATTCTAGGATTCATCAAAGGTCGAAGCATATTGATATCAGATATCATTTTATAAGGGATGAAATAAGAAAAAAAATCTATTACTCTTACTTATTTGACGTCTGAGAATAATTTTCATTTAACCTATAAAAAGAATAAAATTAAGACATTTTATAACCGAACTTTTAAGAATCTAATTATGAATAAATCTATTTTCAGAAACCCAAAATGAGAAGCATGAACGGTTAAAATCACACCAAAAGAAATTGTAAATTGTCCCGGGCACGACGTTAAACTGCGACCATTTCTACCTTACTAACCAAATTAACCAATTAATATGTAACAGAATGTTTCCAGTTTTTCTTACAAAAAAACACTTGTTAAAACACTTTTTAAACTTCCTATTTGTCAAATAGTTCTTTTAGTATCTCTTTATTTCATTAGGCAAACATTTGTTAAAACAAAACAAAAATTGTATATTTGTGAATTTTTGTGCATATGTTTATATGTATTTGAAAAGTATTCTATTTGAATGTTTATATATATTTAAAAAGTGTTTATTTGTATATGTATCAAAAAACATGTCTTCTTTTTGCACACGTTATACCAATATATTAATTATTTTTTACCAATGAGAATAAAGACAAATTCCCATAAAACCAGAAGAAAAAGAAAACAATTATTTTATTGGTTTATTTTTCTTTGTTCATTTATTTTTCTTTATTTATTTTTCTTTCCTTTTCTCAAGTGAAACCAAAATTGAATCTGAACGTATTTTTCCATTATATCAAAAAAGGGGTGTGTGTAAAATGTTTTGACTTGTGATGGGGTGTATGAGACGAATGGATTCGCCAATCATTTTTATAACCAACGGCTGTGCTAAACAACCAATGAAAACGTCCCTAAATTATTATAAGAATTGTCGAATTTTGGATTCAATCAGTTCGCCGTTTATTACGTCACAGACCGCACTTAATTCTTGGTTACTGATCTGAACTACGCCACCATCTTGGTTACTGATCTGAACTACGCCGCCATCTTTGTTCAACACAATATCTCAGAACTTAAGAGGTTAACTACGCCATGGACCGCATTTGATTATTAGTCGCCATCTTGGTTACTGATCTGAACTACGCCGCTATCTTTGTTCAACACAATGTCTCAAAACTTAACAAAACATCACACCAAATCTTTGCACCAGCAGACGTCAACTACAAAGCTCGGTGAAAATTTCAGTGGTTACACACTGGACTCCACAATGGAAGAATTTGATAATCCAGCAACCCTAATCGTTCGAAAGAAGAGAAAGGACTATACAAAAAGGGAATTGAAGACAAGACTAGAAGGATGGCAACAACATAAGAGAGCAGGAAAGTTCATGGAAGAACTGAACCAAAACTACATTGACAAGAAAGCGTCACTGCAATGGCTTAAAAGTGACAAGTTGCCATTTGATGAAGAACGATTAATTATAGATGCACAAGACGAAGGCTTACTCACAAATGGATTTAAGAAAATGGTTGGTCTACAAAAACAGACCAATGCAGATTCTGTCACTCTGCTGTTGAAAGCCCAAGCCACCTAATGTCTGGATGCAAGGTCCTTCTAGCCGATGGTCATTACACTGCTCGCCACGACAAAGTTTGTAGATACTTACATTAGAAAATCTGTGGAGAGATGCAACTAGATAGGTCGTTGAACATCGGGGAACATGAATCACCACCGATAACATCAAATGGAAAAGTGACAATGTTCTATGACAAAGACTTACAGGCGGGCAGATACATAAAAGACAAAGTCATCAAGCCAAATATAGTAATATGAAACAAGCCCGAAAGGGCTGCACTCATTATCGACGTCACAGTTCCAAACAACTTTTGCTATAATAGAGTAGAACGGGAAAAGATAACAAAATATCAGAACCTAAAAATGATCTAAAAACAACATGGTTTCTGAAAGAAATAAACATCATATCATTTATGACAGGAGCGACTGGCCTAATAAAAAAGAACCTTCATAAATACATAGAAGAAATCCCTGGAAAAGCAAGCTATAAGATAGAAGCCATAAAGAGCTGTCGGATATAAATTAAAACTATAACAGAATCAAGTGTTATCCACAGAAAGGAGCCCCTTTATCTCTTCAAACTAACAAACGTAAAATAAAAAAAAAGAGAAAAGCCACATTCTTGTGATGTATGTGGATATTCTTGTTCTGATAAATCAAATTTCGTGAGACATGAGAACTCACACTGGGAAAAAACTGGGAGAGAACTTGAATGTCTACTAGACACTGTCACCGAGTATCTAAGATCTCTCTGTACAGGGTTTTTCAGAACAACCTGACATGAGGATACTTTTTCCATAGACGTAAACCTGACCACATATTCAAAATCACACAATATTCGCTGCCCAAATAAGATCTCACTATGGCTAACCCACATTAGCTTTTACGAGGAACAGCAATAGCACGAAGCTTGATACTCTACGAGACTTGTACTGGAATCCAGTAATACATAAAGACTAAAATAAAATATATACTACAACGTATGAAATAGGTTAATGTGGAGAGAAAAAAATTATGTTCTCAATTTCGTTACTAACTCAGTGTTTGAGAGATAAAAAACTGAAATTGAACATTCGAATATCTATGTATCTCATATAGACTTCAAGTGTTAGCCCCAGGTTGTGGGCCCCTTGACTTCTGAGAACTTCGACTGAAGTAAAGTAAAAAACAAAAATGAGAAAAAGACACATTCTTATAAAGTGTGTGGATATTCTTTTTCTACAAAAAGGAAAGTTAGTGATACATATGAAAACTCACACTGGGGAAACGCCACATTCTTGTAAAGTGCGTAGATACTCATGTTTCAAAAATCAGACTTTGTGATACAGAAAAGATCTCACACTGGAGAAAAGCCGCATTCTTGTAAAGTGTCGATATTCATGCATAACAATCAACATTAGTTACACATGAGTGTAACCGTAATGAATTATTATTTATTACTAACCAAAACGTTTATTACTAATCGTTTACTCTAATTACTTTTATGTTTCTGTTACGTTTATTATCAACTTTCTTACGTATCTTATGTGGGTGTTCTTACGAATTTTACTTTCATAACGAGCATTATCTTTCAATAGCACGCAGCAAAGTACACTAAAGTAAAATTAAAAAAAAAAACAGACAAAACATCACCCGATAAAAGGAAAAGTGGACCGTTACAATTCTCCCCGTCTTTCTCTCTTTTAAAAATCCATGAAATGCATAACTACGAAGAATCTCTTAAAAAAACAATTAATACTTTCAAAACAAAGAAAAAAAAATGTCAGTGCCATGCGTTACCGCCTTCGAGTGGTCAACAAAAGTCATCAGTTCGGCTACAAAAATCAATATTTTCCGCCAACAGTCACTTAATAACCATTTAAAGTCAATGTGAAATCAATAACAATAACACAAAAAATAAAAGAAAACACATTTGTTTTTCTGCTTTTCTCCCGATGTAAGCATGTGGATTTTTTCTTTCTTACTTTCTCTTCTTTTTTTCATCTCCCACAAAAAAAAAACACACGATTTGTATTTTTTTCTTATCAATTACGTTGTTTAGCCTTTTCTTTTCTTTAAAGACCCATTGATTTTTTTGTCTTATCAATTACGACGTCTAGCTTTTTTCTTTTTTTAAAGACACATTTACGTCGTTATTGTTTTTTTTGTCTTATCAATTACGACGTCTAGCTTTTTTCTTTTCTTTAAAGACACATTTACGTCGTGATATTTTTTGTCTTATCAATTACGTTGTCTAGCTTTTTTCTTTTTTTTCTTTAAATACCCATTTACGTAGTGATTTTCCGTCAACATAACAAGGTTTAGTCTCGCATCGATGATGCTACCTGCTCAAAAATCGACATCAATGTTACCGTCATGAAATGGTGTATTATTATTATTATTATTATTATTATTATTATTATTATTATTATTATTATTTTATTACTTATTATTATTACTAATCGTTTACTCTTATGTTTTTCTTACGTTTATTGATGTGTGTTTATCAACGTTCTTACATTTAAGTGCGTGTGTTCTTACATATCTTACACGCAGTCCACTGTTATGTGTGTGTGGGTGTGTGTGTGTGCTTATTCTTCTACAGTTCTTTGCCTTGAAAGTTTCCAGGATGTGTATGTGCAACAATATAATGCGAACATACCTGATTGTCTTCCATCTTGCTGGGGATGGTGCTGCAGACAGATTCAGCAATGAACAACGAGATGGACTGAAGCTTCAATCTTTTTATTCAAGGCAAGCCTAACATCTCGGACCCTGGTTGTCAGGAGAGACCCGAAATCTCCCGTCTACATTCCTCTGCTGCTAAGAACAACTCCACCCGTGCGGTCGTCAACCGGAAGCCTACAACCACAATTCCTGTATCACCCCTTAATTTCCGGTACATTCTATCTAGGTCGTTCAAGGTGACTTTGCTTGATGCCTGTAAAGCTTTACCTTTCTGACCCTGCTAAATCATTGATGAAAAATCAAAATATTCTTATATAACTTTCTAGTTCTAAAAACTAACTATATAGCAATTAAACTGGGATTTCCATTGCTACATCTCTCCTCTCATCATCTTATCAAAATGTATGGCCTGAGCATACATTTTCAACTATCCCCATTTCCTTCTAAGGGGAACACGTATATCCATTCGGATAGCAAAGAAGGCTGTCACCATAATCCTCAAATTCTCACAGCCCATGGCCGATTCGTTACATGTCAACGCTCTCCATCCTCTTGTCATCTCACCAATTACCACGGTAATACATGACTCTACAGCCTCTGCCTCAGCTCCATCGTGGAAACACACATCTCCATGTCTGGGAATTGCAAACCGGCTTTATTAACCCGTAGCACGCGGGAACAAGGACATTTCCACATAAGCATTACTTGTTTAAGCTGGTCCGTACTAGGTACCAGAGAAACGTCCCAAGAAAAAACCCCATCTAAACTCAGGAATCCTCCTGTACTTCCTATTTCACCGTCCATAACGATTCATAACCAAACTAAATACTCTTCACAGACAAGCCTTTCTTCCCGGATTGCACACAAACTTCATTACTCAGGCCCCAACCTGTCTGTCGTACTCTTCACTGACACACCAATTATACAGAAAACCCCTCCCAATTGCTTCACTGAGATCAGTTTCTAGTTCTGAAATACCGTCTATAATTCAGAATCATTCGAATCTCCCAGGCTTGTCACGTTTCAAGCGTTCAACAATTCATAGAGGCAAGATCGACCACACGCTACCTTAACTAGCGGCTCAGAGACAGAGATTTCTATCTAGCAGATTTTCTGTCGTGTGATATCTCCATTTCATTGCCAACCGCTTTAGCCAACCAAATCTGATAAATTCCCCTTTCGCACATCTTAAATTCCTTAATAAAGTATCTAAATCTATCTCCCCCCCTCCATGTGAGGCAACTCAACCGGGTAATGCCACTCAGGTCGTACTCAATAATATTTACAACATATAACATTTAACATATAACTGATACACATACATACAATTCACAACCTATCGAATTCTAGCTAATTCACTGACCTTTGTAACCTCCACATATCATAGTCTGTTTTTTTTCTCTTCCCGCTAATCGCCTAAAAATTTTGGTGCAAGTCTATAAATTGGCCAACAAATCTTTTATACAATAAAAATCTGAAAAAAATCTTTATAATGTACATACTTGTTACTGCATGAAAATGTCATATTCCAAAAATCACGTTAATCGATCAAGTAGTTTTTTTTATTTAAGAAAATCAAATATTATCAGAGGATTCATCGAAGAAATAGCCACGCGACATCTTGTTTGAGAGATAACGCAACTAACGACCCCTGGCAGAAATATGGGTCAACAAGGGCAGTACATGCAGACAATCGAATATTTTATCAATCAAGTACTTTTTTTAATCAAATTTTACGATTTTTAGGGATAATAAATAAATAAATAAATAAATAAATTGACTTCTTTTAATAAAGAGAATGTGGAGAACACTAGTTTTTTTTTGTTCGTCTGAAAACAGACTTTAATAAGCGAAGTACTTTTTTTTTAAGAAAAAAAAACAAATTTTACGGGTTTTAGGGATAATAAATAAATAAATTTACTTCCTTTAATAAAAAGAATGTGTATTTTAATAAAGAGAATGTGGAGGGCAGACCATCGACTATTTTTAGTTTTTTTTTTTTTTTTGTCGAAAACCCTTTTTGGGTTTGTATTACTGTACACATAGATTCGAAAACGTTGTCAAAACAAATATATAATAAATAAATGTTATCAAAGGCGAGATACGTTACTTTTCTACCTAACTGGATAATTTTCTAGCGTTTTTATTTAATGTAACATGTTTATTCAGCTCGAAAAACATACAGCGTTTACCGATGTATTGGAAAATTCAAAATGGCGCCCGGCTCTCTTTCATACAGTAAATTTGGGAAAAGAGGGTATAAAAAAAAAAAACTAGACAAAATACTGTTAGAAAGTCGCTCAATATGTTACCATGACATAGGCAGACATATATTCAGTGAGTTTTTAGCAGTATTTTGTATATATATTTTTTTATTTTTAACTCATTTTCCACAACATACCGTGTTCAACAGAGAAGCCGGCGCCATTTAAAATTTTCCAATACATCGGTAAATACTGTATGTATTTCGAACTGAATAAACATGTTACAATGAATAAAAACACTAAAAAAAATTATTCAGTTAAGTAGAAAAGTAACTTATCCTTCCTTTGATAACATTTATTTGTTTTTTGACAACTTTTTCCAATCTATGTGTACAAACCCAAAGACAGAAGTCAATTTATTTATTTATTATCCCTAGAAATCGTAAAAATTGATTTTCTTTAAAAAAAAAAATAAATAAAAAAAAAGTACTTGATTGATAAAATATTTGATGGTCTGCATGTACTGCCCTTGTTGACCCATATTTCCGCCAGGGGTCGTTAGTTGCGTTATCTCTCAAACAAGATGGCGTGTGGCTTTTTCTTCGATGAATCGTTCGATAATATTTGATTTTCTTAAATAAAAAAAATACTTGACCGATTTACGTGATTTTTGGAATATGACATTTTCATGTAGTGACAAGTACGTACATTATAAAGATTTTTTTCAGATTTTTATAGTAAAAAGATTACTTATGGCCCATTTATAGACTTGCAGCAAATTTTTATATTATACTTCCATCATTATTAACTAACAAAATTTTATGTTTACCCCGAAATAACCAAGGATCCTACCCGCGCTAGTACATTACAAACAATCTCAATACAAATGTGTGTAAAAAAAAGATATATACAATTTTTTTTATTTTTTCCACACAAAAAAAAGCATTCAATCACAATGCCGCCCGGTCAGAAAACAATAATACATGGTTCATAGACAAAAATTATCAATACATCATTTAAATATTTTTTCAACATGACCATTCGGATAGCAAAGAAGGCTGTCACCATAATCCTCAAATTCTCACAGCCCATGACCGGTTCATTACATGTCAACGGTCTCCATCCTCTTGTCATTTCACCAATTTCAACGGTAACACACGACTCTACCGTTTTCCGCCTCAGCTCCATGGAGGAAACACACATCTCCATGTCTGGGAATTGCAAACCGGTTTTATTAACCCATGGCACGCGGGAACAAGGACGTTTCCACATAAGCATCACTTGTTTAAGCTGGCCCATACTAGATACCAGAGAAACGTCCCAAGAAAAAAAACCCACCTAAACTCAGGAATCCTCCTGTACTTCCTATTTCACCGTCCATAACGATTCATAACCAAAATAAATACTCTTCACAGACAAGCCTTTCTTCCGGATTGCACACAAACTTCATTACTTAGGCCCCAACCTGTCTGTCGTACTCTTCACTGACACACCAATTATACAGGGGACTAACAGAAACCCCCTCCCTATTGCTTCACTGAGATCAGTTTCTAGTTCTGAAATACCGTCTATAATTCAGAATCATTCGAATCTCCCAGGCTTGTCACGTTTCAAGCGTTCAACAATTCATAGAGGCAAGATCGACCACACCCTAACTTAACTAGCGGCTCAGAGACAGAGATTTCTATCTAGCGGATTTTCTATCGTGTGATATCTCCATTCCATTGCCAACTGCTTCAGCCAACCAAATCTGGGAAATTCCCCTTTCGCACATCTTAAATTCCTTAATAAAGTATCTCGATCTATCTCTCCCACCATGTGAGGCAACTCAACCGGGTAATGCCACTCAGGTCGTACTCAATAATATTTACAACATATAACATTTAACATAAAATGTACATACATATATACAATTCACAGCCTGTCATTGTTTCGGTCTGAAATTCGCATAAAAAACCCAAATTATCGAATTTTACCTAATTCACTTACCTTTGTAACCTCCACATAAAATAGTCTGTTTTTTTTCTCTTCCCGGTAATCGCCTAAAAAAAATTTAAATTATACTTCCATAATTATTAACTAACAAAATTTTATGTTTACCCCGAAATAACCAAGGATCCGACCCCCGCTAGTGCATTACAGACAATCTCAATACAAAAGTGTGTAAAAAACATATATACAATGTTTTCTTTTTTCCATACAAAAAAAGCATTCAATCACAATGCCGCCCGGGCAGAAAACAATAATACATGGTTCACAGACAAAAATTATCAATACATCATTTAAATATTTTTTCAACATGATCACCTTACGGCAAGTCAGCCCTTTCTTTTTCTCGAAGCCTCACTTTACCCCTGCCTGTAAAACCTGTAGAAGACACAAATAGACCCCTTTTCTTCTCGCGCATTCGCTTCCTCTGAGTGAGTGATGCGGCCTTAAACTGTCCAATCTGAGGACTTGCACATGAATACGAATTAACCCCTAGGGACCAGACAGCTTCCGGTCCCAGAAGAAAACTCTCGCTCTTACGATACCAGCCTTCGACGGTGTTAGACGTCTGTTTGCTTCGCTGCCCCTACTAAAGGTATTGACGACAGCCACTGGCTGTAACTACCTCGTAAGGCAGTGGAGACCCGACTCTACTTTCTTCCTTCCTTTCTTTCTAAAGTACGTTTTGCGAATAAACCTTTCCCTTGTTAAGTTGAAGAAGTTGTTTGTCATTTGTTTATAGAATTGTGTTATTTTATTTTATTGGGGAAATTCCTTTATTTTATTAGGGAAATTGACCTTAAATTGTATGCCAGCTCTGACACCGATCTGCACCACCTTCTGCAGGTAGTACACACATTCTCCAGCACGTTGCTCTCTGGCAGTGAATTTTTTCTATCACCAATACAACAGACTCAACCTTATGTGTTTACTTGCGTCATGCTCTTTGAAGGTTTAAAATATTTTCTGAATTTGTAAATTTGATTTCTTTTATAATTGCGTCAGTTTATTTCATCTGCAGATTACGGAGAAATACGACAATGAAATATTAAAATATGATTAAAACCAATGTGCGTATTAGTATCATACTTTTTTGACATAAACGTATTTCATCTGCATAAAACGGTTCTTTAATTCATACTGAAAAAGAAGACCGGGGAATATTAAAATCTGCATTAAAATTAATTAAGTTGGAACATTTTATCATCTCCCCAAAAGAAAATAACATAAATGTCTTGTAATTTCATGTTAAATTCTTACCAGGATTTAACTTTTCCACAAACAATTTGTGTCGTTACAACTATTCAATATAAAAAGCAAAATATGAGAAAATATTGGCGTAAAGCAGAATAAAAATAAATTTTATAATAAAATAAATGTCTTTTAATTTCAGGTTTTTGCGTCTAATACCAATATCACTATTGAAATCGGAGCAATAGCCACCTCCAAAATTCACCAGGGAATTACCCACTATATGGAACATGGCGTAACTTTATTAGAAATTAATATTATCAATATAACTTTTGTACCATTTTAAAAAAGAAGGGCAAAATAAAGTAGTAATATTTTTTAAATTTTTTCTTCGTACAAAAATAATGAAATTGCGAGACTAAAATAATGATTACATCAGTGACGGCTTGTGTTAAGATCAGTGGCGGCTCGTTAAGATTGGTGTTAAGATTAGTGTTAAGATTAGTGTTAAGATTAGTGTTAAGATTAGTGTTAAGATTAGTGACGGCTCGTGTTAAAGAAAATACCTATTGTTTTACTATTGTTTAAAAATAAAACAAACATAAAAACTATAATTTATACGTATGCACACGTTTAAAAATACAATAACTTAAAGGAATCCTAAATAGATGTAAATATTTTAAATATTTAACTTATTGCATTCATTTGAAAGTAAACTTAATTCTCCTTGTTTTAATTTGTAAGTAAAGATTGATAATTTTCTCCTTAACTTCTGAATGACTGCTGAAGAACTTTTTTATCAATTGAAAGCACTGCAAGTTCATTTAGTCTTCGCAACCCATGGTGTTCCTTAGAAAAGTGTTTATTCTTTTCAGAGTTGAAAAACAACGTTCTATCTCTTATGTAGTCATGGGAATTGTCAAGATAATTTTTATGAGTTATGTAATTTCACTAAGAACATCGTTTAAATTGTTTTCCAAACTAAATTTCAGGAGATCAATTACTTTGCAATATTCATGGATATCTGACCTACTATAAAATGTTTCTAGCTCAGTTTCAAACTTTTCTTTGTCAATCATGGGATATGCTTCAGTTGTCAAGGATATATCTTCTGTAGGTAGTTTTTTCTTAAAACTAGCAAAGCTTATCTAAAACCAACACAAAGTCAAGTATCTCGATTCCTTTGTGTTCTTAAACCAAAGGAAATGGTTGATTGTTGAATTGCGCCCCCGTTGTATCAAAGTACCTGCAGAATGTCTTCTTGGTTCCTCCTCTTCTCTTCTCTCTCCAATAATCGAGCACAGCATATAATAACAAAACTCTAAAGCACGTCTGACAGCACTGACTTCTGCCAACAGTCCCCCCTCCTCTTAACAACACAGGCTTTTTATATCGCAATATCGTTCACCTCTATTTGCATATTCTTCTAACTCACGTGATCACTACTCTATAAATAAGAGTCTTGACCGTTTCTTTTCTTTCTTTTTATTTATTTTCGGTGTCCGACCCGCACGTGGTCTATCCAGGTAAGTCACGCATTTCTCCACATTATCTTGTAAAACAAGTAGGAAGTATTAAATGTTTAGTTGAAGAATATCTGTCGGTTATGTCAACAGATATATAGTCATACAGTTCTTTATCTTCGACCTTGTGTGTTTGTGAAGGATTTTCGCAGTATTTGGTGTTTCTTATCTCTAAAATAACAGTTTTGTAAATTTGTTATGTATTCATTGACTTTATATATGCTAATTTCCCGAGAAATAATTTCAACATGAGACATAATTTTATGAAATAGCTCAAACCAAAATATGACATTTTCATCGTTCAAATATTTCAGAAATTCTGTCGCTTCTGCAACGGTCTAATCTACATATGATGTTGACTGAATTTCAATGACATTTTTTATGCTTGAACATTTTCATAAACTCTATGTATGTTAAAGTTCAACCTTGTGGCGGATACACGTAGAATGCTTACATCAAGATGCTTCTTGAAACATGGACAGACGCTGTGATGATCTAGAAAAGAAAGTCGGAATAGCCAAAATGTTAAAGATAAATATTCTAGCATTTCGTGTAATGCTTGCTGCATTTCTCATTATTAAATTAAGTTGATGCGCATAACTGTGAGTGAAATGCGCATTACTATAATCTGCTTTTATTTTTACCTGAGCACCAGCTTTTTTGCCTTTCATGACATTTGCATCATCAAATGTGTGTATCAGTTTCTGGCGATTCCATTGAAGAATTATATCTAATTGTTGTAGAATACATTTTGATATCCCATCAGCGGTTTGGTTTTCTGGAATAAAGAATCCCCAAATGCGTTCAAGTATTTTTTCATCCAAGACGTACCGTAAAACAATGATGTTCAGACATATCTGTTGTATCATCAGCCATGACAGCTACAAAGGAAGTTTTGCTAATTTCTGCCCTTATTTCATCATGGTATATTTGTAAAAAAAAACAGTCAAATATGTCATTCTGAATAGTCTTGGAAACACCTTTGAAGATATTACTGGTTTCTAAGTGATTCTTTAAATCTGGATCTAATTAAGATGCAAAATTTAAAAATCCTATAAATACACTTGGATTTACTGAATCATCTTTTTCATCATGTCCTCGTAAGGGAGTTTCAAAGTTCCCAGAAAAGAAAATACAATCAATTATTTTAGATAAAATTTCACGGTTCTTCTTAACATCTGTGTTTTGATGATTGATTGAAAGTCTGCAGGCCTCACTAAGTTTTTCTTTAATATTTACGGTCCCCAAGATCGATAGGGAAACTACATTGTCAACGTGCTTCTCATGCTTTTCAGTTCTATCTTTCATTTTGCTAATAGTTTTGAAACTATCTTTTGTCCATGTTACATCACCCCCTAACAACAAACAAGGAAAGCAGAACAATGCCTTTTTTAGTTCACAACCGCAAAGCCAACTTTTCCGTTGGTACCATTAAAGCTACGAATATACACTTTGTTGTTGCTAATGCCTGACTGAGATATTTGAATATCAGGTGTTGAACGGCTTCTTTTCTTAATTTCAACTTTATCATGGAGAGACAGCTGTGAAAACTCAATCCGTTGAAGTTCATTTACCGTCGCAGAAGTTATTTCTTGGGGATGCAAGGAGACCATGGTTAAATTCTTTTTATATCAATTGTATTGGGAAAGGTAAGCACTAGGTAGTCTATTAGTAGAATAAAAATTAGGGTAGAAGGAATACAATGTTTACGTGATCCTCTTGCGATTCAACTAAACCAGAAGTTCTAACTGAGTTTAATCATACTTTATATCTTTTAGGTCACAGATTTTTATTAACGAAAGAGTTTTACTATTTAACAACGGTTTTATTTATAAAAAGCTTGGTGTTAATTAAAAATAGGCGTATAATAAAATAAGCTTGTCATTAAACTGTCTTTTTTTTAATACAAATATTTTTAACTTTGCCATCATAAGCCGTCGACAAAGGGGTAATACGCAAAAACATTTTAATTAAAAAACACTATTTTAAATTGTATACACTTTACAGAGTAATAAAAAATATACAAAAATATTTCTTTTAAACTTTACAGATTAAATAAAATTTTACGGGATTTTTCCGCAGGCAAATAAACGAAAAACATTTTTTAAATACATTTTATTTACAATTTTTTAATAATTTATTTTTTCATAAAGACAAAATCTTTGAAATTTACTTTCCTGCAAACGATGGTAAAGTTAGGAGTTTACCATTTAAAAATGGTTTTATTGGATAACAGTTTTATTTAAAATTTAAAAATGTGTTTATAACAAAACTTTGTAAATAAAATATAGAATAAAAGTTTACATATTTGTACTATGAGCAAACCAAAAAAAATAAAGATACAAAATTTTATTTACAAATCTTTTTACAACTTTTTATATGAAAATAAAAACAAACTTTGCTATTTACTAAGCTTATTATAAAAACGGTTTTACATACTCGTCTTGTTATTGCACATTTTAATTAAAAAACTTTGTTCAAAGTGTAAAACTTCTTGCTTTGTCCTCGTGGGAGGTAAAAAAATGCTAAAGCTTATATATATACAGTGGGGAAAATAAGTCTTGGACACATCCCATTATTCTTTATTTAACACATTTTTTATGCAGCGAATGACACGAAAATTTAACAAGAAATAGTTACTAACTTAACAATAACAAATAACTTTAGAAATTGGAACCTTTTAATGCATAACAAAAATTATATAATAAAAACGAGAATAGCCTGGAAAAAAAGTGTTGGACACATTGTTTTAAATTATATTTTATTATTATTTTTTATAAATAATGCTGACAATTGTAATTTGTATTTTTATTTTCCGACACTATTATAAGTTTTAGAAGTTTCTTAATTGTTGTAGACCATACTCTAGGTCGTTGGAAAGTATTGAAACACGTTAGTCACCAGTAAGCCATCATGCGTGAAGGTTCTCAGGATGAGTAAACGTAAAAACTCTCTCAAGTCGTCCGTGATTAGATTATTGCCGAGCACAAGAATGGAATTGGTTTTCGGCGTATATCTGCTCAATTCAAAATCCCTGTAAGCACCATAGGAAACCTTATTAGGAAATGGAAGGTGCATGACTCAACCCTGAACCGTCCGCACACCGGAGCTCCTCGCAAGATATCGGATTGAGCAGTGAGAAAAATTGTATAAAAAGTTCAGCAGCAACCGAGAACCACACGAGGCGAACTTCAGAAATATTTGGAAGAAGCAGGGATAGTAGTAACGAAACCAATGATTAGTAATATACTCTGATGCAAGAGTCTTACATCGCGTACACCTCAAAAGACACCATTACTAAAAAATGTCCTGTTAATGCTCATCTGGATTTTGCAAGAGACCACTTATTGAAAAAAGGTGATTACTTCCAATGCGTTAGGTATATAACAAGGATGGATCTTTCAACAAGATAATGATCTCAAATATACTGCTAAAATAACCTCCGATTGGTTCGTACAGAACAAAATAGATGTTCTTAAGTGACCCAGTCAGTCCCCAAACTTAAATCCTATAGAAAATCTATGGAGAGAGCTCAAAATCATGGTCCACAAGCGAGATCCACATAATATTCAGGATTTGAAGAAAGTATGTGTTGAAGAGTGGGCAAAAATCTCGCCTGAACGTTGTCACAAATTAGTTTCGTCGTATAGAAAACGTCTCGAAGCTGTAATAGCCAATAAGGGGTTTTCAACTAAATATTAGATCAAATTGTGTTAGTGTGTCCAATACTTTTTTTCCGGCTATTCTCGTTTTTATTATATAATTTTTGTTCTGCATTAAAAGGTTCCAATTTCTAAAGTTATTTGTTATTGTTTAATCAGTAACTACTTCTTGTAAAATTTTCGCGTCATTCGCTGCATAAAAAATGTGTTAAATAAAGAATAATGGGATGTGTCCAAGACTTATTTTCCCCACTGTATATATATATATATATATATATATATATATATATATATATATATTATATATATATATATATATAATGTGTGTATATGTGTGTGTATATATATATATATGTGTATGTATATATGCGTGTATATATATGTACATATATATGTGTGTATATATATCGTGTGTGTATATATATGCGTATGTATATATATATATATATATGTGTGTGTGTGTATATATGTGTGTGTGTTTATATATGTGTATATATATGTCTGTGTGTATAGATATGTGTATAGATATATGTGTGTATATATGTGTATATATATATGTGTGGGTGTGTATATATATATATGTGTATATATATATATGTGTGTGTATATGTATATATATATATATGCATATATATATATATATATATATATATATATATATATATATTAAGTAATGTGATTGATAATTTAAAATTTTAAAATCCAATTATAATTAAATTAAAACTCCGTAGCATGAGAAGGAACAACAACAAAATCAATTATTTGTACGATCGTTTCGGAAAACAATGCTTTTTATTGTGGTAGACATCAAGTTACGTACAATATTTATTACATATAGTTTTTTAATAAGCAAGGTCTCCTCGTCAGCAAACTTTGAAGGGTTTTTATTAAATTTAAAAGACACCATAAATAAACCTAGCATTAAAAGTAAGGCAGATGTATCTGAAAAAAATTGAAATAAAAGGTCTGGATTTAAAATTTATAAGAAAATTAATATGGGTTAGAGATAGAAAAGAAATAGAGTAAAATATAAAAAAAAATTGTTGTTGTTGTTTCCAATTTTAAAAAATGCATCCAATAACTTTTAAAATAATCTTAAACATGAAAATATTTTTTTTTTATTTCAATCCAATAAAACTATGGATTCTGCTTTTAACAAACGTGAATAAAAAAAGTATGAATCTCCAATCAATAAAAATCTCCGAAGAAAATATTATTCAATCTGACATTAAGATTTTTTAAAAATCAGAATTTTGTTTATTTTTAGTAAAACTTATGTGATTTCTTAGAAAGTAATGTTTATCAAAAACACAATAATTTAATTCAAATATGGCTGAATTGTTAGACAACTTAGCACAAAAACTGCTATTGCGGTTTTTGATTGTTTTGATTTATTTTTTTTTAAAATTCTGAATACATTTATTTTCGTTTGATTATTAATATTTTATCCAATACTTTAGATTTAAGAATGTAATCATGTTCTTCTATAAAGTTTACATAAAATGATCACCCATTTAGTGGCCATCACTTAAAAATTCTAAATCTACTTTTATTGGCCAATAAGTTTCAATAACCTTAAAAATATCCGCAAAGAATTAAAAAAGATATATAATTATTATTAAAGATTTTAAGTTGCAAGTTTCTGTACTCATGCAGAGAGTGATCCGTGCTGAAATAATAACGTTATTATTTTTAAAAGCCATTCTTAACATGGGGAGGAGAGGGTGTTTTGTACCTATTCTGTACTTTAACCTTACAATTGAATAAAAAAAACATATCATAAAACTTTGATTGAACGTGGAAATACGATTTAAAAACTAGCGCAGAACTCGGCATTAGCACCCAAGTTTCATAATTAGAATCTTTATTTTTAATAAATAAGCCACAGAATAGATGAATTTACTAAAAAATACTCATAAGCTTTAACCAGTGACAAATATACCTGATATGGAAACGAATTCGACACACATAACTAATGAACGGACATTTTTACACGAGGAACGAAATAATGCTGACACCGTGTTATTACGATGACCTAAATTCTTTGTCCTTTAGCAGTTGATTTGTTTTTCTTTTAATAATTTCACGTTTAAATCGTGGTTTTATCTTTCAATTTTGATTTTTTATATTTTCATATATTTTATTTCTTAATGAATTGGACACACAAAACAAAAGTTGCATCAATTTACTAAAGAAATCTTAAAAAACAAAACAATTTTTGTGTTTTGAACACAAAAGAAAAAAAAACGAATTCCTTTTTTCTTTCGTATTGAATTTCTGGAATGAAACGTAAGTTATTTTCTTCTCTTTTTGTTTACAATTTCAAAAAAATTATTTTATTTGTTTTATTTATATAACAAAAGCTTTTTCGTAATGTTCCTGTCAAAATTATTTAATTATTTTTTATTGTTACAAATTACGATGCTTTATATATATATATATATATATATATATATATATATATATATATATATATATATAAAACAGCAAAAATAAATTCTTGCGTTTTTTATTTACTACTGCAAACCATAACTTTATTAAAGGTATTTTTGTTTAAACAAAATAATACATTTCCACTAAGATTTAAATAAAAATAATTACTTCATTTTATTCCGCGATCATTATTTGATAAATAATGAAAATTTCATTAAAATTGGGTAATTCCCTGATTTTTGGTGAATTTTTAAGCAAAAGGAGGGGTCAAAATGTTTATACATTTTGAGCAGTGTTTTAATATCGTATGTCGCTTTTCGTTTGATT
Source organism: Euprymna scolopes (assembly GCF_053919585.1). Lineage (NCBI taxonomy): Eukaryota > Metazoa > Mollusca > Cephalopoda > Sepiida > Sepiolidae > Euprymna > Euprymna scolopes. Next base: position 197,756,483 of record NC_136527.1, on the reverse strand, counting down.
ATTAATATTTTATTCAATATTTTAGATTTAAGAATGTGATCATATTCTTCTATGAAGTTTACATAAAATGATCACCCATTTAGTGGTAATCACTTGAAAATTCTAAATATACTTTTATTGGAAAGGTTTCAATAACCTTAAAATATCTCAAAAACTTTTAGAGTAAGGTATCACTTTGCTATATAAATCTATCACAAAATGAGCATTTATTTAAGGGCCAGTTAACAGTCAACAAGACAAGTTTTGTGGCAGAGAAACATTGACTTTTGCTTTCTTAAGTTTTTTTTTTCATTCTATATTTTCATGTAACAATTTAATAAACAAAACATACCATAAAATATAATTCTGTATCTTCATGTAACAATTTAATAATTAAAACATACCATAAAATATAATTCTATATCTTCATGTAACAATTTAATAAACAAAATATACCATATAATATCATTCTGTATCTTCATGTAACAATTTAATAAACAAAATATACCATAAAATATCATTCTGTATTTTCATATAACAATTTAATAAACAAAATATACCATGAAATATAATTCTGTATTTTCATGTAACAATTTAATAAACAAAACATTCAATAAAATATCGTTTTGTATTTTCATGTACAATTTAATAAACAAAGTATTCCATAAAATATCATTCTGTATGTTCATGTAACAATTTAATAAACAAAATATACCATATAATATCATTCTGTATCTTCATGTAACAATTTAATAAACAAAACATACCATAAAATATCATTCAGTATTTTCATGTGAGAATTTAATAAACAAAATATAACAAAATATAATTCTTGATTTTCATGTAACAATTTAATAAACATAAAATACAATAAAATATCTTTCTGTATTTTATGTAACAATGTAATAAACAAAAAATGCAATAAAATATCATTGAGCTAAACAAATCTTTGCATAACGTGACAACATGACAGTTATTAGCTGGCTTTCTACCAGTATTTTGTTAGATTTGCGATTTGTAGCTATTATGGGGATCCCAAAGATGGCTGTTTATGTTAGCTTTATTTTTCTCAGTTCTAACGTAAGGTTCGGCAGTAATTATTTTCAAATTAAAGAAACGCTTCTAAATAAGTTTTACAACAACTTTTTCAGGCAGGTATAAGTGTAACTTGTATTACGTTTGTAAACGTTTATTTGTTATGTATTTATGTTTTTTACAACTTTTTCCTTTTTTTAAGTAAACACACGCTTAAAATATTTCTTTTTTTATCACGTTTTCGTTTATTAAGTGAATAAACGCTTCAAAATACGTTAAAAACACAAGAACTTATCCAGTATGAGGATCCTATTTGACAAAAATCAATTTTAATTATTTTAATTTGCAATTACTTTATCAAGTAACTTTTAAAATGTTAATAGTTACCATTTTTTCCTAAAAATATATATATCTAATAACATAAAACAGTACGGGATTACTTTGTGTAGGGATTGAGTTATGTTGCACAAAAGCCAATTTTACTTGTTTTAATTAACTTCAGTTTGCAATAAACTCAACAATAAGCTATGTTTTACAAAGTCATCTGGAATAGATACATTGAGAGAATTGGCAAGGCTGCTACAAAGAAGGTGAGATCTCTTTACCATGCTAGAAAACTACTTATGCCTGAAGTATACTATTCGCCCATATATGGAGTTGGGCTGGTGCATCTGTTACTTGTCGCTCACACTTGAACAAGGTTCAAAAGAGTCGCCAAACTGATAGGTCCTGAACTGTCATCTAGGCTTCAACCTCTGTCCCATCGATGAAATGTTGCATCTCTCTGCCTGTTCTACAAGTACTTTAATGGTGAATGCTCTGATGAACTATAAGCACTTCTACTCGTTGACGTGTATACCCCCGCCAAACCTGACAAGAAGCTAAATCCCACCCCTTTACAGTAGAAATCCCTATGTGTAAGAAGGCCTTCTACTCCAATAGTTGCTAAAACTGCTAGACTTTGGAACTCCATTTCCGGATTCTGCTTTCCCAACTGTACTGACATGCAGAAGTTCAAATGTAATGTGAACAGGTATCTTGCTACTCATCTCCCTTCATAATATCCTTGTAACTTATGTCCCCGATTGTAGCACCTATTTCAAAGTGGCACTGTACCTTGTTTGGGGTGAAGATTGAATTTTTAAAAAAACTTGCTTCACATATTTTATGGGAAATATAAAAAAAAGTTTTTATGCAGTTATGATAAAAAGTTTTTATGCAGTTATGATAAAAGCAATTAAATGTGATAAAAAGGTTGAAAACAATTAAGTGATAAAAAGGTTGAAAACAATTAAAAGTGATAAAAAGGTTGAAACAATTAAAAGTGATAAAAAGGTTGAAAACAATTAAAAGTGATAAAAAGGTTGAAAACAATTAAAAGTGATAAAAAGGTTGAAAACAATTAAAAGTAATAAAAAGGTTGAAAACAATTAAAAGTGATAAAAAGGTTGAAAACAATTAAGAGTGATAAAAAGGTTGGAAACAGAATTTTTTGTTGGATTTAAATTATTTTTTATAGAATAGGAAGAACATAACATTTTTTATAGAATTTTCTAAAGACATCATATGTGAAACGCATACAATTCTCAGTGGCAAAACTTCAATTTAATGACTGAATAAAATGTTCTGTAAAATAGCAAAGGTGGTAACTAATGACAACATGGGTCATCAGTGTTTGTTGAATATTGATAGTGTCAATGAAACCGCCTTGCAATATCGATGCGACATCTCTGGTACCACCTCTTTACAAAGCAACGGTATCTACCCTGAACAACTCGTGCTCCACTTCGAATCAAATAATTTTATACTTTCAAAGTTTTATAAACCACATACAAAATAGTAACATATACAAATTTAATAGGTAAGTTTGTCTAATCCAATGCACAAAACATAGTGTTTTATTATTATGTGTTAATGGAGACAAAAAACCGAGTTGTTGAGACTGTTTCTATCAGATTAAGATTGATGGGTCAGAAAAAAATCATAATCATCCTATATGAGCCCACCAATTTTAAGAGCAAGTTGAATCACTATGTGATTTGTTACACACTCTTTGCATTAATTCATCTATAATATTTTTCTTTTGTTGGAAAAGTCATATTTATCTGATAATATTATACCATCCCAGTCTACATCTGATAAACCACATGTAAAATTGTTAGCAGCTGATCAGAATTGTCTCAATAAAATACCCATGTACATGCTTTATAAACATTAGTTGTGATAACTATCAAACTGATGTGCATAATCGTCTGCACTCTAGTTGTCTGCTTGGAAAAGGGATTAGTATGTTGTCCACTCGGAAAATTAAAATAAGTTGAACCATGCTTTTTAGTCGTTTTTAATCTTTTACCTCTTTAAGATCACATATACCAATACCAGGTGCTATCGTGTCAGTAGACTTGTTTATTTACCTTTTTTCATCATTTCGTTATTATACATTATCATATTTTAGTTCCTTCTTTCTTTTTTACTTGTTAAATCTATTCCTATTATTTTCTTAACTATTACCTTACTAAGGTAAATCAGTATCGGCTGCCATTGCATATTACAACCTAGATGTAACATACAACTATTTCGGACTATTACAAACAGGGGAGTATCGAGATGTCTCTTTACATAACATTTAAACTACTGCATTTACATTCAAATAAATTAAAGGTGAGCGGATATTTTTTACGTTTTAAACGTTTTCTCTTAAAATAAAACAAGCCACAATGCCACTAAGAGGTAAAGCACTACTATGTATCACCAAAATATCAAAAATGTTATATGATTAGGTAAAATACATCAAAGTGCAACGTGTCTCATATGATTTATCTGTTTATAGTTATGAAAATATTTAGTTTTAATAATATTTAAAGATCAAACATTCAAAAATGCTAATATGAGAATAAAAATCTTTTTCACTTTTTTCATCTAAACAAGGTGTATTCCCACCTGGACGTAAGTGATAACTATTGATTTGTACCAATACTTAAAACATTTACACCTATATAAGTTTAAATTCTGTATTTACAAATAATTTTCATATTTGAATGCATTAGAGGTGAACGGATATATTTTTACAAACAAACTTTAGATAGATTTATAGGATTGGGAAATTGACAAATATATAAGACGACAAAAAAAACAGTATAAATAAAAAGATTAAAATGTATAGAATTCGCTGTAGCTTTTTTTCTGTCAAGTTAATGCCTTTTTGGACAGTAAACAAACACATCTTAATTAAATATTTTCACATTGTTTTTTTATTTTGCATATTCATATATCAATTACACAGATATGCTTGAAGAAGTCAAAAACGTGTATTCAATGCTTTTTGATAGACTCTCTGCTAAATGACTTGCTCTCATTGTTATATTAAGATATATATATATATATGTATATATATATACCATATATATATATGTATATATAATATATATATACACTTATATATTGTAATATAATATACATCACTATGTTTCTTTTCTTGAAATCATAAAAATGTAGATATAATTTCAACTAGACTACATCCTAAGCAAAAAACTGTATCGGCTAGCTCTGTGTCAAGTTAGAAAATATTTGGTCATTATTTCGTCAATTTGGAAAATTTTTATGATTTTTTTGTCAAATTAGAAAATATCCAATTATTTTTGTAACGTGTCTCGTATTAGTTTCTGAACAAGAGAACAAACAAAATACTAATATGTGAATGTAAACATTAAAAATATTGAATTTCATTATTTTTTTACAGATGTTCCTGATTGAACTTCGATAATTCAATTTTAATGGAGTATCATTTTCTTTAAACATTATCCTTTGAACAATTATTACTTCATTTGAACGATTACAGCGACATCTGTTGGAAGAATTATGTTACTGGACACTACAAGTATGTGCTTAATGTTTAAATAAATCAGAAGGAAATAATCACAAATTCACAAATCACACACATCAAAAAAAGCACAAATCACGAATCATATATTTTGCAGAAAAGTGGCTTTTAATATATTAACACTGGAGAAAAGCAACATTCTTGTAAAGTTTGTTGATACACTTGTTTCAACGTATCATTACAGTTTACGATTGAGTAAAACATATATGAGTAAAACATATGAGTAATTCATATATGAGTAATTCATATATACAATAAAATTGAAATAAAGAAGATAAAAACAATGTTCCTCATTGGTTTCACTGGAGAAAAGAACATTCTTATTCTTCAATAACATATTACTTTATTTGGAAGACTATAGCGACATATGTTGAGAGATTTATTAAAATTAACACTGCTATTTAACAAATTCTTGAAACACTGGTGACAACATAACGTAATAGGTGTATTGGTCTTACTGGAGAAAAGAAACATTCTTATAAAAGTTTGTTGAAGCAACAGAATTAGTAAAACACATCATGATTCGCACTTTAATAAAAAATATATACAAGAAGAATTAAGTAAGAAAAAGTTATAAAAGTAATGTTCCTGTAACGTGGGTACATATTGTAAGCTCTGAAAAATAAGTGATTGAGACATATGAGAAGTCAAACCAGGAAGAAACTACATTCATGTAAAATGTGTGAAATACGATTGAGTAAAATCTGCAAATACTAATACAGGAGAAAATACATGTTTGTAAAGTGTGTGGATATTCTTGTAATAAAAATCAGGATTCACACTTGTGAAGTGTGGTATATGATAATATTGTCACGAAAACAGAGTTAATGAGACCGGAATTCACACTGGGGAAAAGCGACATTCATGTGAAGTATGTCGATGTTCTTTTACTGAAAGATAATACTTAGTGAAATTCTGGTGAAAAGCCAAATTCTGCTGAAGGTCCAAATGCATATTATTGTTCTGATAAATTAATGTTAGTGACACATAAAAGAACTCAGAAAATTTTTACTGACACATATGAGATATACTGAACGTATGAAAATTATGTTTTTTATTTCTTTCCTAACTCAGTGTTTGAGAGATAAAGAACTTAAATGACACATTCGAATATATATGTATCTCATATAGACTTTAAGTGTTAGCCCCAGGTTGTGGGCCCCTTGATTTCTGAGAACTTCGACTGAAGTAAAATAAAACAAAAAAAAGGGAAAAGCAAACATCTGGTGAAGGGTTATGAAAAATCAATGTTAGTGACACATAAAAGAACTCAGATTGGAGAAAAGCCACATTCTTGTGAAGTGTGTGGATATTCTTTTTCTATAAAATCAAACTTAGTGAGACATGAGAACTCACAATGGGGAGAAGCCATATACTTGTGAAATGTGTGAAAATTCTTTGACTGAAAAATACACGTTAGTGAGCCATATGAGAACTCACACTGGGGAAAGGCCACAATCTTGTGAAGTTTGTGGATATACCTCTTCTAAAAAATCAAACTTAGTGAGACATATGAGAACTCACACTGGGGAGAAGCCGTATACTTGTGAAGTGTGTGGATTTTCTTGTTCTAATAAATCCGGTGTAGTGAAACATATGAGAACTCACACGGTGAAAAAGGCCTATAAATGTAAAGTGTGTGAATATTCTTGTATTCAAAAATCAAAGTTAATGAGACATATGAGAAATCACACTGGGGAAAAGCCATATACTTGTGAAATGTGTGAAAATTCTTTTACTGAAAAATACACGTTAGAGAGGCATATGAGAACTCACACTGGAGAAAGGCCACATTTTTGTCAAGTGTGTGGATATACTTGTTCTCAAAAATCATTTTTACTGACACATATGAGTACCCACACTGGTGAAAAACCACATTCTTGTGAAGTGTGTGGACATTCTTTTTTTCTAAAATCACATTTACTGACACATATAAGAACTCACACCGGGGAAAAGCCATATACTTGTGAAGTGTGTGGATATTCTTTTTCTCAAAAACACACTTTAGTAAAACATATGAGAACTCACACTGGGGAAAAGCCACATTCTTGTGATATGTGTGGTTATTCTTGTTCTGTAAAATCATCGTTATTGAGGCATATGAGAACGCACACTGGGGAAAAACCACATGCTTGTGTCGTGTGTGGATATTCATGTTCTCAAAAACACAATTTAGTGAAACATATGAGAACTCACACTGGGGAAAAGCCACATTCTTGTGATGCGTGTGGATATTCTTGTTCTGGAAAATCATCATTATTGAGGCATATGCGAACGCACACTGAGGAGAGAACTTGAATGTCCACTTGACACTGTCCTCGAAAGTCTAATGTCTCTCTGTACAGGTGCTTGTCAGAACAACCTGGCATGAGATTACTTTTCCAGAGAAGTTAACTCTAACCAAATATTCAAAATCACATAGTATTCGCTGCCCAAATAAGATCCCCTCACTATGGCTAACCAACATTAGCTTTTACGAGGAATGATGCATCTTCTCCAAGTGGTGGTACCTTTGTAATAGCATGAAGCTCGATACTCCACCAGACTCGATCAGTTCTTGTCCTGGAATCCAGTAAGACCAAGAGACCAAAATGAAAGATATACTACAACGTATAAAACACTTAATTAGGGAGAGGAAAATTATGTTCTCAATTTCTTTACTAACTTAGTGTTTGAGAGTTAAATAACTTTAATGGGACATTCGAATATCTACGTATCTCTATAGAGTTCAAGTGTTAGCGCCAGTTTGTGGGCCCTCTGATTTCTGAGAACTTCGACTGAAGTAAAATAAAACAAAGTGTAATGAAACAAAAGGGAAAAAACCACATTCTCGTGATGTGTGTGGATATTCTAGTTCTGTTAAATCACATTTACTGGCACATATGAGAACTCAAACTTAGAAAGAGCCGGCGGAAATATAGTGAAACCTTTGAAGAGTGGGACCAATATCAGCGTGCAAAATAATTTCCGATGGAACTCCCCAAAAATACATAGACAAAGAAGGTTCCTTAAACTAGCTAAACAGGGGAGACCTCCAACATGATAATGAAAGGGTTATAATGGCTGCTCAAGACCAGGGATTGATGACTAATGCATTCAAGAAGATGGCAGGGCCCACTAATGACAACAAATTCAAATTCTGCCACACGAAAGTGAAAAATATGAGTCATCTGATATCAAGTTGTAAGGTTTTTGGGGGCGATGACTACTACACACCGAGACATGATGGAGTATGTAAGTACATCCACTGAATTATCTATAAAAAATCAAACATGCAATGTAACAGAAAATCCTAGGAACATCAACCTGAAAGAACAGTTGGAAATTACTTATATACCATATATTACAACCATGTAATCCCTACAGCCACCTACCTTGAAAATGCTGCTGTCAAACCTTACATAGTTATATGGAATGTCAGAGAGAGTTTCAACCTTGGTTGAAGTGAGTGTTCCTAATGATGGAGTCTGAACAGAGCTGAAACAGATCAAATATCAAGGTCTCCTGTATGATATGAAAAAAACGGGAATCATAGCAGTTATTATAAGTGTCACATGGCTAATGAAGAAGAACTTGAAGTCCTAGCTTACTAATATTGCTGGTGAACCAAGTGCTAAAGAGATCCAAACAGTCGAACTTAAGGGAACAATGAGAATAATAGAACTCTCCGTCGGTTTCAATAAAAAGCAGGGCAATGTTGGCAGCTGGTTTCGCTGCATACCCAGCGTTACAATATTCAAAGAAAGAAAACAAAAAGAAACTGGAATCTTAGATATCAATCATAGCAGTTATATGTGCCACAGGGCTTATGAAGAAGAACTTGAAGTCCTATCTAACTAATATTCGTGGTGAACCAATAAAAAGCAGTGAAATGGTGGCTGACCCATACCCAACGTTACAATCTTCAAAGGAAGATAATGACGAGTATCATCTTTATCAGCAAAATAAAATTCAGTGAAACTGAACATCGATGAAAAGTCACATTCTTAAACAATATATTTAAAAAAAATTTTTAAAATCGTTTATTGTTGCATATAAGAACAGACAATTATTAAAACATAGATAGTTAAATATATGTATATTCTTAGAATTTGCATATATTAAAATTTATTGCTGCATATAAAACACACAATTATTAAAATATATAGTTACATATATATGTGTATTCTTAGAATTTGCATATATTAAAATTTATTGCGTCATATAAAACACAATTATTAAAAGATATATAGTTACATATATATGTATATTCTTAGAAGTTGCATGTAATAAAATTTATTGCTGAATATAAAAACAGACAATTATTATAAGATATATAGTTACATATATATATATTCATCTTAGAATTTGCATGTTTTAAAATTTATTACTGCATATGAAAACAAACAATTATTAAAAGATATATAGTTACACATATATGAATATTCTTAGAATTTGCATATTTTAAAATTTATTGTTGACTATGAAAACAAACAATTTTTAAAAGATATATAGTTAAACATGTATGCATATTCTTAGAATTTGTGCGTATAAAAATTTATTGCTGCATATAAAAACAGACAATTATAAAAAGATATATACTTACATATATAAGTATATTCTTGGAATTTTCATATTTTAAAATATATTGTTGCATATAAAACACACAATTAGATATATAGTTACATATATATGTATGTATATTCTTAGAATTTGCTTGTATACAAATTTATTGCTGAATATAAAAACACAACTATTAAAAGATATATAGTTACATATATATGTATAAACTTAGAATTTGCATGCAATAAAAGTTATTGCAGCATATTAAAACACTCAGTTATTAAAAGATATATAGTTACATATATATATATATGTACATATTCTTGGAACTTGCATATATTAAAATTTTTTGCTGCATATAAAACACAAATATTAACATATATATATATATATATACATATGTATATTCTTAGAATTTGCATGTAATAAAATTTATTGCTGCATATAAAACACACAATTATCAAAATATATATATATATATATACATATATATAGTTACATATATATGTATATTCTTCGAATGTGCACGTATTAAAATTTATTGCAGCATGTAAAAACACACAATTATAAAAAACATATATAGTTACACATGTATGTATATTCTTAGGATTTGCATATATTAAAATTTATTGCAGAAGATAAAAACACACAATTATAAAAAGATATATAGTTAGACATATATGTATATTCTTGTAATTTGCATGTAATAAAATTTATTGTTGCATATAAAACACAATTATAAAATTATATATAGTTACATATATATGTATGTATATTCTTAAAATTTGCACGTATTAAATTTATTGCTTCATATAAAACACAATTATTAAAAGACATATAGTTACATATATATATATATATATATATATTCTTTAAATTTGCACATATAAAAATTTATTGCTTCATATAAAACACACAATTATTAAAAGATATATAGTTACATATATATGTATTTTCTTAGAATTTGCATGTAATAACATTTATTGTTGCATATAAAACAGACAATTATTAAAAGATATATAGTTACATATATGTGTATATTCTTAGAATTTGCATGTAATGAATTTTATTGTTGCATATAAAAACACACGAATATTAACAGATATATAGTTACATAAATGTGCATATTCTTAGAATTTGTATGTAATAAAATTTATTGCTGCATATAAAACCACACAATTATTAAAAGATATATATTTACATATATATAGGTATATTCTTAAAATTTACATGCTTTAAAATTTATTGCTGCATATAAAAACAGACAATTATTAAAAGATAAATAGTTACATATATATGTATATTATTAGAATTTGTATGTAATAACTTTATTGCTGCATATAAAAACACACAATTATTAAAAGATATATAGTACATATATATGTATATTATTAGAATTTGTATGTAATAAAACTTATAGTTGTATGTAAAAACATACAATTATTAAAAGATATATAGTTACATATATATGTATATTCTTAGAATTTGTATGCAATAAAATTTATTGCTGCATATAAAACACACAATTATTAAAAGATATATAGTTACACATATATATATATATAATATATTCTTAGAATTTGCATGTCTTAAAATTTATGGCTTCATAGGAAAACACAAGAACATTAAAAGATATATAGTTTAATATATATGTATATTTTTAGAATTTGCATGTAATAAAATTTATTGCTGCATATAAAAACACACAATTATTAAAAGATATATAGTTAAATATATTTGTATATTCTTAGAATTTGCATGTAATAAAATTTATTGCTTCATATAAAAACAGACAATTATAAGAAGATATATAGTTACATATATATATATATATATATATATATATATTCTTAGAATTTGCATGTCTTATAATTTATGGCTGTATATGAAAACACGAATATCAAAAGATATATAGTTACATATATATGTATATTCTTAGAATTTGTCATATATAAAAATTTATTGCTGCATATAAAAACAGACAATTATTAAAAGATATATAGTTACATATATATGTATATTCTTAGAATTTGCATGTATGAAAATTTATTGCTTTATATAAAACACACAATTATTAAAAGATATATAGTTACATATATATGTATATTCTTAGAATTTGCATGTAAATAAATTTATTGCTGAATACAAAAACAGACAATTATTATATAGTTACATATATATATATATATATATATATATATATTTATATTAGAATTTGCATGTTTTAAAATGTATTACTGCACATGAAAACAAACAATTATTAAAAGATATATAGTTACACATATATGAATATTCTTAGAATTTGCATCTTTTAAAATTTATTGTTGCATATGAAAACAAACAATTATTAAAAGATATATAGTTAAACATGTATGCATATTCTTAGAATTTGTACGTATTAAAATTTATTGCTGCATATTAAAACAGACAATTATAAAAAGATATATCCTTACACATATAAGTATATTCTTAGAATTTTCTTTATTTTAAAATATATTGTTGCATATAAAACACACAATTATAAAAAGATATATAGTTACATATATATGTATGTATATTCTTAGAATTTGCATGTATAAACATTTTTTGCTGAATATTAAAACACAACTATTAAAAGATATATAGTTACATATATATGTAGAATTTGCATGTAATAAAAGTTATTGCAGCATATTAAAACACTCAATTATTATAAGATATATAGTTACATAAATATGTGCATATTCTTAGAACTTGCATATATTAAAATTTATTGCTGCATATAAAACACAAATATTAACAGATATATATATATATATATATACGTGTGTATATTCTTAGAATTTGCATTCAATAAAATTTATTGCTGCATATAAAAACACACAATTATCAAAAGATATATATATATATAGTTAAATATATGTATATTCTTCGAATTTGCACGTATTAAAATTTATTGCAGCATATAAAAACACACAATTATAAAAAGATATATAGTTACATATACATATGTATATTCTTAGAATTCGCATATATTAAAATTTATTGCAGAATATAAAAACACACAATTATAAAAGGATATATAGTTAGATATGTATATTCTTTGAATTTGCATGTAATAAAATTTATTGTTGCATATAAAACACAATTATAAAATTATATATAGTTACATATATATGTATGTATATTCTTAAAATTTGCAAGTATTAAAATTTATTGCTTCATATAAAACACACAATTATTAAAAGACATATAGTTACATATATATATATTCTTAAAATTTGCACGTATTAAAATTTATTGCTTCATATAAAACACACAATTATTAAAAGATATATGGTTACATATATTTATTTTCTTAGAATTTGTATGTAATAACATTTATTGTTGCATATAAACACAGACAATTATTAAAAGATATATAGTTACATATATGTGTATATTCTTAGAATCTGTATGTAATAAATTTTTTGTTTCATATGAAAACACGAATATTAAAATATATATAGTTACATATATGTGTATATTCTTAGAATTTGTATTTAATAAATTTATTGATGCATATAAAACCACACAATTATTAAAAGATATATAGTTACATATATATAGGTATATTCTTAAAATTTACATTTATTGAAATTTATTGCTGCATATAAAAACAGACAATTATTAAAAGATATATAGTTACATATATATGTATATTATTAGAATTTGTATGCAATAAAATTTATTGCTGCATATATAAACACACAATTATTAAAAGATATATAGTTACATATATATGTATATTATTAGAATTTCTGTGTAATAAAACTTATAGTTGTATGTAAAAACAGACAATTATTAAAAGATATATAGTTACATATATATGTATATTCTTAGTATTTGTATGCAATAAAATTTATTGCTGCATATAAAACACACAATTATTAAAAGAGTTATAGTTACATATATATATATTCTTAGAATTTGCATGTCTTAAAATTTATGGCTGCATAGGAAAACACACGAATATTAAAATATATATAGTTACATATATATGTATATTCTTAGAATTTGCATTTAATAAGATTTATTGCTGCATATAAAAACAGACAATTATTAAAAGATATATAGTTAAATATATTTGTATATTATTAGAATTTGTATGTAATAAAATTTATTGCTGCATATGAAAACAGACAATTATTAAAAGATATATAGTTACATATATATGTATATTCTAAGAATTTGCATGTAATAAAATTTATTGCTGCATATAAAAACAGACAATTATTAAAAGATATAGTAACATATATATATATTCTTAGAATTTGCATGTTTTAAAATTTATTGCTGCATATAAAAACACACGAATATTAAAAGATATATAGTTACATATATATGTAAATTCTTAGAATTTGCATGTAATAAAATTTATTGCTGCATATAAAACACAATTGTAAAAAGATATATAGTTGCATATATATGTATGTATATTCTTAAAATTTGTACGTATTAAAATTTATTGCTGCATATAAAACAGACAATTATTAAAAGATATATAGTTACATATATGTGTATATTCTTAGAATTTGCATGTAATGAATTTTATTGTTGCATATAAGAACACACGAATATTAACAGATATATAGTTACATAAATGTGCATATTCTTAGAATTTGTATGTAATAAAATTTATTGCTGCATATAAAACCACACAATTATTAAAAGATATATAGTTACATATATATAGGTATATTCTTAAAATTTACATGCTTTAAAATTTATTGCTGCATATAAAAACAGACAATTATTAAAAGATAAATAGTTACATATATATGTATATTATTAGAATTTGTATGTAATAACTTTATTGCTGCATATAAAAACACACAATTATTAAAAGATATATAGTACATATATATGTATATTATTAGAATTTGTATGTAATAAAACTTATAGTTGTATGTAAAAACAGACAATTATTAAAAGATATATAGTTACATATATATGTATATTCTTAGAATTTGTATGCAATAAAATTTATTGCTGCATATAAAACACACAATTATTAAAAGATATATAGTTACACATATATATATATATAATATATTCTTAGAATTTGCATGTCTTAAAATTTATGGCTTCATAGGAAAACACACGAACATTAAAAGATATATAGTTAAATATATATGTATATTTTTAGAATTTGCATGTAATAAAATTTATTGCTGCATATAAAAACACACAATTATTACAAGATATATAGTTAAATATATTTGTATATTCTTAGAATTTGCATGTAATAAAATTTATTGCTTCATATAAAAACAGACAATTATAAGAAGATATATAGTTACATATATATATATATATATATATATATATATATTCTTAGAATTTGCATGTCTTATAATTTATGGCTGTATATGAAAACACGAATATCAAAAGATATATAGTTACATATATATGTATATTCTTAGAATTTGTCATATATAAAAATTTATTGCTGCATATAAAAACAGACAATTATTAAAAGATATATAGTTACATATATATGTATATTCTTAGAATTTGCATGTATGAAAATTTATTGCTTTATATAAAACACACAATTATTAAAAGATATATAGTTACATATATATGTATATTCTTAGAATTTGCATGTAAATAAATTTATTGCTGAATACAAAAACAGACAATTATTATATAGTTACATATATATATATATATATATATATTTATATTAGAATTTGCATGTTTTAAAATGTATTACTGCACATGAAAACAAACAATTATTAAAAGATATATAGTTACACATATATGAATATTCTTAGAATTTGCATCTTTTAAAATTTATTGTTGCATATGAAAACAAACAATTATTAAAAGATATATAGTTAAACATGTATGCATATTCTTAGAATTTGTACGTATTAAAATTTATTGCTGCATATTAAAACAGACAATTATAAAAAGATATATCCTTACACATATAAGTATATTCTTAGAATTTTCTTTATTTTAAAATATATTGTTGCATATAAAACACACAATTATAAAAAGATATATAGTTACATATATATGTATGTATATTCTTAGAATTTGCATGTATAAACATTTTTTGCTGAATATTAAAACACAACTATTAAAAGATATATAGTTACATATATATGTAGAATTTGCATGTAATAAAAGTTATTGCAGCATATTAAAACACTCAATTATTATAAGATATATAGTTACATAAATATGTGCATATTCTTAGAACTTGCATATATTAAAATTTATTGCTGCATATAAAACACAAATATTAACAGATATATATATATATATATATACGTGTGTATATTCTTAGAATTTGCATTCAATAAAATTTATTGCTGCATATAAAAACACACAATTATCAAAAGATATATATATATATATATATATAGTTACATATATGTATATTCTTCGAATTTGCACGTATTAAAATTTATTGCAGCATATAAAAACACACAATTATAAAAAGATATATAGTTACATATACATATGTATATTCTTAGAATTCGCATATATTAAAATTTATTGCAGAATATAAAAACACAATTATAAAAGGATATATAGTTAGATATGTATATTCTTTGAATTTGCATGTAATAAAATTTATTGTTGCATATAAAACACAATTATAAAATTATATATAGTTACATATATATGTATGTATATTCTTAAAATTTGCAAGTATTAAAATTTATTGCTTCATATAAAACACACAATTATTAAAAGACATATAGTTACATATATATATATTCTTAAAATTTGCACGTATTAAAATTTATTGCTTCATATAAAACACACAATTATTAAAAGATATATGGTTACATATATTTATTTTCTTAGAATTTGTATGTAATAACATTTATTGTTGCATATAAACACAGACAATTATTAAAAGATATATAGTTACATATATGTGTATATTCTTAGAATCTGTATGTAATAAATTTTTTGTTTCATATGAAAACACGAATATTAAAATATATATAGTTACATATATGTGTATATTCTTAGAATTTGTATGTAATAAATTTATTGATGCATATAAAACCACACAATTATTAAAAGATATATAGTTACATATATATAGGTATATTCTTAAAATTTACATTTATTGAAATTTATTGCTGCATATAAAAACAGACAATTATTAAAAGATATATAGTTACATATATATGTATATTATTAGAATTTGTATGCAATAAAATTTATTGCTGCATATATAAACACACAATTATTAAAAGATATATAGTTACATATATATGTATATTATTAGAATTTCTGTGTAATAAAACTTATAGTTGTATGTAAAAACAGACAATTATTAAAAGATATATAGTTACATATATATGTATATTCTTAGTATTTGTATGCAATAAAATTTATTGCTGCATATAAAACACACAATTATTAAAAGAGTTATAGTTACATATATATATATTCTTAGAATTTGCATGTCTTAAAATTTATGGCTGCATAGGAAAACACACGAATATTAAAATATATATAGTTACATATATATGTATATTCTTAGAATTTGCATTTAATAAGATTTATTGCTGCATATAAAAACAGACAATTATTAAAAGATATATAGTTAAATATATTTGTATATTATTAGAATTTGTATGTAATAAAATTTATTGCTGCATATGAAAACAGACAATTATTAAAAGATATATAGTTACATATATATGTATATTCTAAGAATTTGCATGTAATAAAATTTATTGCTGCATATAAAAACAGACAATTATTAAAAGATATAGTAACATATATATATATTCTTAGAATTTGCATGTTTTAAAATTTATTGCTGCATATAAAAACACACGAATATTAAAAGATATATAGTTACATATATATGTAAATTCTTAGAATTTGCATGTAATAAAATTTATTGCTGCATATAAAACACAATTGTAAAAAGATATATAGTTGCATATATATGTATGTATATTCTTAAAATTTGTACGTATTAAAATTTATTGCTGCATATAAAACAGACAATTATTAAAAGATATATAGTTACATATATGTGTATATTCTTAGAATTTGCATGTAATGAATTTTATTGTTGCATATAAGAACACACGAATATTAACAGATATATAGTTACATAAATGTGCATATTCTTAGAATTTGTATGTAATAAAATTTATTGCTGCATATAAAACCACACAATTATTAAAAGATATATAGTTACATATATATAGGTATATTCTTAAAATTTACATGCTTTAAAATTTATTGCTGCATATAAAAACAGACAATTATTAAAAGATAAATAGTTACATATATATGTATATTATTAGAATTTGTATGTAATAACTTTATTGCTGCATATAAAAACACACAATTATTAAAAGATATATAGTACATATATATGTATATTATTAGAATTTGTATGTAATAAAACTTATAGTTGTATGTAAAAACATACAATTATTAAAAGATATATAGTTACATATATATGTATATTCTTAGAATTTGTATGCAATAAAATTTATTGCTGCATATAAAACACACAATTATTAAAAGATATATAGTTACACATATATATATATAATATATTCTTAGAATTTGCATGTCTTAAAATTTATGGCTTCATAGGAAAACACACGAACATTAAAAGATATATAGTTAAATATATATGTATATTTTTAGAATTTGCATGTAATAAAATTTATTGCTGCATATAAAAACACACAATTATTAAAAGATATATAGTTAAATATATTTGTATATTCTTAGAATTTGCATGTAATAAAATTTATTGCTTCATATAAAAACAGACAATTATAAGAAGATATATAGTTACATATATATATATATATATATATATATATATATTCTTAGAATTTGCATGTCTTATAATTTATGGCTGTATATGAAAACACGAATATCAAAAGATATATAGTTACATATATATGTATATTCTTAGAATTTGTCATATATAAAAATTTATTGCTGCATATAAAAACAGACAATTATTAAAAGATATATAGTTACATATATATGTATATTCTTAGAATTTGCATGTATGAAAATTTATTGCTTTATATAAAACACACAATTATTAAAAGATATATAGTTACATATATATGTATATTCTTAGAATTTGCATGTAAATAAATTTATTGCTGAATACAAAAACAGACAATTATTATATAGTTACATATATATATATATATATATATATATTTATATTAGAATTTGCATGTTTTAAAATGTATTACTGCACATGAAAACAAACAATTATTAAAAGATATATAGTTACACATATATGAATATTCTTAGAATTTGCATCTTTTAAAATTTATTGTTGCATATGAAAACAAACAATTATTAAAAGATATATAGTTAAACATGTATGCATATTCTTAGAATTTGTACGTATTAAAATTTATTGCTGCATATTAAAACAGACAATTATAAAAAGATATATCCTTACACATATAAGTATATTCTTAGAATTTTCTTTATTTTAAAATATATTGTTGCATATAAAACACACAATTATAAAAAGATATATAGTTACATATATATGTATGTATATTCTTAGAATTTGCATGTATAAACATTTTTTGCTGAATATTAAAACACAACTATTAAAAGATATATAGTTACATATATATGTAGAATTTGCATGTAATAAAAGTTATTGCAGCATATTAAAACACTCAATTATTATAAGATATATAGTTACATAAATATGTGCATATTCTTAGAACTTGCATATATTAAAATTTATTGCTGCATATAAAACACAAATATTAACAGATATATATATATATATATATATATATATATACGTGTGTATATTCTTAGAATTTGCATTCAATAAAATTTATTGCTGCATATAAAAACACACAATTATCAAAAGATATATATATATATAGTTACATATATGTATATTCTTCGAATTTGCACGTATTAAAATTTATTGCAGCATATAAAAACACACAATTATAAAAAGATATATAGTTACATATACATATGTATATTCTTAGAATTCGCATATATTAAAATTTATTGCAGAATATAAAAACACACAATTATAAAAGGATATATAGTTAGATATGTATATTCTTTGAATTTGCATGTAATAAAATTTATTGTTGCATATAAAACACAATTATAAAATTATATATAGTTACATATATATGTATGTATATTCTTAAAATTTGCAAGTATTAAAATTTATTGCTTCATATAAAACACACAATTATTAAAAGACATATAGTTACATATATATATATTCTTAAAATTTGCACGTATTAAAATTTATTGCTTCATATAAAACACACAATTATTAAAAGATATATGGTTACATATATTTATTTTCTTAGAATTTGTATGTAATAACATTTATTGTTGCATATAAACACAGACAATTATTAAAAGATATATAGTTACATATATGTGTATATTCTTAGAATCTGTATGTAATAAATTTTTTGTTTCATATGAAAACACGAATATTAAAATATATATAGTTACATATATGTGTATATTCTTAGAATTTGTATGTAATAAATTTATTGATGCATATAAAACCACACAATTATTAAAAGATATATAGTTACATATATATAGGTATATTCTTAAAATTTACATTTATTGAAATTTATTGCTGCATATAAAAACAGACAATTATTAAAAGATATATAGTTACATATATATGTATATTATTAGAATTTGTATGCAATAAAATTTATTGCTGCATATATAAACACACAATTATTAAAAGATATATAGTTACATATATATGTATATTATTAGAATTTCTGTGTAATAAAACTTATAGTTGTATGTAAAAACAGACAATTATTAAAAGATATATAGTTACATATATATGTATATTCTTAGTATTTGTATGCAATAAAATTTATTGCTGCATATAAAACACACAATTATTAAAAGAGTTATAGTTACATATATATATATTCTTAGAATTTGCATGTCTTAAAATTTATGGCTGCATAGGAAAACACACGAATATTAAAATATATATAGTTACATATATATGTATATTCTTAGAATTTGCATTTAATAAGATTTATTGCTGCATATAAAAACAGACAATTATTAAAAGATATATAGTTAAATATATTTGTATATTATTAGAATTTGTATGTAATAAAATTTATTGCTGCATATGAAAACAGACAATTATTAAAAGATATATAGTTACATATATATGTATATTCTAAGAATTTGCATGTAATAAAATTTATTGCTGCATATAAAAACAGACAATTATTAAAAGATATAGTAACATATATATATATTCTTAAAATTTGCATGTTTTAAAATTTATTGCTGCATATAAAAACACACGAATATTAAAAGATATATAGTTACATATATATGTAAATTCTTAGAATTTGCATGTAATAAAATTTATTGCTGCATATAAAACACAATTGTAAAAAGATATATAGTTACATATATATGTATGTATATTCTTAAAATTTGTACGTATTAAAATTTATTGCTGCATATAAAACACACAATTATTAAAAGATATATAGTTACATATATATGTATATTCTTTGAATTTGCATATATTAAAATTTATTGTTGCATATTAAAACACTCAATTATTAAAAGATATATAGTTACATATATGTATTTTCTTAGAATTTGTATATTTTAAAATTTATTGCTGCATATAAAACACAATTATTAAAAGATATGTAGTTACATATATATGTATATTCTTAGAACTCGCAAATTTATTGCTGCATATAAAAACACAGATATATATATATATGTATATATTCTTAGAATTTGCATGTAATAAAATTTATTGCTGCATATAAAAACACAAATGTAAATATATATATATATATATATATATATATATTAGAATTTGCATGTAATAAGATTTATTGCTGCATATAATAACAGACAATTATTAAAAGATATATAGTTGCATATATATGTATATTCCTTGAATTTGCATGTATTAAAATTTATTGCTGCATATAAAAACAACTATTAAAAGATATATAGTTACATACTATGTTTATGTTGGATTCTTTTAATATGTATATTCTTAGAAATTGCATGTTTTAAAATAATACTTTCAAGGTTTTTCTTACATCGAACTTCTAATGACTCGTTATTGATTTAATGAATATTATCATTAGATAGCGAATGATAAGAATATAAAAAAATATGAGGAAGCAAAAAAGTGTTTAAAAAGATATTCCGGTTGTTTTAAGGGCAAAAAACTGACAAAAACCTATGGAAGACGAAACTGCTGCAAAAAAAACAGAAATCATAAAAGCAATATTTTCATTGTCATAAAGGGTTGCGAAAACAATTAACAAAAGTCATATTCTTTAAAAATGTGTAAAAACTGTAAAAAGAATGGAGTCCATGCCTGGCTGAAATATTCGATGCTTATCAAGCAACCATAGTGAGAATACATCAAAAGCACAACTGATATGAAAATGGTGCAAGATAACTATGAAAGTCTACTCATACAAAACTCAAACGAAAAAGCTGAAAATTTTGTGGACGTCATAGGGGGAAATACTGCAGAGGTGTATGATAAGCCAACAACATGGATTGAAAAAAAAGACAGAAATCGATAAAGAAAAAAGACAAGATTGGAAATAACATAAGGGAGTTGGAAAGTCATGGAAGAGCTAAACCAGGAATATATGGACAAGGATGCTTCATTGCAATAGACTTATTGTAGCCAGCAAATATCACGGTTTCTGCAAGCATTAATAAAAGATTCCTGGTCTTCCAGCAAATGACCGGTGCAGGTTTTGCCACTCAGTAATTGAGGGCTTGATCTACCTAATGGCTGGATGTTCAATCTTAGCAGATAAGTATGGACTATCTGTAAAGAATTAAACATCCAATGTAGCAGCAAATCCTGGGAACATCAACTGGAAATGACTTATATACCATATATTACGACCATGTAATCCCTACAGCCACGCACCTTGAAAATGCTGCTGCCAAGCTTGACATATTTATATGGAATAAGTCAGAGTTTCAACCTTTGTTGAAGTGAGTGTCCGTAATGACGGAGGCCTGAACAGACTTATACACTGCCTGCCACAACACAGTATGTAGATACATTCATTGGAATATTTGTGGAGAGATGCATCTTGACACATGGTCGAACGCAAACCCGCTGATGAAAAGGAAAGTATTTCTTCGAAACTCCGCAGATTAAGGACTATCCACTTATCTAGTGTTTCCTTTTCAGATTAAATGTCTTTAACTCTTTTTAAAAGTGTTTTAACATGCTCTTTATATATATATATATATATATATATATATATCGTAATATGCATACAAAATTTATATTGTCGTATCATATGAATTGTGACATTAATATATGTATTGTACTATTGTATGCATAAATCTGTTTTCCTTCATGTTGTAACAGTGTTATATTATAAATTAATACAAGCCAGCAGATGATGTTACCGTTCAAAATGATTATGGCATTAATATAGCTGTACGGAAAAAAATGTTAAAAATATTAGAATCTAAAAAATGATTTAAAAACATGGTTTCTGAAACAAATATCCCAGTTTGCAGAAGAGCAACTATCGTAATATAAAAATCTTTAAAAAATATTTGGAAAAAACTCCGTGGAAGATAACGTCCATCTTTAAGAGAATCATTTGATGAGGAGATAATAAAAACAAGAGATCAATTAAATATTGAAAATATCTCAATATAACAAAAGTAATGTTGAAGATATCATTGGATTTATTCATTTAAAAACTCGTGCATATAGTACCTACCAAATTTCTGGATGAAGAAACTAGCATCATTTCATAGCAATTATATCGGTTTTTCATTAATTTTTAGGTTTAGTAAGCAAACTACACAAGTATGGCTCGTAAAAGGCAACACAAGCCTCATCTCCATAACAGTAACGGACAACTCCTTAGAAACTTTAAAATATCTCGTTTGGAATGTATAAGATAACAATAAAATAGTTATATCGTTGAATTGATTTACAGTATAAAAATCGACGTATAAAATACCAAAGGTTGAAGATATGGTTGAATTGGTTTGCAGTATAAAAATCGATGCATAGAATAAAATACCCCCAAAAAATCATCGACGCATAAAATACCAACCAAATTTCTGGATAAAGTAGCTAGCATTATTTCATAGCAATTGAATCGGTTTTTCATCAATTTGTCGATTGGAAGCAAATATGTCTTATAACAGGTGACAACCCTCATCGCCATAACAGTGAAATACTACTTCTTAACAATAACAGCTGAGTCTTCTCCTGCAATATAAAACTTCTTCATTCAATGAAATATACTGTCTGGAGTGTAATATAAAACGAAAAAGCAGAATGCAGGATAAATTGTTTTCGTACCAACAAGTTCCTGATTAGCAAGATCATCACTACGGGTAAAAGGAAACCACATAAAGATGAAATGCAAACACGTGTTGACAGATAGATAGAAGAAATCTTTATTGAGACACAAAGAAAAGGGGATTGTGGGATTTTTACAATCAAAGGCAGATAATCATAAGATTTGTTATTAGAATTTCATCACAAGTTGTCGAACTTCTAACATTAATATTATATTATTTTCATTTTTTTTTAATTATACTTTCTGCAGGATATTTTTTATTCTTATTTTATTATGAATAAATTCTATTATTTTCATAATGGATTTATTTCTAATGTCATGAAACAATTTTCCATTGCTTATTTTTGTTTTTGCCAATTTTGTAAAATATTTGTCGGAAAAATTTATTGTTTTCTTTACGGATTTCATTAAACGAATTGCACGATTCAAAACGGAACAAGTGGGAAATTAAACATTCATAATTCAGGTATTCATTGTCTGAATTGGAAGACCTGCTTTTTTTCTACATTGCATTATAATTTCTTTTTTTTTTTGCTTTTTGGTATCGATTCGTCAAAGCATTCTCTATTTAATGGTATATTGGCAACATTGACGTTCTAAAAGAAAAACGAAAATCTGTTAAACTTTGTTTCGAGATTTACCTTTGTTTTTTTCCTATTCTTTTAAGTGTTTCATTGAATGTGCATATATTGTACTCTGCCTGTTCATTTAAAGATAGTAAAAAACTATGAGTGTCATTCATGAATGTTTATAATTCTTGACTTGCAAAGCAGCAACTGTTTCTACTCATCAGCAATATCGGCACTCCCTATTTTCAGTAGTTGTTTTCAATACGGATATCGATATTAACTTAAAATATTAACTTTAAATTGACATTTACGAATATCAAATACATGTGTATCAAAAGAAGACCCACAAAACCTGTGTAAATTCTTTGCAATAATGTATTAGAATACCTCCAGCCATGCTGGGTTATTTTGAATAAGCATGCACGTTTCGCAAGCTCTGGGTATCTTCAGCCACGAATGGAGTTGTTGTTGGGTTATTTTGATTAACCATACCTGTTGCGCAAGCTTTCCCAACTTTTTCAATATCAACGGCTAAATTTGACCACCACACATAGCTGCAAGCCTATATCCGTACGATCGTTGTGCGTATTTAATGCAGTTACTTTCTGTCAACTGCATTCGGTTCTTAAAATAAGGCTTCTCATATAAATATAAATGTTATTTTGATCGCAAAAAAATGGGTCAGGCCCTCCTTCATTTCTGCCTCAGAAAGCTTTCATAAACTGTATCATACTTCAACCTTCAGTTGTGGAAATTATTTCCACCATCTTCCTTTCATTCTTTCTTTTTTCCTCTTACTTTTTTTCTTTCCTCCCTTCCTTCCTGCCCCTTCCCTAGCTTTCATGCTCTTTTCACCCTTTTTACGTCACGTGACTGCCTTATGCCCGTCGATTGGAAGGGACATTTTTTCATCAGTTGAATAAAGGACATCGTCAAGAGAACAAAAAACAACGAACAGGTAGAACAAGACAGAGAAACGTGAATTCAATTATCGAGAAAAATATAATTCAGGATTAAGAAAAAAATTTGTCTCGAGAAGGTTTTCAAAGAAACGTGTAAAAACTAAAATATTCTGCCTTCATTGAATTTTAACCTTCCTGAAAAATGGAACCCGGAACGAGCCTACAGGCTACAGTGACTGATAACTATTAAAATAAGGACGGTTATTATTTAAAAAAAACTCATATTGTTTCATTTCGGATAAAAGCACGCAGAAGATTCCATTAAGTGCACCCCTTTCTCTCTCTCGCTCTCTCCTTATCTCTCTTCCTCTTTCTTTCCCTTCATACTCTCCTTTCAACAGTTACTACTACAAGAAACCTTATAAGCCAGATGGACATTTTTTGGCTGCCCTATCAGGTGACAAACTTTTCTTTCTGTCATTACATTTAATAAAATAAATATATCATTTCTCCTTTTTTGTTATTTCTTCCTTAATTTTGTTATACCTAACTTGTATCTAGCTACGAAGAATTACCTTCCACGGGAAGAAGTGGATAAAAATTTACTCATCGTTTATAAGATATCACAGCTCCTATTCTATATAGAATATGCTTAGATGGATCAAAATGAGTTAATAAAAGTGCGGTTTCTTGGATCGCTTCGTTTGTCCAGCAGCCCACACCAACGGGGCAGCTTTCCTGATTAAACAGTGAAATCATTCTATTATTGTCGATAAATGACTGTGAGATAAAGGTAGGATTTTAATTCATCTTTAATTTCTATCCATAACAGTCAAAACACTACTTAGAATAAGATTTCATCCACACACACTTTGCAAAAGCGGATGCTTTCAACCTCTTGTCTATTTCCCTTTTAAAATATTGGGGTGGCAATGTGCACACCAAATTGTAGTTTGTTCATCTGATATAATCCATGTTAATCCATTAAGTATAATCCATTGTAATGAAAAAGATATTAGAAAGGTTTTTATTTTTCATTACAATTTATTCAACATAAAATTCAGCAGGTACAACATGGTCGGTAACGAACGACTAAGCTGGGAAAAGGCGCCAATTTCGTTCAATTTGTAAACATCTGGTGCGCATGCGCACTAGCGCTCTAAACTCACAACATCCATTACTCCAAAGAAACTTTTCGAAGTTCATTACTCAGCATAAACATTTCTACGTTCATCAAACATACACCTTGAGGCATAAACATTTCTCTGTTCATTAAACATAAACCTTTCTAAGTCATTACTCAGCAAATTATCTTATAAGTTCATCATTATAAGCTTGCTTCAAAAAGGAAAGCCGGATTACCCTAAAAATTATTACGATTTAAACGTCTCTGAAATGAGGATACTTTTATGAATACAAATAAATCTGCTAAAAATAAACTAAAAAGGGATTTAATTTTAACTCTGAATATTGGACGTCTATTAAGTGAACTCTCTTTCCATATATATATATATATATATATATATATATATATATATATATATATATCAAAAATGCTAATTTATATGGATTTTCATTATGAGACAGATTCCCTTTTATTAACCTCCCTTTCTTGGACTATAAGTCCATGTTTAAATTGTTTCCATTTCTTTTCTTCTTTGCTTGTTTCTTTAATTTATCACAGTTGTCAAGTTAACATGCTAAGTGGAAATGCACTTCATTGCACATAACAGAAATAATTCATACAAATAAAAGTTTGGAAACAAACAAAAACAAATGCAAAAAAAAACATTTTTCTCAAATATCAAAACATGCATTACGTTTCATGCATTTTTAATTTTTGTTTTTTTTACAAGATAAAATTATGTTTTAGACAGAACATCTTCAATAGCATTCTTTATTTTTCGGTGATATGTTCAATTATAATATTCGATTCATAGAGAAGTAGACTCCATCCTGTGAGTCCTTGATTTTTATTAATCATCTTTTGTTGAAAAGTTAAATGATTATGGTCAGTCTAGATTGGAATAAGATGCAAAGTTACGCTGAAATAAAAGTCTAAGGGTTGCAAGGTTGGTAGCATTGCCAAACATTCTATTTCGATAGTTTTTTTTGGTAAGTTATTCATTTTTTATAGAAATGTCCAATGCTTTTGTTGATGACTTTACCATTTACTTGGGCGGGGATTTCAGCCAATTTAACATCAATTACATCGACTTGTAATTTGCTTTAGAAAAGATTAGATTCGACTTGATTCTATTGAAATGCTCACTGTAAATTTTATTCCACTTATCGTTCACAGCTATTTTAGGAAATTAGTGAGAGGACTTGATATTGACAAGAAATTTTAACCAAACTTCGACAGAATCTTACCATGCCAAGAAATATCAGCAGCTGAATTTTTATTGCTAATGACAGTATCTTTTACAATAGATTCCATTATTTGCCGTGATAGGCTTCGTCCGTCCCTGACATATAGTATAGCAGACGTAATCCACTTGACATATAGTATAGCAGACGTAATCCACTTGACATATAGTATAGAAGACATAATCCACTTGGCAGAATTCACATTTGCTTAAATTTACATACAGCTTCCCACAAAATTGTTTAATGATGTTTAAATGTTCATTGAAAGTTCTGCTATATACAATTACATCGTCTATGTAAACTCATCATCACCATCATCACAATCAATTACATCGTCTATGTAAACTCATCACCATCATCACAATCAATTGCATCGTGTATGTAAACTCATCATCACCATCATCACAATCAATTACATCGTCTATGTAAACTTCACATCCTTTAATAGTATTTTAATAAGGGAAGCATCATTTTATGAAATTTGGTATGGAAAATGTTTTTTCATTTAACCACTTGCTCCTATCACAACTTGTATAACATTGATTTATTAAGGGATTATGCCGTTTTGAAATTAGCCCTGATATTTGTTATCTTTTTCCATTCGGGTATATTAAGGCCATATTCATCGATAATGAGATCCGTTCTTTCAGGCTAGTTCCATATGCAAGTCTGGTTTAATGGTTCCTTATGCCAGTCTGGTTTAATGATTTCATATGCAATGTCACGTTTAATTGTTTCATATGCAACGTCTGGTTTAATTGTTTAATATGCAACGTCTGGTTTAATTGTTTAATATGCAACGTTTGGTTTAATGGTTTCATGTGCAACGTCTGGTTTAAGGGTTTCATATGCAACGTCTTGTTTAATGGTTCCATATGCAACGTTTGGTTTCATGGTTTCATGTGCAACGTCTGGTTTAATGGTTTAATATGCAACGTTTGGTTTAAGGGTTTCATATGCAACATTTGGTTTAAGGGTTTCATATGCAACGTTTGGTTTAAGGGTTTCATGTGCAACGTGTGGTTTAATGGTTTCATGTTCAACGTCTGGTTTAATGGTTTCATATGCAACGTCTGATTTAATGGTTTCATATGCACTGTATGGCTTAACGGCTTCATATGCAACGTCTCGTTCAATGGTTTCATGTGCAACGTCTCGTTTAATAATTTTATATGTAACGTCTGGTTTAACGGTTTCATATGCAACGTCTGATTTAATTGTTTCATTAATTTTTATTTCTTCGCCTGCATTTCCTTCAATTAGAACTTGATCACGTTTTCTTTCACTTTTTAAAATTTATTTTACTTTAGTAAGTTTTAAGATATCAAGTGATTCCCTCCTGGAGCTAACACTTGATTCTGTTATGATTTAAATTTATATCCAAGGGCTCTTTACTTCTCTCTTTTGTTTTATTTTACTTCAGTTAAAGTTCAAGAAATCAAGAGCATCACAACCTGGGGCTAACACTTGAACTCTATACGAGATACATAAATATTCGAATGTTCCACTCAAGTTTTTTATTCCTCAAACACTGAGTAAATAAAGAAGTTGAGAACATAACTTTCCTCTCCCCAATTAACCATCTTCATATATTGTATTATATCTTTTATTTTGGTCTCTTGGTCTTACTGAATTTCAGGACAAGAATTTTTACTTTTTTTATTTTTCTTCCTTTAAAGATTGTAATGCTGGGTATGGGGACGCCAAACAAGCTGCCAACATTGCCCCGCTTTTTTATTGAAACCAACCGAAAGTTCTTTTTAGTCTCCTCGCTGTTCTCTTAAGTGCAATTGTCTGAATCTCTTTTGCATTTGGTTCACCAGAATATTAGTTAGGTAGGACTTCAGGTTCTTCTTCATAAGTCCTGTGGCACCTATGATAACTGGAATGATCGATATCCCCTTTAGGTTCCAGTTTCTTTTCGTATCATACATGAGACCTTGGTATTTGGTCTATTTCTCTCTTTCAACTCTGTTTTCCCCAGTGTGAGTTCTCCTATGTTTCACTAAGTTTGATTTGTCAGTAAAAGAATGCCCACACACTTCACAAGAATGTGGCTTTTCCCCAGTGTGAGTTCTCATATGTATCACTAATTTTGATTTTTTAGAAAAAGAATATCCACACACTTCACAAGAATGTGGCTTTTCCCCAGTGTGAGTCCTCATATGTATAACTAAATTAAATTTATTAGTAAAAGAATATCCACACACTTCACAAGCATGTGGCTTTTCCCCAGTGTGAGTTCTCATATGCTCAACTAAACTTGATTTATTAGTAAAAGAATATCCACACACTTCACAAGCATGTGGCTTTTCCCCAGTGTGAGTTCTCATATGTATTACTAACATTGATTTTTTAGAACAAGAATATCCACACACTTCACAAGAATGTGGCTTTTCCCCAGTGTGAGTTCTCATATGTGTAACTAATGTGTATTTTGCAGAACAACAATATCCACACACTTCACAAGAATGTGGCTTTTCCCCAGTGTGAGTTCTCATATGTGTCACTAAATGTGATTTTTGAGAACAACAATATCCACACACTTCACAAGAATGTGGCTTTTCCCCACTGTGAGTTCTCATATGTCTCACTAATGTTGATTTGTGAGAAAAAGAATATCCGCACACTTCACAAGAATGTGGCTTTTCCCCAGTGTGAGTTCTCATATGTCTCACTAACTTAGATTTTTCAGAACAAGAATACCCGCACACTTGACAAGAATGTGGCTTTTCCCCAGTGTGTGTTCTCATATGTGTCACTAAATGTGATTTTTGAGAACAAGAATATCCACACACTTCACAAGAATGTGACTTTTCCCCAGTGTGAGTTCTCATATGTGTCACTAATGTTGATTTGTAAGGAAAAGAATATTCACACACTCCACAAGAATGTGGCTTTTCCCCAGTGTGAGTTCTTATATGTCTCCTTAATTGTGATTTTTGAGAACAAGAATATCCGCACACTTCACAAGAATGTGACTTTTCCCCAGTGTGAGTTCTCCTATGCTTCACTAAGTTTGATTTTTCAGTAAAAGAATGTCCACTCACTTCAAGAATGTGGCTTTCCCCAGTGTGAGTTCTCATATGTATTACTAAATTCGATTTATTAGTAAAAGAATATCCACACACTTCACAAGAATGTGGCTTTTCCCAGTGTGAGTTTTCATATGTATCACTAACTTTGATTTCAGAGAACAAGAAAATCCACACACTTCACAAGAATGTGGCTTTTCCCTTATTGAAGTTGTTGATGCAAGTCAGAGTTTATGCTAAACAAATTTCAATTTGTATTTTTCGTTTGATAAGAGATATTTCGTAGTGAAAAAGTTAAAATATTCTGTCTTGTAAGCAGATTTTTCTGAAATGTTTAATTCGATATCTTATGATTTATAAAAACATTAAACAAAAATTTCACAAATTTAAATATGTGTGATGTTTTTATCACTATTTGCTAAACAATCCAGATAAAATAACTCTTCACACATGTATGTATAATAATGTTATGTGCAGCTGTTTTTGTTGTCTGCCATGCAAGCAAATAATTCTATATAGACTAATAATAATAATTATGTATAGAATACTGTTTTAGGAGAAGGATGGTTACTTAATATTCAGTGAAAACATTCAATCAGGAACATCTGAAAATAAAAAATAAATGAAATTTAATATTTTAATATCATTGATTATTTTAATTGTGCCAACAAAACAAGAAATATAACTTAATAACACATTTAAAAATTACAGAAATAAACACTTAATTCAAATTCATATTCTTTAAATGTTAAATACTATTCATAGTATTGTGTAATAGATAAATGAATTATGCAATTAATAAAGTATAATAAACAATAATATAGTAAGAATTTTAGGTAGAATACGCATACGACTACTATAGTTGCTTCTGAACAAAAGACGTCAAATAACAGATCTTCATATGCGTACTGTTTCCAGGAAATTTTGTGTAACACCTGGGTCGGTCACACGCCAGCTGATCGTGTTATAATATTGTTTAAATGTTAATATGTAAGGAATTATTCAATAAATCGAAATAAACAATAATATAGTAAGAATTTGTAGGAACAATAATACTATTGTTAATAATAAACTAATATATTGCTCAACTACCATAGTTGCTACTGAAATTAATAAAAAATATATTGCTAACCATAGAAATATAATAAACCATAATAAAATAAAAGTGAATTAAAGTTAACAATACAAATCAATATATAATCTAGTTACTTAGCAATGGATACTAATATGGTATTTTCGAATAGCTTCCGTTTTAAGTCATATGTGTAGAAATATAGCCACTTATTTATAATGTGTTTGATATTAAACTGGATATTTTCATAACATTACATATTTATAATTATTCATAATACTTTAATATTTTTAAATACTCATAATAGCGAATTAATACAACAGCATTGGGTTTTTATATGTTTTTACTTTTATGTTTAGAAATCAAAAGTTTTCATTCAACGAATTATTTCACCGAACGTTTAATATTCATAATAATTTAATGCAACGGAATTGGGTTCTTTTTTTACTTTTATTTTAAGAAATCAAAGTTTCTTCATTCCTAACGAGGTCCTTGTTTTGTGTAGACAGAGCGGCAAGCACTGCTGATTGTAGTGAATTCGTCGTTACAACCAGCTTGTTAACTACTTTTAAGTGTTTCTTCCTTTACCGTGGAATGTTTTGATGGTTGTTACACCTAATGTTTTATCTGCTGCAAACAATTTTGAATGTCGTTTATATAGTGCTGAGATTAAGTAATAAAATTAGCAGAGGAAGTACCATATTAAAAGATATGTTAATTCAATGAACCCTGAGTTTCCATATTGCACTTAATTAACCTCTTTACTATTAATATAGCAAATTTCACCCGGACATTAAATTGTATTATGTAAATAAGAACTGCCTCTTTTTAAATTGAATCACAAATTATAAGCATTTTTTTAAAGTTATGTTTTACAGAATAGTAAAAAAATTGTGCAAATTGCAAAAAAAGTTTTAAACTGATATTTTGTTTTATATTACGGACCATACGTCGTTTGCAATAAAATTAGCTATTATGCATATTGGCGAGGATTTGTTTTTATTTTTCAGCTACCACTATCCATTTTGTATGTAGTTTATGATGGTCAGGCCGTAAACGTCATAAAATTAGTTTTGAGTTTTTAAGATCTCTTTTACAGAATAATAAAAAAAAATCGTGCAAATTAAAAAGAAGTTATAAATTCATATAATTAACAATAATAATAATTTACATGTAAAATACCAGACGTCGTTGACAATAAAGTTAGCTAATGTCCAGGTGGACAAAGATTAGTTCTCTTTTTAAACTGCCACCATCCATTTTGCATATTGTTTATGATGTTCACACCAGATGGTATCACGTCATAAAATTGGTTATGGTGTAAGAGTTGTTTATATAATAAACCAATATTATCTTGGATAATTTGTATTATGTGTAAGGAGTGTGTAACAACTCACCTGCAAAATCGATTGGCCTTTAAAATGCTTGTGTGTTGTATCAATACTAAATCACATAATAATAAGACAATATATATATTGTACTTCATTGTTTGGTGAGCATTGGATTAGATAGGCTTACCTAACATTTCTGAGCTGGCACTATCCATTTTGTGTGTGGTTTATAAAGTAAAGACTTAACAAGTATAACGTTATTTAATTAGAACTAGAGCATAAGTTGTTCACGGGAGAGACCTTAGAGAATTTTATGATCTCCACAGAATATGTTATTACAAAGTGCTGTAACATGTTGGATTTAAATTTGTGACCCCAGTTTTTAAGAGTTTGTAGCAGTTGCTATTTTTTAAGTTGTTTTTACACAATAATTAATATATTTTTTTTAAGTTTAAGAAAACTTTGGAATTATTATATTTTTTGGAGTCAATGAAAATGTTACGTTTGAAATGTTAAATACCCACGTTTCACTTATGTTATTTTTTACAAAGGAATCACCATTTATCAAGTCCTAGATGCCACTCGAGGATAAGGGTCGATAAGCATACAGTGGTCAATGGAACACTGTAGTCATAATTGGTAGTGAAAATTTGGTAAATTGGATTACTTAAGGGAAACAGCTCATTAAGAACTTGTTTAGGTTGGACTTGAAAATGACCATATTATAGTCAGATGGAAAGCAGGCAAATGAAAGAGTTCCACAGGTGTGCATTCTAAGAAAGAAACTTTGTTCATGGAATCTATGTTTATGTTTAGGCACAGATAAAGAGTGGAGGAAATTATTGATAGTTTTTTTCAGCTAGACGAGTGTTTCTCATGAAAGTTTGGCGAGGGGGACTATAAACTGGAGCTCAGACGAGCAGTTGCCATGAAAATAATGATAAAGCAGAGACAGGCTGTGAAAAAGAGATTACAGGAAAGAGAAAATGGCATCCCCCACTAGGCTACGGAGTCTACTATTAACTCTGTCAAGGCAGGGAACATAAGTTGGAATAGATACATCAAGATCATTGCCATGACTAATGTGAAGAAGGTGGGCTCTCTCTACCCTGCTAGAAAGTTACTTACACTTGAAAATATCCTATACCTCTACAAAGTTAACATTCAACCCCTGTATGGCGTATTGTTGTGATATTTGGGCGGGTGCATCTGCAACTAGTCTCTCGCCCCTGGGCAGGGTTCAAAAGAAAGTCGCCAACTTGATAGATCCTGAACTGTCATCTAAGCTTCAGTTGCTGTCCCATCGACGAAATATTCCATCCCTCCGATTGTTTTACAAGTATTTTAATGTCGGATGCTCTGACGAACTACAAGCTCTTGCCCCCCGTTATGAAAATACCTCCGACAAACCCGACAAGCAGCAAAGTCCCACCCCTACACAGTAGAGATCCCTAGATGTATGAAAGCCTTCTATTCTAATTATTTCTTTCCCAGAACTGCTAGACTTAAAAATTCTCTTCTGGCTTTCTGCTTCCCCAACTGTACTGACATGCAGATATTCAAGTGTAATGTAAACAAACATTTTGCTGCTAAACTCCCTACATAGTACCCCTGTAACTTAGGTGCATGATAGAAGCCCCCTACATTAAAGTGGCAATGTGCCTTGTTTGGTGTAATTAAAAAAACTGGTAAAACCAAACAGGAAAACCATGTATAAAAGTAAATTTATAATAATAATTGTGGACAGAAAACTACTTTTAAAAGTTTTGAAAAAAAAAAATGGAATACTGAAAAATTATGCTGGTTTCGATTGTAAATATTTACCAATTATTTTGTTCTATATTAAGTCTCTGTTAATTGGTGATGGGCAATAAATGAGGGCTCATTTTATGCAAACTTAACTAAAGAAAATTATCCTTATTCTAAAACCTAAAATATTGAATAAAATATCAAAATTCAAACAATTCTCTATCGAAATATTAGGTAAATGTGGACAGAAAAGTATTTGAAAAATATTTAAAAAAGAACATTTTGTGTTCCTTGTCTTACAATTCGACAAAGTTTGGATCAACTTATTTTGTTTATGGTAAACATTATTTTCTCAGAAATCATAAAAGTAAATAAACACATTTTTGGTGGAATCCAAGTTTAGCGTAACAAATTCCAGAGAATTAAACTTAATAAAATAATTATTTTATGTAAACGTAATAAAAGAATCATTTTATGTAAACGAAATAAAAGAATCATTTTATGTAAACGAAATAAAAGAATCATTTTATGTAAACGAAATAAAAGAATCAGTTTATGTAAACGAAATAAAAGAATAAGTTTATGTAAACGAAATAAAAGAATAATTTTATGTAAACGTAATAAAAGAATCATTTTATGTAAACGTAATAAAAGAATCATTTTATGTAAACGAAATAAAAGAATCATTTTATGTAAACGAAATAAAAGAATCATTTTATGTAAACTTAATAAAAGAATTATTTTATGTAAACGTAATAAAAGAATCATTTTATGTAAACGAAATAAAAGAATCATTTTATGTAAACTTAATAAAAGAATAATTTTATGTAAACGAAATAAAAGAATCATTTTATGTAAACGTAATAAAAGAATCATTTTATGTAAACGAAATAAAAGAATCATTTTATGTAAACGAAATAAAAGAATCATTTTATGTAAACGAAATAAAAGAATTATTTTATGTAAACGAAATAAAAGAATCATTTTATGTAAACGTAATAAAAGAATCATTTCATGTAAACGTAATAAAAATCATTTTATGCAAACGTAATAAAAATCATTTTATGCAAACGTAATAAAAGAATCATTTTATGTAAACGTAATAAAAGAATTATTATTATTTTAAAAGGTATTGAATGGGATTTTTTAAGCGTAAAAAAATAACTTGCCTTTCATATTGTAAACTTATTTTAATATTTAAATTTTACTTAAATAAACACATTTCGGTCAATGTCAAGTTTCTTTCCAACTCCTTAAAAAAACTTCAATTTAGCTATTTAATTTTCAGTGTGATATTCGTTTTCAGCGCCCTCAAAAACCGGCGCTGTTTTTTTACTAAGAGATTCGTTCACTTTGTTTCATTTTCAAATTTGATGACGAAATTATTAGGTGCCCAGAAGGCGGGTGTTTTTTTGGTATTATTATACAAACACCGTGACAGCGTTAGGGTTAGGGTTAGGATTAGGGTTAGGGTTAGGGTTAGGGTTTAGGGTTTAGGGTTAGGTTTAGGGTTAGGGTTAGGGTTAATTCGCTGTCACGGTGTTTGTATAGTTTTACCGTTTTTTTACGTGAAATTTATATAAGAGAATGATCTCTCACTTTAAAAAAAAAAGTAATTTTTTCATATCAAGAAAACTACTTATCTAACCCAAATTTACATGTGATATTCGTGTTCAGCACCATTGAAAACCTGGAAAAGTCGTCATTTTAAAGGTTTTTGAGGAGTTGGAAAGAAACTTGACATTGACCCACATGGTCACATTTCATATTTTATTCGCGAAACCAATATTTTTATTGGATTGCAATAACAAATAAACTTATTTTAATATTTAAGATTATTTTAAAGTTGTTGAATAATATTATTGTAAAGTGAAAAAAATAAACTTACCTTCCATTCCAGGAATTTAATATGAAAAAGAAATCTTTTTTTTTTTTTTTTTTTTTTTTTTGTGTCCAACGCAGAAAATTTGTTTGTTTGTTAGGATTTCTTAATATAATCTTTAGTAAATTGATACAAATTTTGTTTTGTGTGTCCAATTCATTAAGCAATTAAATATATGAAAATATAAAATAATCAAAATTAAAAGAGAAAAACACAATTTAAACGTGAAATTATTATGAGAAGAAAAAAAATCAACTGCTTCAGAACAAAGAACTTATGTTCATCGTAAAACGGTGTAATCATTATTTTGTTCCTCGTGTAAAAGATTGAACATTTCATTATGATTTGGATTAGTCGAACTACTGTTTACATCCAAGATGAGAACAGTAATCCAAATAATCCAAATATAAAAAAATGCAAAACTGAATATTTCACATAAACAATTCAAAAGGAAGGAATTGAACAAATAGCGAAGTCAATCAAATAACAAAAACTAGATTTGAACCAACAAGAAACAAAACAATAATCACATGATTACATTATGAAAATTGCGTCTAGTTTGTTTGCACA
Source organism: Euprymna scolopes (assembly GCF_053919585.1). Taxonomy (NCBI): domain Eukaryota; kingdom Metazoa; phylum Mollusca; class Cephalopoda; order Sepiida; family Sepiolidae; genus Euprymna; species Euprymna scolopes. The sequence continues at coordinate 197,719,186 of NC_136527.1, read as the reverse complement.
TTTCAGTCATGTGTCGCGTTATCGCCATTCTGGCTTTACTTGTCATGTTTTGCGCCTCCCATGTATTACCCCCTCCTTTGATAGAGAAGTAACGCAATGTTGTAAAATATCCCGACTCGCATATGTGAATATGAGAAAAAATACAACAGAACACAAATCGATATTTAACAACATTCAGATCGCCGTGTAATTTGATTGCACTCTACTGGTTTTTGTGTTCTTTTACTTGTAAACATTACCTTCTTAAAATTTGGGGTGGAATTAATTGTTGTATGTATGTATGTATGTATGTATATATATATATATATATATATATATATATATATATATATATATATATATATTTAAATAAATGTTTAGAGGTACAGATTTTATATACAGTTTTAAATATAATGGGCGGAAGTCTCTCGAGAGCTCTTTCAGCTATCATCTCATCAGGAGAAAATCGATAGCGTAAAAATAATAATACTATGTCGAAAGTAAAGAGTTCTGATGGAGAACCATTGAATGTGCCAAAAATACGGGGACACTATAATAAAGTTTATTTACGTTTAAAAAAGGATTCAAATAATGGCACAACGAGGGGGGGGAGAAAAGATTCAAAGTTCCCGAAAGAAAAACAATGCGTTAGATGTTTCTTTCTGCCGGCACAAAGAAGCTTTCCGCACGGCACGGCAATAGAGACAGACTCCAAAATCTTTAAATGGTTTCTGGAGTCCGCTCTATGTAGCACCTCGAACCATTCCAATGCCTAGCGGTTTCAGGAAATACACTATTAGAATAGAAAGATGTCTGGCATCTTTGCACCTCAACAGTGAAGGGGTGAGATTTTATTGCTAACCAGGTTTTTCAAGAATATGTACGTCGAGGGGCACAATTTAATCGTAGTTTCATCACAATATGCCGTGTATATATATATATATATATATATATATATATATATATATATATATATATATATATATATATATATATTTTCCAGGTTTAAACTATTAAAAAGTTAAGGTTGTGCTTATATGTTTAAAATTAAACGAGTGTAATTAATAAATACTACAGTCCTCAATGTACCTGAAAACCTCCCAAAGTCGACAAATTAACGGTGAATGCCGAGGGGTCGGTAAACTAAAAAAAAAAAAATACTGAAAAATAAATAAATACAAACACAATTCATTATTTAACATGTTTAAAAGAGTGTTTTCTTTGCTTCGTTTATAATATTAAATTCCCGTAAATCGGTACTTCATTTCGAAAGCATCGACTTTTTTTTCGCCTAAATTTCGCAAATATAGACTTTTTAAAAAAGATGTTTGGCTTTCAAAAAATACCAATAAAGGCTAAATTTGGTCAAGAAAGTCGATGCTTCCAAAATAGGCATCGATTTGTTAGAACGTTGAATTAGAAACAAGAGCACCCCTGAAAAAATGTTAATTATTGTTTTTTCTTTAATTTATTTGGTATAATCTGGTACATTAGTGACCATTCGATAATAATCTGTTGAAAAAATTAATAAGCAGACGAAAATAAAAATTTACAGAGGGCATAATACCACTTCCATATATTGCAAATGAAATAAAAAGCTATTCCGTTGGAACTTCTTCAGTTTACGAACGGTGTTGTTTTAAGATAGGAGTTTCAGTTTAAATGCAAATTTATAGTATTTACTGTTAGATGAAAGTACAAGTGTTGTTTTTGCGTGTTTTTTAAAACGTTAACAAACTTTTCTGTTGGAACTTCTGCAGTTTACGAACCGTGTTTTTTTTATTTAGGGGCTTCAGGTTAAATTCAAATTTATAGTATTTATTTTTAGTTTAAGTTCGAAATAGTTAAATGACCCCCTTCCTCTTCTGGTTGGATTTCTAAATAAAACGTTATTATTTCAATTTACAATTGAACAAATTGTTTTGTAGTGTTTTTCTTAACTTATATAACAGTAAAATGATTTTTGAATGTTTTCATAAATAGCATTTTTCATTAATGCCGTATTTCATATAATATATTCCTGAATTCATTGATTTTCATACGACGGCGCCATTAATTTTTGTAAAAAAATATATACTTATCTCTACAGTATAGCAGAATACAGGGCGTACTATATTTTAGTGAGGATTTTAAAATTAAATCCAAGTTTTACTGTATTATTTTTTGTTAGATAACAGTATATAAAAACGTCCATTCTTTTTTTTTATTTTTTTATTTTAATGTAAAAAATGAGAATATATTTTAATTAATGTTGGAAATATGTTTATAGTAATTATTATCTTTCAGATTAGCAAAACAATAGTTTCAGTAATTTTACGAAAAACTTCAAAATCTTTAAAAAAATAAATTATAAATTTTCCTTTAGTGGGACAAACATTACAAATATACCATTAAGTAGGAAATGATTTGAAGAATCGATACAAAAAAAATATAAAAAATCGATAAATAACTGCGCATTTTGCTAAAAATACGATAATTTCTTTCGACAATTCCTTGTTACTTAATGTCATTTCACCTGTGGTCGACTATAGATGCTAAAAATAGTTGTTCTGTTTTAACAAACAGTTGTTGCCTTTCCCCTTTTGCAAAATTACGAACATGCCTGCACGATCCAAATTGCCAATAAACTAGGAAGAGGGACCGAAATTTACTGTGTTTTTTTTTTTCATTTCCGAAAGGCAATGAATTACATTGCAGATGATTGCGATAAAAAAAAATCACACCATCTCAATACAGCAAAGTGAAGTTATGAAATGTTTGAGAATAAGAAAAAAAAACTGTGGTATTTCAATTTTTTTTCTTTCTGATTAGTACATTTATATTATTTTGTTTAAATAGGCATCACCGCTTATCAAGGCCAAGGGGCCACTCGAGGATATGAATTGGACAATATTGTCAGTAATGAAACTTTAGTAAATTTGCTAACTTAAGGGCAACGGCTTATCAAGAGCTTGTTTACATTAGACTTGAAGACAACCATATTGTTGGTACGTCTTTAGGTTCTTCCAAGTCCCAAAACTACCGACCAGCTTTAATAATTACTAAACGTACAACAAGTATAAACGACAAGAATTTATTAACAAACATGAAAACATGACAACACTGCAATTCAGAACATTAAGGTAAAAAGATTACTCACTTCAATAGTGGGGTTTACGGGAGGAGTGAGGACTGTATTCTAGAGTTGTACTCTGCCTGTCCAACATTGTCTTTTAGGAGAAGAACTTTTTGCGTCCGTGCCTCATGTGTACGGACTCTCCTCTTCTTTTCTCAAGGGACCTCACTCCTTACCCTACACCGGTAATCCGGTGCTCTTATTTATTCCCCTACAATATTGTAGTCAGCTGGAAAGCAGGAAAACAGAGACAGTTCCACAGGCGTGCAGTTCTAAGAAAGAAGCTTTGTTCATGGAATCTACGTTTAGGTTTAGGCACAAATAAAAAGTGGGGAGGATTATTGATAGTGTTTTCAACTAAACGAGTGTTTCTTGTGAATGTTTGTCGAGGGGGGACCATAGATTGAAGCTCAGTCGAGCTCTTGCCATGAAAATAACGATAAAGCAGAGACAAACTTTCAGAACGTATTTTAAAAAATATGGATATAAAAAATATATCTTGCATATTTATGTTATGTGTTGAAATAATAAATTATTACTTAGAAACTTATTATTTCACATGGGGAGTGTGTTGTAAATATTCTGTACTTTCACCTAACAACTTGATAAAAGCAATATCGTAAAACTTGAATTCCTTGATTAAATAATTCTAAAAATGCTGATATGGAGTTCATCGAATTCTCTTATAAACAATTTTCGTCGCAAAGAGAATGACAATACAAGTAAAAAAAATATCAGAAAAGGAACAATTCAAACTTTTGATTGAATTCTACAATAGATTTTTGTAATATTTTAATATTGAATGTTTGAAATATTTCTGCATTAGTATTTTTGCTTATACATTTATTTGTTTGAATTTAAGTTTTAATTAATTATTGTTCGATTTTCAGTTAAATAAATTCATCATTTTTCAGTTAAAAAAATTCATCGTTTTTCAGTTAAAAAAATTCATCGTTTTTCAGTTAAACAAATTCATCGGTCGTTTTTCAGTTTTCATTTTTAAAATATTGTTGCTCTGCTTTGATTTCAAAATATTGTTGTTCATTTTTATAAAATGTATTTATTTTTAGTTTTAATTTTTTTTAAATAGTTTAATTTTTATATTAATTTTTTTGCCTTCATTCATATTTCATGTTTTTGGCAACATTTGCTTGTCTTCTGTTTCAAACATACCTAATTTAACATGCATATCTTTTATTTATTTATATTGAATAGACTTCAGTTTCACTACAAATCAAATGGTGTTCCTTTTTTTAATGTATTTTATAAGTAAATAAGGAACATATTCCAATTTTTAAAATCAATAATACAACGAAATGTTCAATTTTTTAACGTATTAAACAAACAACTTCCCCCCCCCTTTCAATTTTTTTTATTAATATTGTATGAGTTTCAGTATAAATCATCGTGTTCTTTATTTATCTATTTTTTTAAATCCAAGTTTGAAGTTTTCTGTAAAAATCTCTGCTAATTATCGACAGTTTAAATGTGCCACATATCTTGCTTGCAAGGACCTCGGCGATAATGTCATTTTTCAGCTGATAGGCCATCTCCTTCCTACCTGGATAATTTTTATTATAGGTTTAACATGTTTTAAAGCGTCTATTTAATTAAAAACATAATTAGTGACGAGTTGTTAAGTTAGAACGACAAGATGGCCGACATTCAAACATTCAACTGGGAAGTCTTCATGAAAACAAAGCACATAGAAACGTATACTTGTCAGCCATGTTGTTTTCTTTTTAACTCTGTTTTTTTTTAACAATGAAACTTAAAAATTTGTCTATTTGTTATATATTTGATTTTTTTAAAATCTTGGTACTAGTGCAGTGCACTTATTGGTCTGTGCTGAAATAATAACGTTATTATTTAAAAAGCCATTCTTAACACGGGAAGGGGAGGGTGTTTTGTACCTATTCTGTACTTTAACCTTACAATTGATTAAAAAAAACATATCATAAAACTTGGAAATACGAATTAAAAAAAGCTCGGATCAATAAGTGCACTCGTCCAAAATCTTTTATGTTTGTTGTCTTCTCAGCTTAATACCTCCATTTTTTATAAACTTTTATAATTGTTTTTTTAATAATAAGGTACTTGTAGAATTTAGTAAAGACATTCGAAAATGAAAATATCGAAAAAAGATCATATTGTACGTATCCGTTTTGGACTGAATATCTCCGAAAAATTTTTTAATTTAATTTGATCCAGTAGTTTCTTTTTTTCAGCGGAAACCCACATTCTTATGAGAGCGCGTTGAAGTCAGCCAAAACTACTTGATGAAATAAAGTGAACATTTTTTTAGGAGAATTTCGTTTCATATCGGAAACGTGCAATATAACCCTTTTTCGATATTTTCATTTTTTAATGTATTGACTAAACTGTACAAGTACCAATAATAATAATAATAATAATAATTAGAAACACTTAGTCGATTCTTTTTTACAGATTATATTGCCTTTTACTTTAAATAGGATGTTCCGGTTAAATTCAATTCGTATGGTTTTTATTATTTAGTAAATTTTAGATGAAACTACAGATTATTATTTTATGTTCCCGCTCACCATGTTAAGCACTAAGCATGGGTTTCTACATAAAACGTTACTATTTCAGCACGGTCCGTGTTTTGTATACGCACCAAAAAGTTCAATTGTAATTTAATTTGAAAGAAAAGGTTTTGTTAAATTAATGTTTGTTCAATTCCGGATCCATTTATATATATAAAAAAAATATTTTTATTTAAAAAAAAATAAGGAAAAGAAAAAGAAAAAATATTTTTTTAATAGTAAATTGCTTTCTATAAATTCATGTACACAATTTTGCAGGAACCGATTTAAAATATTGAACGTTGAAATGACTTCACAGTCGACAGTCATTTAAAGTGGAAGACTACATTCACTATTTCAATATCTTTACCGTTTAAATTTCTTTAATGAAAATTTCTGGTGCTTCTGCACTTACTGATCCGAGCCATTTTTAAAATCGTGTTTCCAAGTTTAATTAAAGTTTTATATTTTATTCAATTGTAAGGTTAAGTTATAGAATAGGTAAAGAACACCCTCCCCTCCTCATGTAAGGAATGGCTTTTAAAATAATAACGTCATTATTTCAGCACGGATCAATAAGTGCACTAGTACCAAATTTCTTTAAGCAAAACTGATCCAGTAAAGAGGAAATAAAGATGTTCATACGAATAAAACTTTATAAAAAACACTGACGTAAAATGCATTGCATTGTTAAAAGTAATAAAATATTGAAAAACAATCTTACCTTTCGTTGTAAACAATTGAATACGAAAAAAAAAGGCAATACAATTTTGGATGTTTCTTTTTTGTTTGTATTCAAAATTGAAAATTTAGTCCGTTTGTAGGGGGGTTCTCTAGTAAACTGATACAATTTCAATTTCGTATGTCCAATTCATTAAGAAATCCAAGAATAAATGAATATTCAAAAAGGTAAAAATTTAAAAATTCAAAAACACGATTGAAACGTGGATTCAAAAAAATGGATGAACAAAAAATGAAAGTTTAAAATGAAAATATACGAAGATTAAAAAAGATTTTAAAAAGATAAAACGTTATAATGAAACGTTTTCAGTTTTTAAATGTCTGTTAATTACGTGTTAGACAACGTTTTCCTATCAAGTTTAGAACGTAATGTTTTTATAAGACTAAAATAATTAAAAATGAGAAGAAAAAAATAAAACTAAGATATCTTTGTTCTGCGTTACTTATATGCTAACGGTTAACAACAGTGTGAATAAATATTTAAATGAATATATATATTTAAATATATATTATGTAAATATATATGTATTTCAATTAAATTAGTATATATATACGTATTTATATATATATGTATTCATATATATATATATATATATATATATATATATATATATATGTTAATATATATATATATATTAATATATATATATATATATATATATATTAATATCTGTATGTTATTATATATATATATATGTTTAAAGAAAACATAGAAAAAAAAACGAATGAAACAAGGACGAAACGTTGATTTTTTAATAATTTCATTCGGTTTTTTCTATTTTTTCTTTAAACATAACGTCAACCACCGCTGGTACATTTTTTCATTCCTTATACATATATATATATATATATATATGTTAATATATATATGTTATATATATATGTTAATATATATATATCTTATATATATATATGTTAATATATATATATATATATGTTAATATATTTATATATTAATATCTGTATGTTAATATATATATATTTATATATATATATATATATATATATATATATATATATATATATATATATATATATTCATCCATAAACATATATTTAAATGTATATTTCTAATAATAATCTGGGTTTCTTTTCTGACATTTTCACTCCAAACAAGGCACAGTACCACTTTGATGTAGGGGACAAATATTTCGGACATAATTTCTAGGGGTACTATGTAGGGAGCTGAGCAGCAAGATGTATGTTTTAGTACACTTGAACATGTCAGTATAGTCAGGGAAACAAACACCGAAAGAGAATGTAAAGTTTAGCACACCTACGGAAGAAACAATTAAAGCAGAAGGACTTTTACCTCCAGGGAGTTCTAATGTGTAGAGGTAGAATTTTGCTGTTTGTAGGGTTTTCTTATGTGTAGAGGTAGAATTTTGCTGTTTGTAGGGTTTTCTTATGTGTAGGGGTGGAATTCTTCGGTTTGTAGGGTTTTCTAATGTGTAGGCGTGGAATTCTGCTGTTTGTAGGGTTTTCTTATGTGTAGGGGTGGAATTTTGCTGTTTGAAGGGTTTTCTAATGTGTAGGGGTGGAATTTTGCTGTTTGTAGAGTTTGTTTGTGGTGTTTACGTCGAAGGGGTACAAGACTTGTAGTTCGTCGGAGCACATTCCATTAAAGTACTTGTAAAACAGGCAGGGATGCTACATTTCGTCAGTGGGACAGCAATTAGAATAGAACCCGCACTACCCATTAGGTGTTTAAGCGGGTTCTATTAAGTTGGCGACTCTCTTTTGAGCCTGTTTGAGGGAGGGACAAGTAGCAGATGCACCAGCCGAAATATGGCAACAATACTATATACATGGGCGAATGGTGGATTTGTAAATGAACAGGATACTCTTAGGCGTAACTTCATAACACGATGGAGTAAGCCCATCTTCTTTGCAGCAGACTTGGCAATGCACTCAATGTATCTGTTCCCACTCATGTTCCTCCTGAACGTTAAACCAATGAGTTTGAAATAAGTACGTTCAGGTAATATATCATTAGCCATGGCTAATAGTGGTTGAAAAGGTTTCTTGTAGTTATTAAAGGCAAGGAGTTTAGTCTTGGCAGCATTGAATGTGACCATCCATTTTGTCCCGTTTCACCGCAGATCAGACGTCTTCCTCTAGGATTTCCACCATTACCCTGGATACGTGTATATTCGTTTTCCCCTCGTGTCTGTTATAGAGCGTGGTGTCGTCAGTGAATATACCCATCTCAGAGACAATTTTATCAGGTGTCATTTATGAATATTAGGAATATTCAAGATTCGTGGATCGATCCATGAGGTAAACCCGCATTTATATTATAGTGTTTGTATGTACGACCATCGAGGGCAACCTGGATTCTTCTTTTCATTAAGAAGAATTTAATTATGTTAAATATTCGTCCAGTAATACATTGGGATCTGATTTTCATGAGAATACTATTATTCAATATCTTCAGTTCGATTGGTGCCACTAAATTGGCTGTAACACTTTGACACTTATGGTCGTCAACATCCGAATCTATTTTCTATAACAAAAACTTAAACAAAAGTTTTTTTCATCTTTCGTTTTTGACAAAATACCAACAAACCGAATTTAAAAATTTTACTAATGCAAAAAGTAACGCTTATTTCTATTAATCGCTTTTAACTCATTTTCATATAAAATTCACATAATTACATTACAAGTCATAAACCTATTCATTATCTCCATACACACATTTAAAAAAAATTAAAAAACGTATTGCTTTATTAAATTAGCGATGACAACTTAAAAAAATATCGGTGTTTTCATCACAAGAAACTTTCCTTTCTTCTTCCATGTGTTCATTGTCAAGAGAAATTTCCATGAACATTTGTGAAACACGTTACCATGGGACTGCTTCCTTGTAGACTAAAACATAGTCTTCTTCAAATCAAATGTCAACAAGTACTCTAACCTATTTAACACGCTGGTCACAGTGTTCGCTAATGGACTGAGAGCCTGGAATTCACTCCTCGGTCGAATCATACTAAAGAAAGAGTAAGTGGAGTGATCCTGGAAAAAAGAGTAGCGTCCCTTCACTATGCCTTGGTATAGTTGATAGTAAAAGGGGGGAAACTACAGCTAAACGATAAAACCATCATTCGATTCTGTTTTGCAAGTCACTCGCTATTAACATAGCGACCTTCTTTATGTAACTATTGATTGATAACCTTGGAAAATCATCCGCTGCGTTTTCTAAGAACAACGCAACATTCCTAGACTCAATCCTTGTTGTAGTCTACAAGGAAGCAGTCCAATGGCAACGTGTTCCACGGACGAGGAGCCCTTACATGTTCAGAGAAATTTCTCCTGAGACTGGGCACATGAAAGACAAAGGAAAGTCTTCTTGACGTTTCTGAATTTTTTAGATGAGGGTTGATTGTTTTTATTATTATTCGTCGGACTACTGTTCTCATCTTGAGTGTGATTTTCACAACGTTTCGGTCTTGAAAACACCGGGAGTTTTTGTTTTTTGAAGTTAGTCATCTCTGTTTTAGTAAAGCATAACTTATGTTAAAATGTGTGTATAAAGATATTGAATAGGTTTAACACTAATATATTTATGTAAATTTTATATGAAAATCATTTGAAAGCGATTAATATAAATAAGTGTTAATTTTTGCATAGAAGTAATTTTTAAATTCGGTTTGTATTGAGGATTATGTAAAAAGAAGATGAAAAGACTTTTGTTTAAACTTTTTTGATAGAAAAAAGATTTGGATTTTGACGTCCATTATTATCAAAGTGTTACAGCCAATTTATTGAAACCAATCGAACTGGAGATATTAAATAATGGACGAATACTTAACATAATTAAATTCTTCTTTAGTAAAAGAAGAATCCATGTTGCCATCGATGGTCGCACATCAACACAATCTGATATAAATGCGGTTGTAGCTCAGGGATTGATTATCGGATCTTTATTATTCCTAATATTCATAAATTACCCCAGATGACATTGTCTCTGAGATGGGTATATTTGCTGACGACACCACACTCTAAAACAGACACAAGGGGAAAACAAATGAAAACCCATCAAAGGCAAAACGGGGACAAAATGGATGGTCACATTAAATACTGTCAAGACTAAGCTCCTTGTCTTTAACAATTACAAGAAACATTCTCAACCACTAATAGACATGACTAACGTTCAGGAGGAACATGAGTTGGAACATATACGTTGAGCTCATTGCCAAGGCTGCTGCAAAGAAGATGGGCTTAACTTACTTACGCCTAAGAGTATTCTGTGCGCTTACAACGCCACCATTCACCCATGTATATAGTATTGTTGCCACATTTGGGCTGGTGCATCTGCTACTTGTCTCCCCCTCAAACAGGGTCCAAAAGAGAGTCGCCAACTTAATATATCCCGCACTATGCGTTAGGTTGAATCTGTTGTCCCACTGACGAAATGTTTCATCCTCTGCCTGTTTCACAAGTAATTTAATGGAATGTGCTCCGACGAACTACAAGCCCTTGTACTCCTTCGACGTACACACCCCAGACAAACAATACAAACAGCAAAATTCCACCCCTACGCATTAGAAATCCGTAGATGTAAAAATGTACAAGGTTTTGGAATTGCCGTCCGGATTTCTGTTTTCCTGACTTTACTGACATGCAGAAGTTCATATGTAATATAAACAGACATCTTGCTGCTCAGCTCCATACATAGTACCCCTAGAAATTATATACCAAATAGTTGCCCCCTTTATCAAAGTGGCACTCTGCCTATTTTGGAGTGAAGTTGCAATAAACAACATAGATTTATTATTAGAAATATACATTAACAAAAAATAATATATATATATATATATATATATATATATATACATGTGTGTGTATCTGAATATATATATATGTAATATATCTGAATATATAATAACTATATATTTTAACATAAAGATATATATTAAAAATTTAAATATATATATATATTTTATTATATATATATATTTAAATATATATATTTAAAAATATTTATATATTTAAATATATATATATATATTTAAATATATATATAAATATATATATACATTTAAATATATATATATTTAAATATTTAAATATATATATAAATATATATATATACATTTAAATATATAAATATATATATATATATATATATATATATATATATATATATATAAAATACAAATGATGGTTTAAGTTATGTTGTTTTATATATATATATATATATATATATATATATATATATATATATATATATACACTACTTTAATTGAAATACAGAAATATTTACATAATATATATTTGCATAATATATATTCATTTAAACAGTTATATAAACTGTTCTTGGCCGTTAACGCAGAACAAAGATATCTTAGTTTTATTCTTTTCTCATTTTTAATTATTTTAGTCTTATGAATGGACAATACGTTGATAGGAAAACGTTTTCTAACACGTAATTAACGGACATTTAAAAACTGAAAACGTTTCATTATAACGTTTTTTTTTAATCTTTTAATCTTTTTTAATCTTCATATATTTTCAATTTAAACTTTCATTTTTTGTTCATCCATTTTTAAAATCCATGTTTCAATCGTGTTTTTGAGTTTTTAATTTTTAACTTTTTCAATATTCATTTATTCTTGGATTTCTTAATGAATTGGACATACGAAATTGTATTAATTTTGTAAAGAAATCCCTACAAACTGACTAATTTTCAATTTTTGACATAAACAAAAAAGAAATCATTCAAATTTTTTATTGCAGTTTTCGTATTCAATTTCTTACAATGAAAGGTAAGATTGTTTTTCGATATTTTATTACTTTCAACAATGCAATGCATTTTACGCCAGTGTATTTTTTATTTTATTTCTATGAACATCTCGATTTTCTCTTTACCGGATCAGTTTTGTTTAAAGAAATTTAAACGGTAAAGAAATTGAAATGGTAAAATGTATAGTTTTCCACTTTAAATGGCTGTCGACTGTGAAGTCATTTCAACGTTCAATATTTTAAATTGGTTCCTCCAAAATTTTGTACAGGAATTTATAGAAAGCAATTTACTATTTAAATTTTTTTTTTTTTTTTTTTTTTTTGAAACTAAAATCCATTTGTTTTATAAATGGATCCGGAATTTAACAAACATTATTTTAACAAACCTTTTTCTTTTTTCAAATTAAATTACAATTTAACTTTTTTGCGCTAATACAAAACACGGACCGTGCTGAAATAGTAAGGTTACAAAAAAACTTTTTTTTAAAACAAATATATAACAAGTAGACGTATTTTAAAGTTTTATTTGTTTCGAAAATAAAATTTCGAATTGCAGAGTTCAAAAGAAAACAACATGGCCGACACGTATAAATGTTTGTAGTTTGTTTTTATGATTTAAGCGATTATCGATTAAAAAAAAAATAGCTCAGAGATCAGTAAATGCACTAGCACCAGAAATGTAAACGGTAAAGAAATTGAAATGGTAAATGTATAGTTTTCCACTTTAAATGACTGTCGACTATGAAGTCATTTCAACGTTCAATATTTTAAATCGGTTCCTCCAAAATTTTGTACAGGAATTTATAGAAAGCAATTTACTATCTAAAAAAAAATCTTTTTTTTTTTAAATTTTCTTTGGAAACTAAAAGTTTGGTACTCGTGCAGAGAGTGACCCGTGCTGAAATAATAACGTTATTTAAAGAGCCATTCTTAACATGGGGAGGGGAGGGTGTTTTGTACCTATTCTGAACTTTAACCTTACAATTGAATTTTAAAAAAATATCATAAAACTTTAATTGAACGTGGTAGTACAATAAAAAAAAAAATAGCGCGGATCACTCTCTGCATTAGCACCGAAATATTAAAAATATACGAAAAACTCTAACGAAAATTTAATTAAACGTATGATTTAAAAAATAGCGCGGATCACTCTCTGCATTAGCGCAAAAAATGTATTTGTTTTATAAATGGATCCAGAATTGAAGAAACATTAATTTAACAAACCTTTTTCTCCTTTCAGATTAAATTATAACTTAACTTTTTGCTGCTTATACAAAACACGGACCGTGCTGAAATAGTAACGCTATTATTTAGAAACCCATGCTTAACATGGTGAGCGGGAACATAAACTATTCTGTAGTTTCATATAAAATTTAATAAACAACAAAAACCATAAGAATTGAATTCAACCTGAACATCCTATGATAAGTAAAAGGCAATGTAATCTGTAAAAAAAATATATAAAAATAAAATAAAATTAAAAAAAAAAAAAAAACTAAAAAAAAAAGATTCGGAGTTTCTAATTATTATTATTATTAAGGAACATTTTTTACTAATATTGTCATTCTCTTTGCGACAAAAATTGTTTATAAGGGAATTCGATGAACTGAACTCCATAGCGTTTTTAGAATTATTTAATCAAGAAATTCAAGTTTTACGGTATCGCTTTTATTAAATTGTTAGGTGAAAGTACAGAATATTTACAACACACTCTCCATGCTAAATGATAAGTTTCTGAGCAATAATTTATTATTTAAGCACATAACATAACATGCCAGATAATTTTGTTTTTATATCCATAATTTCATTTTTCTTTTTAAATAAGTTCTGAAAAAAAAAACGTGCTAATAAGAAAGAGATAAACATTTGAAATAACGCGCGTTTTTTTTTTTGGGGGGGGGGGTTCTTTGGTCTCAAACATTTCATGACATTTGCTGTATTTTCTTTTAAAGAATTTAATGTCGCCGTCGTATGAAAAACAATGAATTCAGGAATATCTTATGTAAAATACGGCATTACTGAAAAATGCTATTTATGTAAACATTTGAAAATGATTTTACTGTTATATAACTTGAGAAAAATACTACGAAACAATTTGTTCAATTGTAAATTGTAATAATAACGTTTTTATTTAGAAACCCAACCAGAAGAGGTAGGGGTCTCCATTGTACTATTTTTAAACTTAAACTAACAATAAATACTATAAATTTGAATTTAACCAGAACTCCTATCTAAAAAAAAAAAAACATAACAAAAAAAAACGGTCATTTTTTTAAATATGTTCTGGAAAACAAAAACCGTACTAATAAGAAAGAGATAAACATTTGAAATAACGCGCGTTTTTTTTTTTTTTGTCTCAAACATTTCATGACCTCACTTTGCTGTATTTTCTTTTTAAGAATTTAATGGCGGCGTCGTATGAAAAACAATGAATTTACGAATATCTTATATAAAATACGGCATTACTGAAAAATGCTATTTATGTAAACATTTTTAAATGATTTTACTGTTATATAACTTGAGAAAAATACTACGAAACAATTTGTTTAATTGTAAATTGTAACAATACCGTTATTATTTAGAAACTTAACCAGAAGAGGTAGGGGACTCCATTTAACTATTTTTTTTAACTTAAACTAACAATAACTACTATAAATTTGAATTTAACCTGAAACTCCTATCTAAAAAAAACAAAAACAAAACAAAAAAACCACGGTTCGTAAACTGCAGAAGTTCCAACAGAAAAGTTTATTTATTTATTTATTTTATTTTTGCTTAACAATATATTGTAAAAATTGAATTTAACTTGAAAATCCAGCAGTCTTGCAGTTAAGTCCCGGCGAAGTTCGACAACTCTAGAAGGGGCCCATCCCCATCAGTATTTTACACCGTCAAATCACGAATTATTAGTTTTAAAATAAAAAAAATATGTAATTAATATAAAATATATAATTAATATAATTTCGACGAATTATTAAAAGCATAAGACAACAACATTTTAAGAAATTTTTAATTTTCAAAGTTGTTTTATTTTGTATAAATTTATATTTTGTTACGTGGTTCATTACTTCAGATTTTATTTTGTTCGTTTTTCTGTTAAATAATTATAAATATATAAAAATGTATTTAATCAAGTGACGATGTAAATATTGATATGAACCTTCTAGAGTTGTCAAACTTACTTTCGACTTTGCCGGGTGTAAGTGCAAGTGCAAGACTGCCTCATTTTGGAAGCATCGACTTTTTTTGGCCAAATGTAACCCTTTATTGGCATTTTTTGAAAGCCAAACAGCTTTTTTAGAAAATCAATATTTGCGAAAATTAGCCGAAAAAAGTCGATGCTTCCGAAAATAGAGTATCGATTTACGGGAACTTAATATTAGAAACGAAGCAATTTTTTTTTAAGTTAAATAATGAAATGTGTTTGTATTTTTTAATTTAATTAATTTATTTTTTGATAATCTGGTTGATTAGTGACATTTCATTAATAATCCGATGAAAAAAAAGTTCGACAACTCTAGAAGGGTCACATCAGTATTTTACACCGTCAAATCACGAATTATTAGTTTAAAAATAAAAAAAAAATATGTAATTGATATAAAAAATATAATTAATATAATTGTTTCATTTTTCTGTTAAATAAATAGTTATAAATATATAAAAACGTATATTTTGTTCGTTTACTTTATTTAATCAAGTGCTTACTTCCAATATTAATTTTTTTTTTTTATATTAATTACATTTTTGGGTTTGTATTACTGTACACATAGATTCGAAAAAAAGTTGTCAAAAAACAAATACGTAAATAAATGTTATCAAAGGCAAGATAAGTCACTTTTCTACCTAACTGGATAGTTTTTTTTTTAATGTTTTTATTTAGTGTAACATGTTTATTAGGCTCTAAAACATACAATGTTTACCGATGTATCCGAAATTTGCAAATAGCGGGGCACTCAGTGGCACTCTCTGGTAAACACTAAGCTTGGGAAAATGAGTTAAAACTCACAAAAATACTGTTAGAAACTCGCTCAATATATGTTACCATGACATAGGTGGGTTTTTAACAGTATTTTGTGTATTTTCTAGTTTTAACTCGTTTTCACAAGCTTACTGTGTTTACCGAGAGTGCTTGCTCCGCTCCGCCATTTGCAATTTTCCAATACATCGGTAAACATTGTATGTTTTTCGAGCTGATAAACATGTTACATTAAATAAAAACCCTAAAAAATTATCCAGTTTGGTAGAAAAGTAACTTATCTTTCCTTTGGTAGCATTTATTTGTTATATATTTGTTTTTTGACAACTTTTTCGAATCTGTGTACAGTAATACAAACCCACATTTTTTTTTTAAACTTTAATAATTTTATTTTTAAGCTAATAATTCGTAATATTCATGATTTGACGGTGTAAAATACTGATGTGACCCTTCAAGAGTTGTCGAACTTTGCCGGGACTTAACCGCAAGACTGCCGAAAATCCTAACGAACATAGTACGGTCTGTATTCTGCATATACTGAAGAAAAATCTAGTATTTTAACAAATAAATCGCACTGTAGTGTGAAAAACAATGAAATCATAAATATATTATATGGAATGCGGCAGTACTACGAGGTGTACAAAAAAAAAGTATATTATGAATTTTTAATCCGGAAAAATTCTATTTTGAAAATATAGATTTAATAAGTGTGCGGTTAAAGAAAAACACTAAGGAAAAAAATAACTTTCGATCCCTTTTCCTAGTTTCTTGGCAATTTGCATCGTGCAGGCATGTTCGTAATTTTGGAAAAGGAGGAGGTAACAACTGTTTGTTAATACAGAACAACTATTTTTAGCATCTTTAGTCGACCACAGGTGAATTGATATTAAGTAACAAGGAATTGTTGAAATAAATGATCGTATTTTTAGCAAAATGCGCAGTTATTATCTTTTTTTTTTGTATCGATTCGTCAAAGTCTTTCATGCTTAACAGTATATTAGCAATATTTGGCCACTAAAAGAAAATGAATTTATTTAAAGGTTTTTCGTAAAATTACTGAAAATATTGTTTTGTTAATCTGAAAGATAATAATTACTATAAACATAGGCACCGCCAAAACGGGGGGGGGGGGGCAGGTCAGTACTTTTTGACGGACCGTCTTAAAAATCTACCAAAAATCAGGTAATTATCCGATCAATACAAAATTTTCAGCGATTATTAAGAGAAGAATGAACTTTATAACAGTGTACTTATTTTCATAAACGATATATATATATATATATATATATTTGTATGTATTGCTTACAACCCCCCCCCCCCCTTGTTTTGAAGTGGGAACAAATATGCTTTAAATAATCACCTGAAACTGAACACAACATTTTGTGTTGTTGTAAGGGACAGAATTATAGATTAAAAAAAAATGTTTCCATGCCTTATTTTGACGTCTGAATATCAGAACTTCGATTGTGTTTAATTATCCCGCTTTTGAGTTTTGAAGTGTGAAATTCGGTGAATATGTTAAGTAACATAATTAATTTAAGTTAAGCAAAACAAAAAAACAAATTTTTTTAAATATTTATACGAAAAAAGCCATTTTAAAATCTTGTATAAATAAATTAACAAATTTTTTTTTAGCGAGCCGAATAATGCATGACCATTATTAAACAGGGCATGTGTTGAAGAATCGATACAAAAACAAGAAATACTATAAATTTTCATTTGATCTGAAACTCCTATCTAAAAAAATAACACGGTTCGTAAACTGCAGAAGTTCCAACGGAATAGTTTTTTTTCATCTGCAATATATGAAAGTTGTACGTCCTCTGTAATGTTTTATTTTCGTCTGCTTAATGTTTTTCAACAGATTATTATCGAATGGTCACTAATGTACCAGATTATTCAAAATATTTTTTTAAAAGAAATAATTAACATTTTTAAGGGGTGCTCCGTTTCTAATTCAACGTTCTAACAAATCGATGCCCCATTTAGAGTAGTCTTGCACTTTACGCCCGGCGAAGTCGAAAGTAAGTTCGACAACTCTAGAAGTATTTTACACCGACAAATCATGATATTACGAAAAAATATTTAAATATTTAAAAAAAATATTTTATTTATTTCAAGTTTTACGCTTTCGTTTATTACGCACGGCAAAGTTTTACAGTCTTAATATTTTTAAATTATTATTTATTAAAAGTGTAGGACACTTTGTTTAATTTTCAAAGTTTTTTTTATTTTCGGAAGTCTTGCAGTTAAGCCCGGCAAATTCGAAAGTAAGCCCGACAACTTTAGAAGTATCATATCTGTATTTACACTGTCATATCACGATATTATGAATTATTAAAGTTTTAAAACATAAAATTAAAAAAAAAAATATTTAAAAAATTATTTAAATATTTTTTTCTTTTATTAGGCACAGCAAACTTTCACGGTTTTTAAAAAACCTTAATTTTTAAAAAAATTTAATTTGAGAATAAAACTCTCAAATACGGATATTACAAATAATTAAAGTTTTATCACGATATTACGAATTATTAATGTATTCAAATATTTTTTAAAAATATTTTTATATTTTAAAATATTTTTTAAATATTTTATTTCACGTTGTACGCTTTACACACGACAAAGTTTCAGTTTTTTTGTATTATATTTTGTTTTGTTAAAACAATAATACACTTTCTAAAATTGTTTCTTTTTTCTGTTAAATAGTTATAAATATATAAAAATATGTATTTTGTTCGTTTACGTAGGTGTGTCAGAAACTGCGTGAAAAATATTGAATAATTCGACCCCCTGTCTTTCCAAGCTTATAACTACTCGAAATATGTAATTTAAACCCTAATTTTTGTTTTCAATAAAATGAGCAAGGGCCAAGGTTGCATTAAAAAAACAAAAAAAAATAACGTGATTAACAAATAAAAAGGGTTTAAACTTCGGATTTATAGGTAAATTTCTAAAAAAAAACACTTTTTTTTGTTTAAAATTTTAATATTATTATTGATTGATCTTTTATCTTCGGTGATTAAATCAATTATGTACTTTTTAATGGACATTTCAAAATGGGGAGGGCGTGAATTAATTGGACCCCCCGTATTTCCAAGCTTATAACTACTCGAAATATATAATTCAACCCCTATTTTTTTCAATTAAAGGAGCAAAGGCCAAGGTTTCATTAAAAACAGAGGGACCCCCCCCCAAAAAAAAAACGTGTTTTTAAAAAAAAAAAGTTTTTAAACTTCGGACTTTATAGATAACTTTCTTAACACTTTTTTTGTTTAAAATTTTAATATGTTATTTATTGATTTTTTAATCTTCAATGTGTGATATATAAAACTTTGGTGTGTAAATTTTTAATAGACATTTAAAAATGGGGGCGTGAATTAAAACAACACGTTTGTCTAAAATATTATATTCGGTTTATTGGAAAGAGCATAAAATTTCACATTGACCCTGAAAATATCGTAAAAATTGAATCAATAGAAAAATTTTGATAGGTTTTTAAAGTTTAAAAATTATAAAATACTGAACTCGTAAAATTCAAATAATTTCATTAGTTTTTTTTTTTTAATAAAAATATATTTCTATTACTGTTTATACAAGTTTAATAGTTTATTTTGGAAGTATAATCCACAAAGAAAATAAACAACCCACATTTAAAAGAAATTAAGAGTTTTTTTTATATTTTATTCGCAGTTTCGTGTTAGGTGTGTCAAAAATTTCCCCAAAATTCCGATACACCTGGTTTCTTCCAATTTGTTCGATATAATTTTCTTAACAAAATAACACAAGACTGTCTTATTTTCGTATATAAATTTATTTTTTGTTACGTGGTTCAATGTTCATTACTTCAGATTTGATTTATTTATTTATTCTGTTAATGCAATAATACACTTTCTAAAAATTGTTTCATTTTTCTCTTAAATAAATAATTATAAATATTTAAAAATGTATATTTTGTTCGTTTACTTTATTTTAATATTTTATTTCAAGTTTTATGCTTTACACACGACAGTTTCAGTTTTTTGTATTATATTTTCTTCTGTTAAGACAATAATACACTTTCTAAAATTGTTTCTTTTTTCTCTTAAATAAATTGTTATAAATATATAAAAATGTATATTTTGTCCGTTTACTTTATTTAACAAAGTGACGGTGTAAAATATTGATATGACCCTTCTGGAGTTGTCGAAATTACTTTCGACTTTGCAAAGGTGAAAACGGAACGAAATTTTAATTTTCATTCCGTTTTTAAAACAACCCACAAATTTCGACAGACTGCCTCATTTTGGAAGCATCGGCTTTTTCTTTTCTTTTTTTTTTTTTGCCCAATATAGCCCGTTATTGGCATTTTTTGAAAGCCAAACAGCTTGTTTAGAAAGTCTATATTTGCGAAAATTAGCCGAAAAAAGTCGATGCTTCCGAAAATAGAGTATCGATTTACGAGGACTTAATATTAGAAACGAAGCACTTTTTTTTTAAAAGTTAAATAATGAAATGTGTGTGTGTGTTTTTTAATTTCATTTATTCATTTATTTATTGATAATCTGGTTGATTAGTGACATTTCATTAATAATTCGATGAAAAAAATTAAAAAAAAAAACGAAAAAAAAAAATTAGAGGGTGGGGGGTACCGCTTTAATACGTTCGCCACATATATACATTTGGACATCGAAATATTGAAACCAATCGTTTCTATTTCATTTTCACGTCGCAATAATAAATATATTTAAAATTCCAGCAAACGAGTAGTTTCCAAGATATGAAGAATTTTACGTAAATTGAGCACCCACACGTTGACGCTCCTCCAACAAAAATTCGGCAAATGTGCATTTCAGCGGCGTAAATTCAAGTTTTACACTAATGGTGGCCATAAAGTGGGTGATCATTATACGTTAAATTATTATAGAAAAGTGATCCCCCACTTTCTTTAAACTAACATTTCTTCATATCGTGGAAACTACTCGTTTGCTGGAATTTTAAACGTAATTTTTGTTTTCAACATCCTCAAAAACTTATGTCTTAACTGTCCAAGTTTTTGTCTCTGGAAAGTAGATTGTCTGCCCCTTGCTGATTTTATATTCCAAACATTCCCAATAGGTGTCGCTAGCAGTGTATCATTAAAAAACAAAATGGCGTGAAGTTTTTCTTCGATAAAATGTTTCATAATATTTGATTTTCTTAAATAAATAAAAAACCTACTTGATCGATTTACGTGATTTTTGGAACATGACATCATCATGCAGTGACAAGTACGTACATTATAAAAATGTTTTTTTTTTAGATTTTTATTGTAAAAAATATTACTTATGGACCATTTATAGACTTGCACCAAAAATATATATTTTTTAAAAATCCCGAAAGACAATGTAAAAACATTAATTATTAATGAAAACAAATTTCGAAGATAATTAGCGAAAATGAAGTTGTGCTAAGATTTTGAAAACTTTCAGAAAATAACTTTCTTGTTACGATTCGAACTCTTCGTTTTTTTTTATTTAGCAAATCTCAATTCTCGTTAATTGTATTCGAAACGTATTTTCATTTCTATTTAATTGCATCGTTTTTCGTAGAAATTTTTAAAATATTTAAATACATATTACTACAAATAATATTGTCAATAAATAATAAAAGTTAATGTAATTTATTTTTTCATTGCAGATGTTCCTGCTTGGAAGCTTGTTTTAAATCCAATTATGTCTATATTTTCTTTAATATTTGCTACAGAGAAAATCGGATTCGTGTGAAATTGTTTGTTCTGATGAATCAAATTCAGTAAAACATGTGAGAACTCACATTGTGGAAATACTATATTCTTGTGAACAATGTCAATATACACGTACTGAGAAACCAATTCTAGCGACGCTTATGAGTACTCACACTGGAGAAAAGCCATATTCTGAGGAACAATGTCAATATTCACGTTCTCACCAACCAAATCTAGCCATGCATATGAGATGTAACACTAGAGAAAATCCATATTCTCGTGAACAATGTCAATATTCAGGTTCTGAGGAACCAAATCTAGCTATGAATATGAGTACTCACACTGGGGAAATGCCATATTCTTGGGAACAATATCAATATTCACGTACTGAGAAACCAGATCTACCGATGCATATGAGTACTAGCACCAGAGAAAATCAATATTCTCGTAAACAATGTCAATATTCAGGTTTGGAGGAACCAAATCTAGCTATGAATATGAGTACTCACACTGGGGAAATGCCATATTCTTTGGAACAAAGTCAATATTCACGTACCGAGAAACCAAATCTACCGATGCATACGAGTACTAACGCTAGGGAAAATCAATATTCTCGTGAACTATGTCAATATTCTCGGGAACAATGTCAATATTCAGGTTCTGTGGAACTAAATCTAGCTATGAATATGAGTACTCACACTGGGGAAATGCCATATTCTTTGGAACAATATCAATATTCACGTACCGAGAAACTAAATCTACCGATGCATACGAGTACTAACGCTAGAGAAAATCATTTTTCTCGTGAACTATGTCAATATCCACGTTATAAGAAACCAAATCTAGCTATGAATATGAGTACTTACGCTGGGGAATTGCCATATTCTTGGGAACAATATCAATATTCCCGTACTGAGAAACCAAGTCTAGCGATGCAAATGAGTACGCACACTGGAGAAATGCCATATTCTCATGAACAATGTCAATATTCAGGTTCAGAGAAACCAAATTCAGCTATGCATATGAGTACTCACACCGGAGAAAATCCATATTCTCGTGAACAATGTCAATATTCAGGTTCTGTGAAACCTAAGTTAGCGATGCATATGAGTACTTACACTAGGGAAAAGCAATATTCTCGTGAAAAATATCGATATCCACGTCCTGCTAAACAAAATCTAGCTACGCATATGAGTACTAACACTAGCGAAAATCAATATTCTCGGGAACAATGTCAATATTCAGGTTCTGAGAAACCAAATCTAGCTATGAATATGAGTACTCACACTGGGGAAATGCCATATTCTTGGGAACAATATCATTATTCACGTACTGAGAAACCCAATTTTGCGATGCATATGAGTACTCACACTGGTGAACGGCCATATTTTCGTGAAAAAAGTCAATATTCACGTTCTAAGAAACAACATCTAGAGAAACATATAAGAAATCACATAGGAGAAAAACGATATTCTTGTGAACAATGTCCATATTCATGTTCACATAAATCACGTCTTGCGATACATATAAGAACTCACACTGGAGAAAAACAATATCCTTGTGAACAATGTAAACGTTCTTTTTCTCAAAAAGCAAATTTAGATACACATATGAGAACACATTCTGGCGAAAGGCCATATTCTTGTGAACAATGTAAACTTTCTTTTTCTCAAAAAGCAAATTTAGATACACATTTGAGAACACATTCTGGCGAAAGGCCATATTCTTGTGAACAATGTAAACTTTCTTTTTCTCGAAAAGCACATTTAGATACACATATGAGAACACATTCTGGCGAAAGGCCATATTCTTGTGAACAATGTAAACATTCTTTTTCTCAAAAAGCACATTTAGTTAGACATATGAAAACACACACTGGCGATTATATATCAGGATCTAAATAACAAAATATCAGGACCTAAAAGTGATCTAAAAACCACATGGTCTCGGAAAGAAATAAACACTAGACTGGTTGTGATACAAGCAACTGGCTTAATAAAAAAGAATCTTCATAAATACTTAGAAGCGATCCGTGGAAGACCAAGCTGTAATGAAATACATATAGCAGCCATAAAGGGAACAGTATCTATTCTTAAACAATGTCCATATTCATGTTCACATGAATCATATCTTTCGATACATATAAGAAAAGCGATATTCTTGTGAACAATGTCCATATTCATGTTCATATAAATCAAATTTAGCGAGACATATGAGAACTCACACTGGGGAAAAGCCATATTCTTGTGAACAATGTAAACATTCTTTTTCTCGGAAATCACATTTAGTGAGGCATATGAGAACACACACTGGCGAAAAGCCATATTCCTGTGAACAATGTAAACATTCTTTTTCTCATAAATCAAGTTTAGCTACACATACGAGAACACACACTGGCGAAATGGAAAAGTGACCGTGTTCTATGACAAAGACATACAGGCGGGGAGATACATAAAAGACAAGGCCATCAAGCCAGATATTGTAATATGGAACAAGCCTGAAAGAACTGCGCTCATTATCGATGTTACAGTCCCAAATGATTTTGGCCTTAACAGAGCTGAACGGGAAAAAATAACAAAATATCAGGACCTAAAAAATGATCTAAAAACAACATGGTCTCTGAAAGAAATAAACATTATACCGGTTGTGATAGGAGCAACTGGGTTAATAAAAAAGAATCTTCAGAAATACTTAGAAGCAATCCCTGGAAGACCAAGCTGTAACGAAATACAAATAGCAGCCATAAAGGGAACAGCATCTATTCTTAAAAGAGCCCTCGGATATAAATTTAAATGATAACAGAATCAAGTGTTAGCTCCAGGAGGGAACCCCTTGATCTCTTAATACTTACTGAAGTAAAATAAATAAAAAAATATTCTTGTAAACAATGTAAACATGCTTTTTCTCGAAAATCGCATTTAGTTACACATATGAGAACACACACTGGCGAAAAGCCATATTCCTGTGAACAATGTAAACATTCTTTTTATCATAAATCAAGTTTAGTTACACATATGAAAACACACACTGGGGGGAAAGATAACAAAGTATCAAGGACTTATGTATGATATGAAACGAAATTGGAAATTAAAAGACGTTTCAATTATACCAGTCATCAAAGGAGCAACTGGGCTTATGAAAAAGAACTTTAAAAAGTACATAGCAAGCGTACCCGGTGAACCATGTGCAAGTGAAATACAAACGATTGCACTGAAAGGGACGGCTAGAATCCTGAAAAGATCTCTTGGTTTGACTCACTAAAATAGTTTAAGAAAAATGAAAAAAGAAAGCGAAAAGCCATATTCTTGTGAACAATGTAAACATTCTTTTTTCTACAAAATCAAGTTTAGTACACACACTGAGAGTTCAAGTGTTAGCCCCTGGTCGTAGGCCTCTTGATTTCTGAGAACTTCGACTGAAGTAAAATAAAACAAAAAGCGAAAAGCCATATTCTTGTGAACAATGTAAACACTCTTTTTCTCATGAATCAAGTTTAGTAAGACATATGAAAACACACACTGGCGATTTGACAAATGTGTTAAATGCATAATAAAAAAGGGAAAACACAACATCTGAACATCTACAGACCAATGCCAGCCTCATTGACGATTTTGGAGTGGATTCCACATACAAATACAACGCCATTGAGAAAAACATAAATGTGGAACACGATAAAATTAGACGTAGGGCAGAACAGGAATATAGTGTACGTCTGAAAAATATCCTTAAATCAGAATTAACCCCTAAAAACAAAATTACGGCTATAAACCAGCTTGCAATACCTGTGATCACGTACGGTTTCGGTAGTATAGACTGGTCTCAATATAACATAAACAGGCTCGACACCAAGACCAGGAAACAACTATGCCTACATAAGCTAACATCCCGAAACCAATGCATGGACAGAATATACCTACCACGAAAAGAAGGGGGCCTCACTGAACTCAACCATGCATATCGAGCCACTATAGTAAGCATGGGCCAATATATTAAAAGTTCAACGGACGTGACAATGGAAATGATTAAAGACCATCATAATCACCTTTCACAACAAACCTTAATCACAAAGCTTGCTGAAAACTTTGGAGAAGTCATACCGGAGAATACTGTCGATGTACACGATAAACCACCAACACAGATTGCAAGAACAAAAAGGAAATAATACACCGAAATAAAGATAGAGACAAGAAAAAAAGGATGGAAACAAAATAAGCGAGCAGGGATGTTCCTAGAGGAGCTGAACCAGCAGTCCATAGACAAAGATGCTTCACTCCAATGGCTCAAGAGTGGGAGGCTCCCATTTGTGGAGGAAAGACCTTTGTAGCCGGGCAAGAGCAGGGCTTACTTACAAATGGATTTAAAAAAATGGCTGGCCTACAAACAAATGGCCAGTATAGGTTTTGCCACTCAGCGATTAAAAGCGCAAGCCATCTAATGTCTGCATGCCCAATCTTATTGGCAGATGGTCATTATACTGCTCGTCACAACAACGTATTCAAGTACCTCCATTGGAAGATCTGTGGAGAGATGCAACTTGACAGATCGCCGAACATTTGGGAACATGAACCACCACCAATGACATCAAACAGAAATGTGACCGTGTTCTAAGATAAAGATATACAGGCAGGCAGATACATAAAAGACAAGTCCATCAAACCAGATATTGTTATATGGAACAAGCCTGAAAGAACTGCACTCATTGTCGATGTCACAGTCCCAAATGATTTTGGCCTGAACAGAGCTGAACGGGAAAAGATAACAAAATATCAGGACCTTAAAATGATCTAAAAACGACATGATCTCTGAAAGAAATAAACATTGTACTTGTTGTGATAGGAGCAACTGGCTTAATAAAAAAGAATTTTCATAAATACTCAGAAGCGATCCCTAGAAAACAAAGCTGTAAGGAAATACAGATAGCAGCCATAAAGGGAAAAGTGTATATTCTTAAAAGAGCCCCCGGATACAAATTTAAACTGTAATAGAATCAAGTTTTAGCCCCAGGAAGGACCTCCTTGATTTCAAAAGTAAAATAAAATAAAAAAGTGAAAAGCCACATTCTTGTCAAGTTTGTGGATATGTTTTTTTCTGATAAATCAAATTTAATCAGACATATGAAAACTCACACTAGAGATAAAGGATTTAGATAATCTACTGAAAATTGTCCAGACTTTTTCTAATGACATCAAAATAAAGCTCGGACTGGATAAATGTGCTATGTGTACTCTGAAAGCTGGCAAGAAGATATCTACTGAAAATATACAGCACGATGAAAATAGTGTAATCAGAGAACTGGATGAACAGGAAACATACAGATACCTCGGCATTGATGAAAATGAGTCCATCCAGCATTCAAAGATGAGAGAGAAACTAAGCCAAGAAAAATCTGCAAAACTGAAATCACAAACAAGAACAAAATTACAGCAATTAACCAACGAAAAGATCTCTTGGTTGGACTCACTAAAATAGGGTTAAATGTCAGATATCTGGTTGGATGTCCCATCCCCTAGAAGAAAAAGTTTAAGAAAAATGAAAAAAAAAAGCAGAGATAAATAACTTTAATGGAACATTCAAATAGTTCAACTTTCTACAGGAGAACAAATGAAAATCAAAGATCCTCATGTAAATAGGAATTAAAGGATTGAAAACGAGGAAGTACATAAACAAGATGCCAAGTTGATTGGGGATATTATCAATAGAAATAGAAACAAAAGCGAAATGTCTGAGGCAGAAAAAAACCAGATAAAATAAAATGAAAGCTGGCACGAGTTGCAAAACAAAAAAAAACCTGGCATTGACATATCCAACTTCTGGTTAAAACAGTTCACATTACTACATGATCATTATAGCAGATGCTTCACCAGAATGTTTAAACTTATGAAACGACACCAACATGGCTATTAAAAGGCGATACAAGCTTAATAGTTTGTGGTTAAATACAATGACTCCACAACTCAATCTTCACTCTTCAATCCTGCAGTCCAATGCACTTCTGACAGCAATTGCTTCTGCCAAACAAAAAGACACCCTCTCTCCCAAATACAGGCTTTTTATAGGACAAAACCGTCCAAAGTTATTTGCATACTCTTCCCATGATCTCTAGTCTATAAATAGACGCAGTGGCCATTCTCTTCTTCTTCTTTCACTCTCTGAAGCGGGCGTTGCCAGTGGTAAAAGGTTTGCACGATTTTTTTTTACTACACGCCCCCATGATCATTAAAGATCATTCACATCTCATAATCCCGTGTCCAGAGCGGTGCATTGCGTTCTCTTTGCGGTCTCTGCATCGGCACCGGTTCATCTTCATCACTCCCTAGCTCAGTACCACCATCCTCATTACCTAAATGGACCACACGCCTTAAATCTAAAACATGTCGTGGCATTCCATTGACACTTAAGTTGTTTGGGGATTGCACTCCTGTTATCACTCCTCTTCCCCACTGCGTTGTGCATCGGGCATTAGGCGGTTTCACCCAAACTTCTTCTCCTATTTGGATTCTGGCTGGTCCTTGATCATTAATTTCCGGTGACATGTCTCTAGGATGTCTCCATTCGTAATTAAAGATTGCTCTATGTGGCACTGTGTCATCTCTTTGCCCGACCTTAGGGGACATGTTGTACCAAAATGTGGCCTCTTCAGGCGATATTCTTCCTCTATCAGCTATTGCTTTCATGGTCCGATGATGTCGCTCCACAATGCCATTTCCTCCAGGTTTGTAGGCTGCCCTGTAATAACTTTTAATCTTCCATTTTTTTAGCATCGTCTGAAAGATTTCTGAGCGAAAAACAGTGCCGTTGTCCATTATCACCTCCCTTACTAGACCTCGTTCAAGCATCACCTTTTCTAATTCAGTTGCAACTGCAGATGCGGCTTCCACTCGCAGTTCCTTCCATATCGCCAGTCTACTTGGCCCACAATCAATTATTGATAAGTACGCTCCCCCTCGGTAGTGTGCTATGTCAATAGCTAGTCTCGTCCAGTTCGTTAAAACTCCAATTTCCCCAGGATTATGTATATTTGGGGCAGGATCGATCGATTGACACCGAACACAGTTCTTTACTATCATCTGAATTTCTTCCCGTTTTACATTCGGATCCACTTGCCTCACCAAATATAATGTTCTCTCCACTCCCATGTGATGCATGTCATGCAACTCTTTAATTTCTCCAATTCCAAGACAGCATATCGGCGCCTCCTCTTTCTCAATTAACCACTGTTTTTTTATCCGTGTTAGCGCATCTGCCTTGTTTCTTTCAGAAGGCACAAACACTGCTTTTATCTGCAGTTTCAATTCAGACATCAACTCTCTAAGCATCCCTAATCTCCGCTTTATTATCACTTCTCCAGCACCCTTTGTTCGTATTCTGCCACTCTCCTCCACATTAGAGTTCACCCAACTGAGTACAGTGGCTGAATCAGTTCTTATTTCAATATTTGTTAGTCTCCATTTGATAGCCAAATTGACACCCTTTAGAACAGCATCTAATTCAGCTATGTTAATGTGATTAAAGTCATCACTTTTCCTCAGCCAAGTTGCATCTTCCGCCACCACACCGCCAATCTCGACAACCACGCCAGTTGCAACATTGCTTGCATCACACCACACGACTCCTGTGCTCACTTCAGGTATGTGCCAAGCGCCATTAACAGGGTCTTCTTTTTTCACCTCAGCTAGAACCTCCTGCATCACTTTCATGGTTCTGCAATCAACTTTTTCTTCCCAATCCACTCCATTTGCTCTTCTTTTCACATAACTGCATGCTAATCGCAGCCATCCAGCAATTGGATAGTGCCCCAATAATTTACCACAGATCGAAAATAGCCCCCGCCTACTAATTTCTCCTCCCATCTCTGGGATCTCGTTGCCTCTCCTGAACATTAGTGCACCCATCTTATTTTTCATAAGCTTAAGGCCTTGTGCCGCTCCTCCGTCCAGGGATTCCGGAGATTTTGCTGCTAACCCAAACCCCTTCAAATGTTCCACAACTTCCTGTGTCGATATTTTCGTTACGTCTACCATTATATCATCAATGTATGAATCAGTTGCCTCTTTCGTCCTACTTCCTTTCTTTAATACTGTTTTTAAAATGGTTGCCATAATCTTTGGTGCGACATTAAGTCCGAATCCTAATCGTGTTAGGCAATAGGTTTTTCCTTTATAACAGACCAGCTGGTACTGCCATAGTTCCTTTGCCACATGTAGTTGCAGGTAGGCAGACTTAAGGTCCACTATTGCGGTCCCTCCTACCAACTGTCTCCACTTTCTTATCTTTTCATAACATACATCTATTATGTCGCTCCCTGTATGACACGCCACAAAACGGTTCAACTCACGGAAGTCGAACACCGGCCTAACTTTCCCTTTTGTGGCCTGAAATACTGCCATCAATGGCAACACGCCTTTTCTTTCTCCTTTCCATGGTAACAGAATACCATCCGATATCCATCTTTCCACCTCTTTCTCGAATTCTAATTTCTTATCGCCTTCCAGAGAATTTTTATAATATTGGACTTTGTTCTGCAATACTGGAGGCTCTCCCTTCCATGTCCATCTTACTGTCCATTTATCTCCATCGAAGTTTGCTTCAAAGTCTTTATCCTCGATTTTGCAAACATTCAGCTGATGGGCAGCCACGGCACATTGTATATCTCCAAACTTCACTTTGGCTTTCTTTATAGTTACACCTCCCAGCTCATTAATCACGTCCATTCCAATTATGACGTCGATCCCATCAACGATGTGATTCATCAAGATTGCCCTCACCTTTACGTGCATTCCACAGACTTTTATTTCCACTTGTCTGGCTCCTTTACATTCTATATTCCTCCCATCAACTGCTTTCACTGTACGGCTCCTTCCATATCCCTTCAAAAGTTTGGAACTGATTAAAGTCGTGGTGCATCCAGTATCGACAAGTGCAGTCATTACAGAATCATTCACCTCTACTTCTATTATAGGAAGAGGCCAGTATCGCGCCTTCATTTCATTGCTAGGGTAGCTTGCGGCGCAGAAGTTCCCCCTTGCCCGTTTCCCTGAATCTGAGGACAATATCTCGCAATGTGGCCAAATTTTCCACAATTGTAGCATGTTGCCCTGGCCCTAGGGATCTCTGTGCAATCTTTTTTTAGGTGCGGTCCTTGACATCTAAAGCACTGAAGGCTTGATTCTTTCTTTCCCTTATTAGTCTCAGTTTGCGCACTTGCGGCCAATGTCCGAGTTTCTACGACTCTTTTGCTGACTAAAAGCCGTGCAGTCGGTATCAGTTTGCTGACATCCATTCTCTCTATGTTCGGTAGCTGCTGTAATGCCACAGATACATCGTCTGGGAATCCAGTTATGAATGCCAGTTTGGCTGTATGTTCCAGCCCTCTTCCCAGATATCCCGCCAGTCCAGTCAATCTTTTGATTTTATTAGCATAAACATCCACCGATTCTCCTGTCCACTTCAATCGTTGCAGTTTTTCGTATGCCTCAAAAGGCCCCTCAGTGAAGGCGGTCACGAGTCTCATCTCTATCAGTTCTGCATCTTCTTGTTCTGCATTATTCATCTCAAGATAGAGAGCGAGTGCATCTCCCTGCAAAAAAGTGGAATAAAACTGGCAAGGTCTGGCACATGTTGAATCTTAGCCACCAGTTTTACTTTCTTTATCCATCCGACTACATCACCTTCTCCACTAAAAGGTGGTATCACATCTTTTCCCAATCTCACCATCCCAGATTCTATGATCTGTTCTTGGCCGGAATAGCTTGTGGTTAAATACAATGACTCCACAACTCAATCTTCACTCTTCAATCCTGCAGTCCAATGCACTTCTGACAGCAATTGCTTCTGCCAAACAAAAAGACACCCTCTCTCCCAAATACAGGCTTTTTATAGGACAAAACCGTCCAAAGTTATTTGCATACTCTTCCCATGATCTCTAGTCTATAAATAGACGCAGTGGCCATTCTCTTCTTCTTCTTTCACTCTCTGAAGCGGGCGTTGCCAGTGGTAAAAGGTTTGCACGATTTTTTTTTTACTACATAGTTAAAAGCACAGAAACCAAAAACCCTAGCAAATATCGTCCAATATGCTGCCTAACCACGACTTACAAGCTGTTCACTGGAATGATAGTTGATAGCATTTATGAACATCTTTTTGCATCCGGAGATAATTTTGAGGAAGAACAAACAGGATGCAGGAAAGAAACTGCCTAGAAACCAAAGATTAATTGCTCATCAACAAGACCATTTTGGAAGATTGCAGAAAAGAAAAAGGAATCTAAACATGGCATGGGTATATTATCCGGAAGCCTTTGGTAGTGCACCCAATTCCTGGATACTAGAGTGCCTTAAATTATATAAAATCCACCCGACCATAAGAGCAATTCTAGCTACCCAAATGAAGGAGTGGCAAACATCCATTACACTAAAGCACAACGGAGACGAATATCCATTCCAAATATGAATAAAATAATGGAATCTTTACTATCTGCTTTACTATTTTGCTTGCCAATTGTTCTTATAATTGCCAAGGTTCTTATAATTTTAACTACATCAGCCAAAAGGAATCACTCAAGATAATAAACTATTTATTTCCTATTGATGACAGCTCGGATAAGGAGTTATGTCATATATTAAAAGTTGTCCACACGTTTTCCAATGATGTCAAAAGGGATGGATAAGTGTGCTTAATATACTCTGAAAGCTGGCAAGAGGACATCCACTGGATACATACAGCCCGATGGAAGTGGTAAAATCAAAAACAATGCAAATACCTCGGCATTGATGAAAATAAGTCCATCCAGCATGACAATATAAGAGAGAAGTTAAGCCAAGAATATTTACGCCGGGTAATTCCATCGGAACATTCAAATCTGCCCAAATAAGATCTACCCATGCTGGTTAACTTATATAAGCCTTTATGAAGAACGGTGCTCTTCAAGTTATGTTATGTCAAGTAATAGCACAAAACTGGATACTTAACCAGACTAGATGAATTCTTGTCCCGGAATCCATTAAGACCAAGCTACCAAAACGAAAGATATACGACCACATTTGAAAATGGTTAGTTGGGGGCGATTATGTTCTCAATTCCTTTACTAACTCAGTGTTTTTAGAGAAAAAAGAATTCTAAATGCACATTCGAATATCTATGTATCTCATATAGAGTTCAAGTGTGAATCCCACGTAGGAGGTCCCTTGATTTCTTAGAATGTCAGCTGAAAGAGAATAAAACAAAAAGAGAAACATCACATTTTGTAAAGTTTGTGGTTCTCAAAAATGAAACTTGGTGACACATTTGTGAACTCACACTTGTTAAACGCTACATACTTGTGAAGTATGTGGCTGATGCATTTGACTACTCTCCAGCGAGACTACAGCGACTGTTTCATCAGAATGTTGATAGATGATCAAGCCTCACAACCCGGGCTGACAGAGGGGGACACCAGCATCATATCCGAGATGAAGGTAACATAACGTCCAGATAAATACTGTTTTTTACAAGGAGGAGGCAAATAAACCTTAGAATGTCATGGATCGATAACCATGATGCATTTGACAGTCATTATTACTTTGATGCCTTGAAATATGCAAGATCCATCTGGTGTGGGAAACAACCATATTACGAAGTCACAAAGAGGAAAGACAATCATCTCTTATGTAAACGTCTCTTATTTTTTATTCATAGCAATAGATGCACTGAATAACAGTCTGAGCAATTACAACTTGAGTCAGAACCGTCGTTTATTTCCAAGAAATAAAGTTAACCGTCCACATTTCATGGATGATCTTAAGGTGTATGCTAGTTAGTACACACACACCTTCTCCAATGTCATCGGAATGAAGTTTGGCCTAGATAAATGTACCAAGTGTACGCTCAGAGCTGGGGAAAAAGATCTATACCAAGAATATGCAACTAGATGAAGACATTGACATCAGAAATCTAGAAGAACACGAACCCTAGAAATACATTGGCATTGAAGAAAACGACAACATACTACATGCCAACAAATACCACACATATATTAATGCTTCTTGTTTATACAATCGATATTCTGGCAATATTATTCTACAATTATTGTAAAATCCCCAAGTTTTCTAATTTCATTGTCATGTTTTAATTGTTTGGTAAATTTTTGTATGTATTTTTCAATCCCATTTTTATAACTATTTCTCAGTTGAATAACTTGGACAGTTTGAAAATAAAATTATTTTATCACTGTATAACTTTGTTTCTTTATTTTTAAAAGATTGAACTTTTACGGATGAATAATAACTTTGTTCATGCTGTTCGATTTTTAAGGGTTTATCTAAATCAATAATGGAAATTTCTCGTTTGTATAAGAAAATTGATGAGATTTTCATTGTAAAATCAGTAAATATACATTTTTATGTTGATATCAGTTTAACATTGTAGCAGTCTATGAATATACATAATTGTACTGTTTGTCGTAGGAAGTTGATCATTTACAGTAGTGACTTCTTTGCCGTGATCCTATTATATAACGAATCTCTTAGAACACGTTTTTCATGATAATCTTAAAACTGATTGGACTTTGAACTGATACTAAATTGCATGTTTTATTCATATTCAAA
The DNA here is from genome assembly GCF_053919585.1 of Euprymna scolopes. NCBI lineage: Eukaryota > Metazoa > Mollusca > Cephalopoda > Sepiida > Sepiolidae > Euprymna > Euprymna scolopes. The sequence goes on along the minus strand of NC_136527.1, from coordinate 197,684,802 downwards.
ATAAATATGAAACATCAGTCACACATTTATTAGGTTGAGATTTCAGACAACCAAATACTTCTGTCTAATCCATGTATAGCTACAATCACCGAAAAATGTTTATCTAAAAATAAAAAAAATTAAAAAAAGGACATTTATATGGCATATTACCAAAAATGCATTGAAAAATTGAATTTCGTTTAATTGCAATTAGATGTATCATAAAAGGGTATGCTTATTTAAATAGAATAATTTTCACAAAAAAATTATGGATTACACGAATTGTCATAATTTTATTTAATTGCAATTTTATGTATCATAAAAGGTATGCTTGTTTAAATAGAATAAATTTCACTAAAATTATGGATGACACTAATTGTAAGCCCGTTCAACAGCAGATATCTTAACTGTAGTTTCTGAACGTACATACCGTTCATTGGACAAAACAGGGGATGGTAGAGCAGGAGCCCTTGATATATCTAAGGCTTTTGACAGGGTATGGCACAATGGTCTTCTAAGGAAAATTAGATCATATGGAATCACTGGAAGAATTCATAATGTAATTAAATCCTTCTTAAGTAATAGAAAAATCAAAGTTGTCCTCGACGGTCGTACATCTAAACAATATGACATAAATGCGGGAGTACCTCAGGGGTCTATCCTTGGACCTCTATTATTCCTGATATTCATAAATGACCTTCCTGATAAAATTGTTTCGGAGATGGGTATATTTGCCGATGACACCACTCTCTATAACAGATATGAGGGGAAAACAAATGAACACATATCCAAGGAAATGGCAGAAACACTAGAAGATGACCTCTGTAGTGGAATGGGGACAAAATGGATGGTCACATTCAATGCTGCGAAGACTAAGCTTGTTTCCTTCAATAACTACAAGAAACCTTCTCTACCACCAATAGCAATGGCCAAGAACACATTGCCTGAAAGTACTTAAACTCCTCGGCCTAACGTTTACAGGGAATATGAACTGGAATAGATACATTGAGAGCATTGCCAAGGCTGTTGCAAGGAAGGTTAGCTCCCTCTACTGTGCTAGAAAACTACTTACGCCTAACAGTATCCTATATCTCTATAAGGCCACCATTCGCCCATGTATGGACTACTGTTGTCACACCTGGGCTGGTGCATCTGCTGCTTGTCTCTCGCTCCTGTACAGGGTTCAAAAGAGAGTCGCCAACCTGATAGGTCCTGAACTGTCATCTAGGCTTCAGCCTCTGTCCCATCGACGAGATGTTGCATCCCTAGCCTGTTCTAAAAATACTTTAATGGTGAATGCTCTGACGAACTGCAAACACTTGTACCTCCCCGACGTAACTACCCCCGACAAACCCGACAAGCTACTAAGTCTCATCTCTTTACAGTAGAGATCCCTAGGTGCAAGAAAGCCTTTTACTCCAATAGTTTCTTCCCCAGAACTGCGGGTCTTTGGAACTCCCTTCCGGGATTCTGCTTTCCCAACTGTACTGATATGCAGATGTTCAAGTTTAATGTGAACAAACATCTTTCTACTCCTCTCCCTTCAAAATGACCCCGCTAATTAAGTTTCTGATAGTAGCCCCCTACATGAAAATGGCACTGTGCCTTGTTTGGGGTGAAAATTGAATGAAAAAAAAATTGTTTAATTGTAATTTGATGTATCATAAAAAGGTTATGCTTATTTAAATAGAATAAATTTCACAAAAATTATGGATGACACGAATTGTAATAATTTCGTTTAATTGCAATTTTATGTATCATAAATGTTATGCTTATTGAAATAGAATAAATTTCACAAAAATTATGGATGACACGAATTGTAATAATTTCGTTTAATTGCAAGTTGATTATCATAAACGGGTATGCTTAATGAAACACAATAGTTTAAAAAGAACACAATGAACATTTTTTCCATAAAAATTTCGGATTAAACTTGATAGTTGTTTTTATATACGAATAAACTAAATTTATTGATATTGTTAATAATCCAAAAATACCAACCATGAATGCAAAAGAGAGTTTGGAGTTAAAATAAAACAAGCAAATAACTTTTCTTTGCTTTTTTGAGAAAAGAATAAGAATCGTGTTATATGCAGTATTAAAAACAAAAAGAAAAGCGAAAATTGCATAAAATAATTTTTATTTGCCTTCGTACGAGTTACACACTAGTCTTCTAAATGTGGGGAAAACTATTAGATCGACAAGAAAGTTTTTGCGGTTTTAAACGTTTAAACTCAGATGAGCTAAATAAAACAAATATTGATTTAAATAAAAACCATTAGAATCAACACTTTTTGCCAACGTTAAATAAGTGCATGATAGGCCTCACTTTTTCTAGGTCGAATCCAATGCCACTTTTGGTGATATGATGCCCATGAAAGTGATCCCGTTTAGTCGGGTCTCTAGTTTTTCTGGGTTACGTTTTACTCCTATTGTTTACCATTTCTGGAGTAATTTGGGGAGCCGCCTGTTATGTTCTTTTTCGAATTTCCAATAAATTACTAGATCATCTACAATAACTACTCCCTGCATGAGTTGTAATTGTTCATTCAGCTTTCTGTGGAATATGTTTGCTGAGAAGTTCAGGTCAAATATAACCGACGCCAACAGTATTGGTCAAAGCATTCTGAAAGGTGGATGCATCATCGAGCTCAACATGCCAATATCTTGATGATCTACAACGAGTTGTTTCATCAACGACTTGTTCAACATTGATGAGACCTCTTTATAGGATTTCATCCTCTTGGAAAACTTTTCAGTGAGAGTATTAATAAATGCCCTTGTGTCAATCTGAAAAATAACTTTTTATTCAAAAGCATTCGGCCTCATTTTACTGTTTTGTCTTTGGCGGTTTTATTGTATTCACCTAATAGGTGTAATCTTCATGCGTCTCTGATGATAATGTGTCCACGTATTGGAGGTGCAACGTGCTTCTTGTTTTCATTTGTCTGTGTGTTGTGCTCCTGTTTTTTCGACTTGTTCAACATTGATAAGACCTCTTTATTGGTAGACATCTCCCTCATTTCTAATACCTTGAGCAAATTCAGCAGTGTTAGATTTGGTAAAATCAATCGCTGTTTCCCTAAAAACTTTCTTCTCAATTGACTCTCTAACATCTTTTGGGATATTTTTATGTACTTGGGATACAATTGAAAGTAAGTTCTTAGTTGAAGTTAGTGATGTTTTCTCTTTTGGTAAGGTTGAAGATTTAACTTGAGCCTCAAATACTGTAGCTTTGTCCTCTCATTTCTCATACCTTGAGTATACGAAACAGTAAAAAAAAAATATTTTCCCCAATACACCCCTTTACTTGGTTATATTGTCTTTTCCTCGTAGTCTTTGTTTGGTCTAGCCGGATTACAGGACTAGAATTTGACTGATGTGGTAGAGTGCCCAGCTTAGTGTTGTTATTTGTGGAAACACACCTAGGAGAAGGTGCACCAGTATTTTCCTGTGACCCAATGCATAGCTGAGGGGATCTTTTTATCTCGGGCGACATACTGCCAGTTTGTTGATTTAGTTTTATTTTTCATTTTCATTTAATTTCGAATATTTGGTCAGGGTTTACTTTAAATTAAAAATTGAAAGAATCCTCATACCAGAATCCCTGGTAAACCCCTGTAGAGTGAGATCGAAGACACGCGAGGTTTGTGTCTAGTAGGCATTCAATTCTCTCCAGTGTGAGTTCTCATATGTGTCACTAATGATGATTTTCGAGAACGAGAATGTCCACACACTTCACAAGAATGTGGCTTTTCCCAAGTGTGAGTTCTCATATGTGTCACTAATGAATATTTTTGAGAACAAGAATATCCACACACTTCACAAGAATGTGGTTTTTCCCCAGTGTGAGTTCTCATGTCTCACTAATACTGATTTTTCAGAACAAGAAAATCCACACACTTCACAAGAATGGGGCTATTCCCCAGTGTGAGTTTTCATATGTGTCACTAATGAGTATTTTGTACAACAAGAATATCCACACACGTCACAAGAGTGTGGTTTTTCTCCAGTGTGAGTTCTCATATGGTTAACTAATGATGACTTTTGAGAATAAGAATATCCACACACTTCACAAGAATATGGCTTTTCCCCAGTGTGAGTTCGCATATGTGTCACTAAATTTCCTTTTTGAGAACAAGAATATCCACACACGTCACAAGAATGTGGCTTTTCCCCAGTGTGAGTTTTCATATGTGTCACTAATGCTGATTTTTGAGAGCAAGAATATCCACACACGTCACAAGAATGTGGCTTTTCCCCAGTGTGAGTTCTCATATGTGTCACTAATGTTGATTTTGTACAACAAGAATATCCACATACTTGACAAGAATGTGGCTTTTCCCCAATGTGAGTTCTCATATGTTTCACTAAATTTGATTTTTGGGAAAAAGAATGGCCGCATACTTCACAAAAATGTGGCTTTTCTCCAGTGTGAGCTCTCATATGTGTCACTAATACTGATTTTTGAGAACAGGAATATCCGCACACTTTACAAGAATGTGGCTTTTCCCCAGTGTGAGCTCTCATATGTAACACTAAGTTTGATTTTTCAATAAAAGAATATCCACACACTTCACAAGAATGTGGCTTTTCCGCGGTGTGAGTTCTCATATGTATCACTAGATTTTATTTTTTAAAACAAGAATAGCCACACACTTCACAATAATGTGGCTTTTCTGTAATGTGTATATTCATATTTAAATAAAATTGCTCCTGGCGAAGGTTATCACTACCAAGTAATAAGGTATATGAGATTTTATCCTGACTTTTTCAGTTTTAATCTGTAGTTTTTCATGGAAGTTAGAGTTTATGCTAAAAAATTCTTAATTGTGTATAACTTTTCATTTGTTTGATAAGAGATATTTTGTCTGAAATATTAAATTCGATATCTTATGATTAATAAAACCATTAAACAAAAATTTCACAAATTTAAATATGTGTGATGTTCTTATCACTATTTGCTAAACAATCCAGATAAAATAACTCTTCACATATATATGTCTATTAATGTTGTGTGCTGCCGTTTTTGTTGTCTGCCACGTAAGGAAATAATTGTGTATAGAATGCTGTTTAAGGAGAAGGATTGTCCCTTAATATTAATTACAAATATGCAAGCAGGAACATCTGCAAATAAAAAATAAATGAAATTTAATATTTTAATATCATTTTTTATTTTAATCGTGCCAACAAAACAAGAAACATAACTTTATAAAACATTTAAATAATCACAGAAATAAACACTTAATTCACATTCATATTGTTTTAATGTTTAATATTATTCATATTATATTTGTAATAGATAAAGGAATTATGCAATTAATAAATTGAAATAAACAATAATATAGTAAGAATTTTAAGGAACATTAGTACTATTATTAATAATAAAAATATATTGCTACTAATATACATACAGATACCCATAGTTGCTACTGAAATAAATAAAAATATATTGCTAACAATAGAAATATAATAATTTTATAATAAATGAAATTTTAATTTAAATACTCAGTAAATTAAAGTGAATAATACAAATCAATATATAATATAGTTTACTTAGCAATGCATAATAATATGGTATTTTAAATAGCTTTTGTTTGTATTTCTGTGTTGAAATATAGCTGCTTATTATGTGTTTGATATTTAACTTGATATTTTCCTTACATAACATAACTGTTAATACTGATAATAGCGAATTTAATGAAACAGAATAAGGTTCTTATTTTTTTACTATTATTTTTTAGAAATTAACAGTTTTTTCATTCAACAAATTATTTAATCCAAAGTATTTGAATGCATTATTATAATTCACATATTTTATTAGTAATAAACAATGTGTTAACTATCGATTATTGTATTTTATTTTTAAAAATTACGGTTTAAATTCATATTTGTATAGCAAAAAAGCTCTTGAAAACGGTGAATTGGTTACCATACCAAATTTAACAGAATTGATATTTTTAGAAGTTATTTTAATTTTGAGTAAATAATTTTTTATTTTGGAAATCTAAGAAATAATTTCATCCACCATTTTTGCGTATTTTATTATTTTTAGTTTCCTTATGATTTTTATCCTAATTATTTTCACCTTCTAATTGTATAAATTATTAAAATATATTAATGTTGAAAGCTTTGTATGAATGTAAAAGGAGCCTATTCAACTCATGATATACGAACTAAACTTCTTCTTCTGCATATTAATGTTGTATTGATAACCAGTAGATATTTTATTGTTTTTTAAACTTTGTTTTTAATTCCCTTTAAAATTACATTTCCTTTAATCGATTTTGGATTTTTATTTCGTTAAAACCAAGAAAAAGTGAACATTTTCTTCTTTGGTGATTTGTTTTGGTTTATGCAATGAAACATGTGTAAGACGCAGTAATTTAAATAATATGTGAACTAAATGTTTAATAAAGTTACATATACTCTCAAAGTGTAAATCATTTTCATTGAGTTTAATAAACCGTTGTATTTTAAGATATGTGTATTGACTAAATACATTATAAACGTATATTGTTTTAAGGAAACGTTTCTTTCTGCCTTCCTAAAGCACATGCATATACTGTATATAAAATATGTAAATTTATCAAAACTATCGACAATTTCTTATAATGGATTTATTTAATGCCGAAAACGTAACTAATTCGGTTCGAAAACCTACATTAAAATCTGTACATTTATTTTTTATTACTTATTTTTTGTTTTCCGTATATATTTATAAACTGTAAAGCATATTAAAATTTATAAATTGTTTAAGGATATCCGTTTATCGCTAATTCATAGTAAGAGAGTCTCAAATATAGGATCTGCACAAACATACCTACTCTCGACCAATCGGACAAACATCAAAATCCAACCATTCTCCTTTGTTGATTGTAAGGCTACTATTGTTTGTGACGAAAAAATTTAAAATTGGATTGGAATGTTATATCTTAAAATATTTGTTCATTTTTTATTCATCCAAACGTTAAAATGATTTGTAATCCTTTATATTAAGCGAGTTTAATGTTTTACATTTAAATATTTGTCAGACAAAGTTGGCATGTAATTTATATTTTATGCATTTAACATGATAAACAATATGGTTACAATTTATTGTGGCAGACAGGGAGTTGTATCGGTTTTATTTTTTTACGTTTGTTGAGGGAGAATAAGAGCCAAGTGTCGTTTACTATTCTATAATTTCATGTAAAAATTTAATAAACAAAATATACTGAAAAAGTATCCCTATTGGCGTTCATAAACAACACACATTGCAACTGAAACATAATGAGATACTATGGATTATGGGCCATATTAGCAGAGGCATTCCCTGTGACTTGAGAAACAAACAAAAAAACTCATATAAGTCTATAGCTTTGAATAAAACGTACTGAAATATGATGATGTATTATAATGAGTTACCTAAACAGAGAATTGATGAAGAGTAACACTAGATCAACAAGTCAAACGACCACAAAATTAATTGTCGGCCATGGTTTGTGTTTTCATATTATTATTATTATTGAGTTTGTTATATTGAATTAAATATCATTTCATATAATTATCATTACTATGAAGTTTTTATTGAATTAAGTAATATTTTATATGATTATTATTATTGAGTTTGTTGTATTGAATTAAATAGTTCATATGATTATCATTACTATTGAGTATCCATATTGTCATTAAATATCATCTTTACTGTTTTACTATGGCAAACTTTACCCGGACATTAAATTGTATTATGTGTAAGGAATGTGTAACAACTCACCTGCCAAATCGATTGGCCTTAAAATGTTTGTGTGTTGTATCAATACTAATTCATCTTCACATAATAATCAGACAATATATATTTTACAGTTGTACTTCCCTGTAAAATGGATTAGGTAGGCTTACCTAACATTTCTTAGCTGGCACTATTCATTTTGTGTGTGGTTTATAAAGTGCAGACTTAATAGGTATCCAGTTATTTAATTAGAACTAGAGCACAAGTTGTTCACGGGAGAAACTTTAGAGAATTTTATGATCTCTACAGAATATGTTCTTACAAAGTGCTGAAACTTTTTGGATTTAAATTTGTGACCCCAGTTTTTAACAATTGCTATTTTTTAAAAGTTGTTTCTACACAATAATTAATACATTTTTTTCAAGTTTAAGAAAAGTTTTTAATTATTATATTTTTAAAATTTGTTTTTTTACACAATAATTAATATATATTTTCAAGTTAAAGAAAAGTTTTTAATTATTATATTTTTCAAAAGTAATTTTACACAATAATTAATATATTTTTCAAGTTTAAGAAAAGTTTTAAATTATTATATTTTTGAAAAATTGTTTTTAAACAATAATTAATATATTTTTTCAAGTTAAAGAAAAGTTTTAAATTATTATATTTTTTGGAGTCAGTGAAAATTTTATGTTTGAAATTTTATATACCTACGTTTGACTTATGTTATTTTACAAAAGAGTCCGCATTTATCAAGGCCCAGATGCCACTCGAGCATAAGGGTTAATAAGCATACAGTGGTGAATGGAACACTGTTGTAGTAATTGTAGGGAACGGCTCATTAAGAACATGTTTATGTTGGACTTGAAAATGACGATATTATAGTCAACTGGAAAGCAGGCAAATGGAAGAGTTTCACAGGTGCGCATTCTAAGAAAGAAACTTTGTTCATGGAATCTATGTTTATGTTCAGGCACAGATAAAGAGTGGGGAAATTATTGATAATTTTTTTCAGCTAGACGAGTGTTTCTCATGAAAATTTGGCGAGGGGGCTATAGACTGAAGCTCAGACGAGCACGTATCATGAAAATAATGATAAAGCAGAGACAGGATGTGAGAAAGAGTTTGCAGGGAAAAGAAAATGGCATCCCTCACTAAGCTACGAAGTCTACTTTTAACTCTGTCAAGGCAGAGAACATGTGTTGGAAAAGATACATTGAGATCATTGCTGCGAAGAAGGTGGGCTCTCTCTACCCTGCTAGAAAGTTACTTACACTTGAAAATATCCTATACCTCTACAAAGCTACCATTCGCCCATGTATGGCGTATTGTTGTGACATTTGGGCTGGTGCATCTGCTACTAGCCTCTCGCTCCTGGGCAGGGTTCAAAAGAGAGTCGCCAACTTAATAGATCCTGAACTGTCATCTAAGCTTCAGCCACTGTCCCATCAACAAAATATTGCATCCATCCACTTGTTTTACAAGTATTTTAATGGTGGATGATCTGATGAACTACAAGCTCTTGTACCCCCTTAATGAAAATACCCCCGACAAACCCGACAAGCAGCGAAGTCCCACCCCAACACAGTAGAGATCCCTAGATGTCTAAAAGCCTTCTACTGTAATAGTTTCTTCCCTAGAACTCCTAGAGTAGGTGTGTCAGGAACTTTGTGAAAATATTGAATAATTCCACTCCCTGTCTTTCCAACTACTCGAAAAATGTAATTTTCAACCCCTATTTTTTTTTCAATTAAAGGAGCAAGGACCAAGTGTTTTTTTTAAAATAAAAGGTTTAAACTTCGGACTTTACAGGTAAATTTCTAAAAAAAACACTACGTTTTTTTGTTTTATATTTGAATATATTATTTATCGATCTTTTATCTTCAATTTGTGATATATAACACTTTGATGAGTAAATTAATTAATTACGTTTTAATAGACATTTCAAAATGGGGGCATAAATTAATTCGACCCCCTGCCTTTCCAAGCTTATAACTACTCGAAAAATGTAATTCAACCCCTTATTTTTTTTCAATTAAAGGAGCAAGGACAAAGGTTTCATAAAAAACAAACAAACAATGTGGTTTAAAAAAAAAAACTTCGGACTTTACAGGTAAATTTCTAAAAAAACACTACTTTTTTGTTTTAAATTTGAATATATTATTTATTGATAATATTTATAATATATATTATTATAATATATATTATTTATTGATAATATTTATAAATATATATTATGATTGACAAATTTAAATATATTATGTATTGATCTTTATCAATTATAAATTTGTGATATATAAAACTTTGGTGAGTAAATTACTTACTTTGTAATAGACATTTCCAAATGGGAAGGGGCGTGAATTAAAAAAACGTTTGTCTAAAATATTATATTCAGTTTATTAGAAAGAGCATAAAATTTCACATTGACCCTGAAAATATCGTAAAAATAGAATCAATAGAAAAATTTTGATAGATTTTTAAAGTTTTAAAATTGAAAAATACTCAACTCGTAAAACTCAATTAATTTCATTACTGTTTTTTTTAAATAAAGAAAAATAAAATTTTGATAGATTTTTAAAGTTTAAAAATTGAAAAATACTGAACTTGTAAAACTCAATTTCATTTGTTTTTGTTAATAAAAAAAAAATGTCTATTACATTTTATACAACTTTAATAGTTTATTTTGGAAGTATAATCCATAATAAAGAAAATAGACAACCCACTTTTAAAAGAGAAATTACGAGTTTTTTTTTTTCATATTTTATTCGAAGTTTCATGTTAGGGGTGTCAAAAATTCCTACAAAAATTCTGATACACCTACTGCTAGACTTAAAAATTATCTTCTGGCTTCCTGCTTCCCCATCTGTACTGACATGCAGAAGTGCAAGTGTAATGTAAACAAACATTTTTGCTGCTAAACTCCCTACATAGTGTCCCTGCAACTTAGGTCCCTGATAGCAGCCCCCTACATCAAAGTGCCAATGTGCCGTGTTTTGTGTAATTAAAAAAACCGGGTAAAACCAAACAGGAGATCCATGTAAAAAAAAGTACATTTATTGGACTTAAGGAGTCGGAGTCTGATAAAAAAAATTCCGACTCCGACTCCTAGTACTCTTAGAAATGCAAATCGAATCAAATTATTGTGTTTATGATAAACATTATGATTTAGCTACATAATAGATAATTGTTGACATAAAACTACATCTAAAAGTAACACAAAAAAATCTTTTAAAAAAAACGAAAAACTATGCTGGTTTCGATCGTAAATATTTACAAATTATTTTGTTCTATATTAAGTTTCTGTTAATTAGTGATGCTCAATAAATGAGGGCTCATTTTATGTAAACTTTGTTAAATAAAATTATCCTTATTCGAAAACCCCAAATATTGAATAAAATATCAAAATTCAAACAATTCTCTAGCGACATATTAGATAAATGTGAACAGAAAACTATTTCTAAACACACACACACACACACACACACACACACACACATAAATACCGACAAAAAAACATTTTTTCTGTTCAGTTGTCAAATAATTCAACCAACTGCGAATCAAATTATTTTTCAGAAATCACGTAAATTTTACTTAAGCGAACATATTTTTATTCACGAAATCAATATTTTTATTGGATTGCAATAAAATTAAACATTTTTATGTTTAATATTACTTTAAGAATCAATATTTTTGAGGGAAATTGCAAAAAAAAACTGTTTCAGATTATTTTAACAGTTATTGAATGGGATTTTTTTTAAAGCGTAAAGCAATAACTTACCTTTCATATAGGATTGCAAAAAATAAACTTATTTTAATATTTAAGATTATTTTAAAGTTGTTGAATAATATTTTTGTAAAGTGAAAAAGTTAAACTTACCTTCCATTCCAGGAATTTAATACGAAAAAAAAATCGTTTTTCTTTTGTGTCCAACGCAGAAAATTTGTTTGTTTGTAAGGATTTCTTAATATCTTTAGTAAATTGATACAAATTTGTTTTGTGTGTCCAATTCATTAAGCAAAATTAAATATATGAAAATATAAAAGAATCAAAATTAAAAGACAAAAAACACGATTTAAACGTGAAATTATTATAAGAAGAAAAAATTAACTGCTTCAGAACAAAGAACTTATGTTCATCGTAAAACGGTGTAATCATTATTTTGTTCCTCGTGTAAAAGATTGAACATTTCATTATGATTTGGATTAGTCGAACTACTGTTTACATCCAAGGATGAGAACAGTAATCCAAATAATCCAAATATAAAAAAAAAATGCAAAACTGAATATTTCACATAAACAATTCAAAAAGGAAGGAATTGAACAAATAGCGAAGTCAATCAAATAACAAAAACTAGATTTGAACCAACAAGAAACAAAACAATAATCACATGATTACATTATGAAAATTGCGACTTATTTTTATCAGATTCGATTCCGTTAACTTTACGATGACCTTAACTTATTATTCCAGACCTGATGTTTTACATGCAATCACTATCAAAGGATTAACATGACGATGGAAGTGTAGTACCTGTTTCTAGGTTGTTTGCGCATTTCAGCCATGTGTCGCGTTATCATCATTCTGGCTAAACTTGTCATGTTTTGAGCCCTTCCATGTATTTCCTCCTCCTTTGATAGAGAAGTAACGCGATGTTGTAAAATGTCCCGACTCGCAGATGTGAACATGAGAAAAAAAATATAACAGAACACAAATTGATATTTAACAACAGCTGAGTCTCATGATTTGCATTATATCGTAATTTTTCCATCAAAGGGACATAATTCCCAAACAGTTATGATAAACGCAGTGTAATTTGCTTGCAACCTTCTTGGAAGAAGAGGGTACGCTCATGTCGGAAACTACTTCAATGTGTATTGCTCTGATATTCAAGCAAGTGAACAGGAGCAAGTACATTTTCGTATCTCGTTTCCCGTCACTCACCCAAAGATGGCCAGTAAAATCAATCCCAGTGTGTTGATAGGGGACTCTGAAATCGGTACGGTGCGACGGCAGGGCAGCAGCAGCATTCGGCGTCACTGACGTTCAGTTATAACGTTTACATCTGGCACAAACAGCCAGTACCTTATTCACAACTTGTCGACCCTGCGGGACCCAATAACCGCTTCACCTCAACTCCGCTAGAGTTGACCCAGTTCCAAGGTGGCAACACCTTTCATGACAATCCAAAATGATGAGTCTGGTAACAGTATGATGTTTCCCTATCAGAATGGGGTTTTTAACTTCATAACCAAAGTGGGAAAATTGGTTGATTCTTCCCCGAGATCGAATCAAACCGTCAGGGTCCAGAAAAAGATCCAGAGCACGAACCCTAACTGGCATGGGTTTACCACTCGGCTCCTTTAGGTACTCCACTTCCACGGGAAATTCTTGCCGTTGCACTGTCTTCATAAAGTAGATCGCTGCCTTAGAGTTGTAGTCCCATTGTCGATTAAATCGTATGGCTAGGAACTTAAACACCAAGGCAGTAACAGTCAGTAAACCAGAGAATGAGGAAAACCTCTGAAAAGGTATGGCCGAAGTGTACTCTTGATCATGGATCAAAGAACAATTTGCTGAACTGCGGGTCATTCGCTGGCATATCTCACTCAAACAGGGCATACCCTGTCCTGGCCATTGAGATATTCCTTCGCATAGCCAGGAAGGGCCTGAACACCAAAATTCCATCTTGGATTGGACCTTTCTCAATGTTAATCCTCTTGTTAACAAATCCGCCGGGTTGAGTGTACTATCAACATATCTGAAGAGAGTCTTCAAGCCATAGCGAGACTCCAACTCCACTTTCATCTGCAGAATGTCTTTAAGTCTATTTTTTGCAAAAACATTTTTGCTAGCCATGTTTTGAGATAAAATCCAGGACAAGACCACCTGTGCATCCGTGGCTATACACAAATTCTCGGGAACAAATCCTTCACAATTGTCCAGGATTGTGGGGAGACACTTGAAGGTGAGGAAAACGGCCATTAGTTCCAACACAGGCAAAGTCTTGTCCTTCATAGGTGCCACCTTAGCTTTCGCAAATAATAAGGATGACCGACCATTTTGTACGATATACACAGCAAACCCATATGCTTCCTTGGACGCGTCGCAAAACAGGTACATATCTCCAGGCAGCCTTGCCATAAGCGCCTTGCGCAAAAAACGGAAATCACTCAACCCTGAAAGGTCCCTGGCTAGTTCTCTCCAATCGCTCAAGATCGCTGGCTGGAGTGGATCATCCCAACCTGCACCATTCTTCCACATGGACCTGATTAGCACTCTACTGCGGATAGTAACCTGGAGACATAGGGACAACGGATCGAAGACCTTAGCTGACTCTGAAAGAACACCTCTCTTAGTTGTCACGTCAGGATTGCACTTTACCGGAGCGACATACAACTCCTCCGAATGTGGGGAGTATCGGTAGCCCAGTACTCTCTCCCACTCCTCTTCATGGATACTTAGAGTACCATCCCCCTTCATCCTAGTGCGGAGCGCCTGACTGTTTGAGTTGCATGACTGGATAATAAAGCCCCCTTCCAGCAAACGCTCTCTAACAAGGGAATACAATATAGTAAGCTCACTCGCGTCTGCCACGGATGCCACAAGGTTATCCACATAAAACCGGTCCTCCATCATTCTGCGGCAAGCATCCTGAGGGTATTTTGCCGCATACAATTTTAAGATACACCCCAACACAGATGGGCTTGAGGTAAACCCGAATATCAAGGTGGTATAGCGGAAGCAGCGCAAACAATCTCCTTGTTTAAGAAAAAAGCAAAACCGGTTCCTATCCGCCTCCAGCTTAAGCCGAATCATTAGGAAGGCTCGGCGAATGTCTGCTAGTAGCACATAATTGTTGGCTCTAAAGGCCAGCAACAACTTTAAGATGTCCCCTGTTAAGTTAACGCCAGAATATGCTGCTTCATTCAGCGATAATCTATCTCCTGTCTTCAAACTACAGTTGAACACTGGTCTGATCCTGGTAGTTGCCGTAGGGTCCGACTTGAAAACTGGTCTATGTGGTATCCACACATATTTGTCGAACTCCTGAGGGGAGACAAAAATCTCTTCAATTATACCGTCCTCCTGTTGCTGACGAAACACCTCCAAATATTCATCATATATTTTTCTTGTAGTCAAGTTTGCTGCCACCCGGTCTAAAACATGCAAGGAAGTTGCATGATTAGAGGGGACTCTGGCTAATCTATCGTGATGCCAGGGGAGCTCCACATAATAGCTTCCATCCCGAAGCTCTACCGTTTCCTCAAATCGTTTCATCTGCACTTTATCGTAATCAGAAAAGTCCTCCTGACTGGGAAGCCCCAGAGATTCCAACGTAAACATTTGTTATAGTCCTCTTTGTACCATACTGTCAGGAAAGCACTCCGCCATGGGATCCAGGTATGTTGATTGTGTTTCAAGGACAAAACATAAATGTGATGAATCGACCTGGGGGGTATGTTCCATCACCTCAGAGAGGGGCTTATCTTCCAAGAAAAAAGAGTCCACTGCTCCAAACGGGACCAATCCAGGCGGGGTTGCAAAGGCCCATCCATTCAAACACGGGATCAGCTTCAATGAGTCCAGGTGTTCAATCAGGTCTAACCCAATTATTCCCTTGATCGGTATTAAATCCCTTCCGGTCTCAAACTGGCCGGCCAAAGCATATTTTGCATCCTGAAAGACACGCAATAGAGATTCCAGGTTGGCCACTCGAACCGACAAGTCCACACCATCGGCTACCAAGACAGGAGATGTCACAGTCCTTCCAGAACCCAAGTCAACTCCCAGGACTACCTCTGTGAACCCACGCTGACACTCACCTAGAAAGGTAGACAATCTCAGCTGACAATTGACACCAAGGGTTTCGATTGGGCACAAAGTTCTCAGTACATCTGCGGCCAGATATGTCCGCCCGCTACCCGTGTCCAGTAGGCAATTCACTGACACTGTCTTTAGTCTACAAGAGAATGTAACTGAGAGAATGGGTGGCAACGTGCGGGAATACCCGGTTGAAGTTGCATTGTTCACATCCACATGAAAAGAAGGAGTAATAGCGTTTCCCCTACCAAACTTTTGAGACGTATTCTGTCTTACTGTTGATGTAAATGCAGTGGAGACACCGCCCTTAATCTGCAATCTCTTTATTGCTTCTCCAGTTAGTCTCAATATGGAGGACAAAGGCGGCACCCGTCTATTTGTTAGCGCTATTATCTCCCCTTTCAGTTCGAGAGGAAATTTCCTAAATAGAATCTTAGCCATTAGTCTGGCTCCGCCAGAATCGTCCACAGAAAAGTCACACGAAAAGGAATTCCCCAGCTCTTCCAACAGCGATGCCGTCCTGGAAACGAAGTCCCCCAGCTCAAAAAGGGCTCCACCTTTCTTTGGTACATAGTCCAGAATATCCTGGAATATTTGGTCAATGATTTCATCCAGGTCCAGATCCTCCCTCTTCAGTATAGCCATGGCCTGCTGGTAATTGGTGTCAGTGCAACTCAGGTGATTTACCAGCCTCAAGGCTCTGTCTGTGAGTGAACACTTCAAGAAGTTCAACCTCTCGGCATCATTGGCCATGCCGATCACGCAGTTCTCAAACCTAGTCAAGAAGTTTCTGAAACTCATGCGGTCGGACTCCATTTCCTGTCCGCTAAATGTAGGCCCTGTGATCTGTATACGTGGGGGTTTAACAATGAAGGAAGAACCTCTCCCGGTAGTTGCAGAAGCCCTTGAGAACTCAAAGGCAGATTCCGAGTAAGGGCTGGGCTCTGGCTGTCGGTATGCTTGATCCAAATCGCCCAAGTCTTCATAATAATCCTTCAGTTGAGGCAGCCAAGCACCCTCAATCTCGGCAGGTGTACTCTCATCAAAGGAGCCTAACTCCAGCTGTGTGACACAAGTCTCTAACTCGACAATGAATTGTCGAATCTCCGTCCTTTAGAATGAGTACGCCGATGGCCTAACTCCATCACGACACATCTTCAGTCGTCCCTGAATTTTCTGAGTCAATGACTCCCTTCTGCGTAGGAGCTGCTCTTTCGTGACGTTCATGACAGTAGTTAACCAACGAAAGAGTAAGCAGCAAAACCTTTGCAAGATGTGGGAAAAAAAACTGTTTAGAGGGTAAAGTAGATTACCCGGTGATAGCGTAAGCTCCGAGGGGTTGCAACGGATGCCCTATGCGACCCCCCCCCCTACTGGGTCGAGTAACAAGTATTGTAGTACGGCGAGCATCGAGTAACTAAGTTGTGCCAACCGTTCACCAGTAAGTCATTAACAGAACTGGTACTAGTCAGAGACACAATTCTTTTATAACAGAAGAATTGTGCCTCCCCCTACTCCTCCAAGTCTATAAGAGACTCGTCCTCTCAACCACTCAGATTAGAATTCCGCCCTCGAGGCCGGCGCCACCAAGTAAGCAATCTTCTTTTTTTATTTTTATTTTTATTTTTATTTTCTCACAGTATTTAGCTATTTAACTTTTAATATGAAAACAGTTTCTTTGCTGATTGTATGTCTAGCATCAGGCTAATTAGCAAATTAAGTTTGAAATACTAAGGTTAAGTCATCATAATTGAATCGGTTTTGATAACAATAAGTTTCAAATTTCATAATGTAATCATGTAGTTTTAGTTTGCTTTTTTTAATCCAAATCTATTTTTGTCATTTGTGCAATTCCTTCCTTTTATTTGAGTTGTTTATGTGAAATATTCAGTTTCGCATTTTCATATGAGGATTATTTAGATTATTCGGATTACTGTTCTCGTCTTGGATGTAAACAGTAGTTCGATTAATTCAAATAGTAAGGAAATGTTTAATCTTTAAAAAAGAAATCTTATTTTTATATCTTAATAGAAATAAGAAGAGAACGTTAAATAAAAAAAATCCAACTAATGAACGGACATTTTTACACAAGGAACGAAATAAAAATTTCACCGGATTACGATGACCTTGAATTGAAGGTTTTTAGCGGTTGATTTTCTCTTTAAATAATTTTACGTTTAAATCGTATTTTTCATCTTTTAATTTTTCATCTTCTATATTTTCATATATTTTATTTCTTAATGAATTGAACACACAAAACAAAAGTTGTATCAATTTACGGAAGAAATCCTAACAAGCAGAACAAATTTTCTGTTTTGAATACAAAAATACGAATTTATCCTGGTGTTTTTTTCGTATTGGATTCCTAGAAAGAAAGGTAAGTTTATATCTTTTTGTTTTTCCTTTTACACTAAAAAAATCCAATCATTAACTTTTAATGTAGTCTTAAACATTAAAATTAAAACTTGTGTGATTTCCGAGAAATTAATAATTAAATTCGAAGTCTATTGAATTATTAAAAACTGATTAAAAAATACTTTTTTGATTTCATTGTTTTAAGATTAAAAAAATATATGTATATATTTATTTATACACTTACCTATTTTATTGCCGGATAATTCCGTTTGAATCATTATGTTAGGTACGGGCAAAATGAATGCCGATGCTCAAAATGTATAAACATTTACTTAAAAAATCAGGAAATTCACCAATTTTAATGAAATGTTCAGTATTTATCAAATGATGATTACGAAATATAATGAAGTAATTATTTTTTTATTTAAATCTTAGTGGAAATGTATTATTTTCTGTAAACAAAAAAAGATCTTCACTAAAGTTATGATTTTCCGTAGTAAATAAAAAACGCAAGCATTTATTTTTGCTTTTTTCATATAAATAAAGCATCGTAATTTGTAACAATAAAAAAATAATTTTTACATGAACCTTACGAAAAAAGCCCTCAAGTCCGTATTAATGAATTCGATAAAACTCGAAGGAAAATGAATTTCTCGAACTACTGATATTACCATTGAATTAAGCATTGTTTATTGGGTAATCTCCAAAAATACCGTTAGGGCTTACAACATGGCCGCCAGAAGAGTCAACAAAAAACTGCGAATAAAATATATAAAACTCGTAATTTCTGTTTTTAAAGTGTGTTGGAAAAAAAAGTCATATAACTAAGAGTAGCTAACCTGAAGTGAGGTTGTGAAAAAAATACAATCTTCTTCGCGACCTTCTTCTCAGTTCTTGTAACCACAGTAACATAAAAAGAATAATGACAGACTCTTCACAAAGGAGGAAAGTTTTTATAACAATTTACCTTACTCTATTAGCATAAATAACCACAATGCTATTGTTCTTCTTGATTGTTGGAAGACCATCCTCACCTCCGGCAGCTACACTCAGGTAAGCTATGTATTATTTACCACACTCTCCCAACAAAAGAAAAAAAGAAAAGAAAAGTGCATTTTATTTATATATATATATATCTTCATAAAAAAAAACTAAGTTGGCGTGACCCTGCAGGGGGACTAACAGGTGCTAGGCCTCAGTCAAGGGCCACCTGGAAAGTAACAGTGGTTCAGGGTACCCTCATTCTGTCCCTTAGCCTAGGCCCCGCTGTCGGTTGTAGTTTATAGTCCTACCCAAGACTACTTCTATTGATCGGGTAACAGACTAGGTCTACCCCTTCGTCTCCTTTGAGGTGCACAATCACTGCAGTACCATTTCTGTCTAGCGGGTGGAGCCAAGTCAATTCCAACACACTCAAAATGATACCACTCATCACAGGAATCGCAGCATATCATATCTTGGTTCCCTCGAGGTCTATTGCAGGCAGGACACAACCAAATGGTGCCATCTCCTTCCGAAAATGAACTAGAGGATTCCTGGTTTTGACTGCTACCTGCAGCAACAGGCGAGGATGCACCCGCCTGATTTGGTTCACTTTCCCCAAGATCATCATCAGATTGTGAAATTTCTATTGGATATAAATTCTTCAGTGAATGGACGTTCACCACACCGTCGCCCTGTCTGACACGAGCTGTCCTCACCACTCCATCTTGTCCTGGGAGAACCTCAAGTATAGTACCCAACATCCAAAAGGGTCGTGGTTTTAAAGGGCTCTTGACCAAGACTACATCATTTCTTTTAATGCGATTCTGAAATGGTATCCGAGATCTTCCTGGCATCCTTCCTCTAAGATCCAGGAGGTACTCCTTGTACCACAGTTCTCTAAATCTTGACAACCATTCATTTCGTAATCCAATCGTCTCGATCAACCTTCTCCGGCTTGGAGGAACCATGGTGGAGAGATCATCTCTTCCCAACGGTACCAATAGACCAGGGCTTTTATTGGGTCTAATAAACATATTGGGTGTGATAATCATTGGTTGCCTGTCAGCGGACTCTTGATAAGTAAGGGGCCTGTTGTTTACAGCCCGCTGAATATCTGAGACAATAGTTAGGAAGGTATAATAATCTACCTTACCCCTACCAATAACCTTGTATAGGCAAGATTTTAAAGTCTTGATGCTACGCTCCCATACACCTCCAACCCAGGGGGAAAACAGAGGAATTGTCTCCCACTTAATGTTACATGACCCAAATTTGGCCTGGTAGTCCTGGAGAAGACAAAGGCGCTTAAACAGTCTTCCACTACCCAGAAAGGTTTTTGCGTTGTCGCTGAGAATTGACTCTGGAACACCATGTGCATTAGTAAATCTGACTAGAGCCTGAAAAAAGGACAATATACTCATGTCAGGCACCACCTCTATATGCACTGCTCTTACACTCAAACAAGTGAACAACAACAGATACATTTTTTTCTCACTGTTACCCTCCTTCACCCAAAAATGTCCTGTGAAGTCCACTCCAGTATTCCTATAAGGAACCTCAAATTCGACACGAGAAGTTGGTAGATTGGCCATGTTCTCAGGCAGTACCGGCCTAGAATTGTATCTTTTACACCTTGTGCAGGAATTCAGGGCATTTTTGACTGCCTGCCTGCCTTGAGGCACCCAGTATCCTTGACATCTCAATTCCGTTAAGGTTGATCCTGTACCAAGATGGGAACATTTAAGATGGCAGTCTAATATTATAAGTCGGGTCAGGTGATGATTCTTGCCCAGCAACAAGGGATTCTTAACTTCATAAGAAAACTGAGAAGACCTGTCCAGCCGTCCATGCGAGCGAATCAACCCTTCCTCATCCAGAAAAAAGATCTAGTGCTCGAACACGATTAGGTGCAGGCCTTACCATAGGATTCCGCAGGTAATTCAATTCAGCCATAAATTCCTGCTGTTGCGAACATTTTATTAAGTAAATTGCGGCTTTCTTGTTGTAGTTGTCTTCCCTTTTCCTCATCAAGCCGATGAATCGGAAGACTAAAGAAGTTACCCTCAACAAATGGGTAAACGTAGAGAACCGCCGCATGGAGATCACCGAAGCACACTCCTCATCCACAATCACCGCAAAATTTGTTGATGAACGAACAATCTGCTGGCACCTATCATCAAGACAGGGCAACTCCTGCTCCGGCCAAGTCAAGACCCCACCGCGCAACCAAGAAGGGCCATGGTACCAAAAGTCAAAGTTGTCTTGGAACTTCCTTATCGTTAATCCACGAGTGATCAAGTCAGCCAGGTTTTCGGTGGTAGAAAAAATACCTAAAGGTCGGCCTGATGCCGTAATTCGTTTCCAAATCCAAGCTCATTAGCAGCACATCCTTTAACCTGTTTCTAGCAAAGATGCTTTTACTAGTCATTGTTTCTGATAAAATCCATGACAATACTACTTGTGCATCTGTTACCACACACAACCTAGAAGGGCGGACACCCTTGCATCCTACCAAGATAGTGGGCAAACACTTCAGAGCAAGAAATACCGCCATTAGTTCTAAAGTTGGTAATGTCTTATCCTTCACTGGAGCCACTCGTGCTTTGGCAAAGATCAATGCAGAATTGTTGTCCTGAACATAGTAGGCTGCAAATCCATATGCTTCTTTAGAAGCGTCACAAAACAGGTATAACTCTCCAGTTCGGTTCCCGTCATGGGCCTGTCTGCAGAAATGCATGTCACTCAATTTAGATAAGTCTTCTGCCAGGTTCCTCCAAGAAGACTGAAACTCTGGAGAGACTTCATCATCCCATTGCACGCCCCGCTTCCATAATTCTCCCACCAAAATCCTACTCCTTATAGTCACAGGCAGGCAAAGAGATAAAGGATCAAATACCTTTGCCGATTCCGAAAGGATTCGCCTCTTAGTAGATGCACTCGGATCACACTTAACAGGAGCAGTGCGGAGCTTTTCTGAAATCTCTTCTCCGTCCTGAATGCCCAATGACTCAATGCTGAACATTTTCTCTAATCCTCTTTCCACATCGCTAGAGGGAAAGACATCCACCCAGGGGTCCGCATAGGTAGGGTCGGCTTCCAGGATGAAGCAAACATTCGATGATTCCACTTGGGGAGTATTCTCCATCACTGCACTGAACAACGTATAATCTCTAGAAATAGGGGCAGGATTTGTAGAAAAAAAAGTGTCCACCTCACCAAAGGGAATCAAACCAGCAGGAACAGAGAAAGCCCGACCCCCCAAACAAGGCACCAACTGTAAGGGGCCCAAATGTTGCACCAGATCCAGACCCATAATTTCCACTTATAGCCACCGCATCAGTGCCAGATTCAAATTGCCCAGCCAGAGAACATCCAGTTCGCTTGAACTCCTCCAACAGCAAATGCCAATTTTTTAGATATAAGGATAGGTCCAATGAGTTGGCAACCAGTACCGGAAAGTGCCCCACATGACCAGACCCCAAGTCCACATCCAATTTCACCTCTCTATATACTTGCTCACATTCTCCGAGAAGTGTAGTCAGCCTCAAATGACACTCCAAACCGTCAGAACTCAAGGAACCCAAGGAGTGCAAGACATCACCAGACAAATACGTTCTGCCACTGCCAGTATCCAATAGGCAGTTTACAGAGATTGTTTTTCCTCCTCGACCGAAGGTAACACAAATCAGAGGAGGTAGTTTACTCGAGTAACCAGAAGGAGCCTGACAATCTGAATCTATGCGGAAAGAAACATCTCTGGTTGTAGTGGCTCTAGATTTTGAAACAGTTACCCGAGAATTGTTTCGATGGATATCCGAAGAACCAGGCAACCCGCCGCCTTTAATTAGCAAGCGTTTAATAGCCTCACTGGTGTCTCGCATTAAAACAGACAGAGAAGGAATTCTAGAGCCACATAACTGTATAAGCTCTCCCTTCAATGCTCTCGGAAATTTCAAAAAAAGTATTTTGGCCATTAATCGGGCCCCTGCAACACCATCCTCAGAGAAATCACAATCGAGAGAGTTGGCCAGTTCTTCCAGAATGGAAGCTGTTCTGCAGATGAAACTACCAAGATCCTCATAAGAATTTTCCCCCTTGGGGGAGAAATCGATAATATCTTGGAATATCTTATCAATGATGTCAGTCACATCTAAATATTCTCGTTTCAATACTGCCAGTGCTTGCTGATAATTGGTATTGATGCAACTTAAGTGATTAATCAGCAGCAGAGGTCTCCCAGACAGCGAGCATTTTAAAAAATTTAACTTTTCTGCGTCATTTGCCATGCCTGCTGCACAATTTTCAAATCGAGATAAGAAATTGTAAAAACTCATTCTATCGTTTTCCATTTAACGACCACTGAACGTTGGTCCAGTGATTTGAACTTGAGGTAGTCTAACAGTGAATGATGAATTAGCTCTATCCGTAGAAGGTCCAGGCGTATATGGAAGAGAAGGTCGCTCCGAATAGCCACTAGCCTCTGGAGGATGTAACAAGAGTCAGAGATCTTCTAATTCCTTCCGTAAATTCAGTTGGTAACTTAGCCAATCGGACTCCATAAGTTCTCTTTCCTCTTCAGAGACACAGGAAAGTTGCAACTTGCAGATGGAGATTTAAACTTCGTTGATATATTCCAAAATTTCCCTGTGGAATACAGAAAATACAGCAGGAGTGATCTCTGGGCCACGGGACAAACGAAGCCTGCACTTTATTTTCATCTTCAGAATGGAAATCTGGTTACGGTGTCGCTCCATGGAATCTGCCACAGTTGAAGTATCAGAGGTCTCCATATCCTTGTACGGGTAATCGAACAATTTCCAGAGTTGTCACTAATTGCTGTTACTAATGACTCAAAGTTCTGTAAGAAATTGTGTTGAACTAATGTATTTTTTTCGCAAATTGTTGGAAAAAAAAGTCATATAACTAAGAGTAGCTAACCTGAAGTGAGGTTGCGAAAAAAATACAATCTTCTTCGCGACCTTCTTCTCAGGTCTTGTAACCACAGTAACATAAAAAGAAT
Organism: Euprymna scolopes; assembly: GCF_053919585.1. Classification (NCBI taxonomy): domain Eukaryota; kingdom Metazoa; phylum Mollusca; class Cephalopoda; order Sepiida; family Sepiolidae; genus Euprymna; species Euprymna scolopes. Next base: position 197,660,931 of record NC_136527.1, on the reverse strand, counting down.
AATGACAGACTCTTCACAAAGGAGGAAGGTTTTTATAACAATTTACCTTACTCTATTACCATAAATAACCACAATGCTATTGTTCTTCTTGATTGTTGGAAGACCATCCTCACCTCCGGCAGCTACACTCAGGTAAGCTATGTATTATTTACCACAAGTGGGTTGTCAATTTTCTTTATGAAATATACTTCCAAAATAAACTATTACAGTCGTTTAAAACATAATAGAAGTATTATTTTTTATTTTTTAAAAACAATGTTTACAAAATGTCTACGCACGTTCGTAGACATTTTGTAAACATTGTTTTTAAAAAATAAAAAATAATACTTCTATTATGTTTTAAACGACTGTAATAGTTTATTTTGGAAGTATATTTCATAAAGAAAATTGACAACCCACTTTAAAAACAGAAATTACGAGTTTTATATATTTTATTCGTAGTTTTTTGTTGACTCTTCTGGCGGCCATGTTGTAAGCCCTAACGGTATTTTTGGAGATTACCGTTTATTGAATATTTTCACATAAAAAATTATAATAGCAAAATATTTCTACTTTTTTTTTAAATTACAGATTTCACATCATTTTTATATGCAAGATTTTAATAATTTCCTTACTTGCAAGAACGTGAAACTTTCGACATAACATAATTTTTATATAATCTGGAACAATAATTTAAAAAAAAATTTAAAAACAGGAACATAATAAATAATTAAATTAAAAAATGATAAAAATTGATACAAACGTTCAGAATAGTGATGTATGGATGACCGTCTGGCGCAAACAAAGAAATCTGACACCCCTACCTCCTTTTACTATCATGACTTCATTTTGAAACAGCGTTTTGATTCGCTGAAATTTTGGCCTTCCGTATATTCATTTTTACAACCTGTTATCGGTTGCGTTTTGCCGAACGGTATAATTACTTGATTTTTGAGGGCTAATTAATCTGTATAATGTGTACAAACAAGGTGTTATTTTTTTAATTCAATATCTTAGAACTTTACTTTACTAATTATCTTTGAAATAGACCCAGAAAACTAATATTAATCTTTTAAAGGATCTTTACAATGGATTTCTTTAACTTCAAAATTTAGCTGAATTGGTTATCTCACCGTGAAAACATTTTCATAACTTTTTATAGTAGTGTCATCAGCAAATATACCAATCTAAGAAACAATTCTATCAGGGAGGTCAATTATGAATATCAGGAATAATGCAAGTCCTAGGATAGACTTCTAAGTTACTCCCGCATGTATATCATATTGTTTAGATGTATGACCATCGAGGACACCCTGGGGTTTTCTCTTACTTAAGAAGGATTTAATTACATTATGTATTCTTCCAGTGATATCACATGATCTGATTTTTCTTAGAAGACCATCGTGCCAAACCCTGTCAAAAGCCTCACATATATCGAGCGCTACCGCTTTTCCCTCCCTTGAGATTACAGTCAGGACATCTGCTGTGGAACAGGCCTGCCTAAATCAATATTAATTGTTGATCAGAAGTTTAGCAGCTGTAAGGTGATGGACTACTTTCTTACAATTACTTCGAGCTTCTATAAACTTCTGTCTGTTTAAACTGGACGTTTGTTTGTTTAATCTGTGGTATGCATATTGAGCAATGGCAGCTGCACAAGTAGATATAAACCATTGGAGAGAGTGGCGCTTGCAACATAATTTCCGTGGGGAAACATATGATTCAATTGCAGTTTTGAACTATTCAGTGTCTCATTTGCACTGTTCAGCAGAAAGAAAAAAGACATTTCCTCATGGGGCATCAATAATGAGATCCCTGATGGCTTCCTAGTCAGCCTTTTTCGAAATAACTCGGGGGGTTTAACAGTGGCTCTTCAGTTTTGCATCAATAATTAAGGGTTATTTCTATAATTATCACAACGTTATATAATCATTGGGAATGGTGGTCAGAAATTGATCTAGAAGTGAGGCATGCTAATCTTGCTGGTCTTTGAAACCGTTTGTGATAGGGAATAAGATATAGAGAAGCTATGTGTTGTGCTACCAGCTGCGTCTGTTAAAAGAAAGAATATAAGCCAGTTCCAGTAGTGGACATTGAAGTCACTAACTACATGTACTTGTGCGCTATTATCAAGGGAAAATGCTGTATCTATGTTGTCAGAGACTTTGTATATTAGGGTACAGTCCTGGGTCGAGGGAGAGCGGTAGAAAAAATACAAGTAGCTAATATTGCATGTTAAGTCTGAAGCACATACAAGCCTGGTAATCTTAAATACAGGCATACTGATGAGATTTTCCAGGGTGATGGAAAGCAATTCTCCTTAAGACAACGTTTAAACAGTTTTGTAAGTATGAGTGCTAGTTCTGGTTGAAGTTTTTTGAGTGCTATAATTGGAATATCGTCAGGGCCGGTTGCTTTACTGGAATCAAGGTTTTTGATTAGCTTGGCAACATCACATACAGATATTTGTATATCACATAGTGTGTTTTCTGATACAGGAGGAAATATTGGGGGTTGGCGGCCTTCGTCGCAAAGGGTAGAATTAGCTGCAAAGTTCTTGGCAAAGAGTTTAGCTTTGTCTGATGCTGACGAGATTAACTCAGGTCCATTGATGATAGTTGGAATGGAGCACACGCTTCTGTTCAGAATTCTGTTTGCAATTTGCCAAAACTGGTGGGAACCAAGCCGCTGCTCAGTCACTTTGGACTTGACGGACTGAGCATACAACTCTCTTGCGTTCTTTATTACTTTCTTACAATGGTTGCTGGCAGTCGTGAAAGCGGCTTTAGTTTCCATACATCGATAACGTTGGAAGCAGTGGAAAAAGTGATTTCTGTGCGCAATAGCAGCAGCACATTCTGGAGAAAACCATGGCTGGCTGTTAGGTTTTTGCTGGAACTTTTTAGAGGGTATGAAACGGTAAATGCCTACAATTAACCATTCTGTCAGGTTTGATACTATAGACGACATATCCGAATGAATAAATTAAATGAAATAAAATAGTTTAATAAACGTTACACAATAAAACATACTCTAAACAGGAACAGATATGAATGAATATATGAAAGGAAATGACATAGTTTAATTGACGTTACACAATAAAGCAAACTGTAAACAGGAGCAGATATGAATGAATATATGAGAGGAAATAACATAGTTTAATAGACGTTACACAATAAAACATATTGTAAGAAGGAACAATTATGAATGAGTATATGACAGGAAATAACATAGTTTAATAGACGTTACACAATAAAACAAATTGTAAACAGGAACAGATATGAATGAATATATGAAAGGAAATAACATAGTTTAATAGACGTTACACAATAAAACATATTGTAAACAGGAGCAGATATGAATGAATATATGAAAGGAAATAACATAGTTTAATAGACGTTACACAATAAAACAAATTGTAAACAGGAACAGATATGAATGAATATATGAAAGGAAATAACATAGTTTAATAGACGTTACACAATAAAGCATATTGTAAACAGGAGCAGATATGAATGAATATATGAAAGGAAATAACATAGTTTAATAGATGTTACACAATAAAACATATTGTAAACAGGAACAGATATAAATGAATATATGAAAGAAAATAACATAGTTTAATAGACGTTACACAATAAAGCATATTGTAAACAGGAGCAGATATGAATGAATATATGAAAGGAAATAACATAGGTTAATAGACGTTACACAATAAAAACATATGGTAAACAGGAACAGACATGAATGAATATATGAAAGGAAATAACATAGTTCAATTGACGTTACACAATAAAACATATTGTAAACAGAAGATATGTATGAACATATGACAGGAAATAACATAGTTTAATAGACGTTACACAATAAAAACATAAGTTAACAGGCGCAGATATTAATGAATATATGAGAGGAAATAACATAGTTTAATAGACGTTACACAATAAAGCATATTGTAAACAGAAGCAGATATTAATGAATATATGAAAAGAAATAACATAGTTTAATAGACGTTACACAATAAAACATATTGTAAAAAGGAACAAATATGAATGAATATATGCAAGGAAATAACATAGTTTTATAGAAGTTACACAATAAAACATATTGTAAACAGGAACAGATATAAATGAATATATGAAAGGAAATAACATAGTTTAATAGACGTTACACAGTAAAACATGTTGTAAACAGGAACATATATGAATGAATATATGAAAGGAAATAACATAGTTTAATAGACGTTACACAATGAAACATATTGTAAACAGAAGCAGATATGAATGAATATATGAAAGGAAATAACATAGTTTAATAGACGTTACACAGTAAAACATATTGTAAACAGAAGCAGATATGAATGAATATATGAAAGGAAATAACATAGTTTAATAGACGTTACACAATAAAACATATTGTAAAAAGGAACAGATATGAATGAGAGTATATGAAAGGAAATAACATAGTTTGATAGACGTTACACAATGAAACACATTGTAAACAGGAGCAGATATGAATGAATATATGACTGGAAATACCATAGTTTAATAGATGTTACACAATAAAACAAATTGTAAACAGGAGCAGATATGAATGAATATATGACAGGAAATAACATAGTTCAATTGACGTTACACAATAAAACATATTGTAAACAGGAACAGATATGAATGAATATATGACAGGAAATAAAATACTTTATTTGACGTTACACAATAAAACATATTGTAAACAGGGGCAGATATAAATGAATATAGAAAGGAAATAACATAGGTCAAACATTGATTTGTAAAATTCCAAACATGAAATTATTACTCTCGCAAAAATATATCAATTTTACAATTGTCTAAAACTTGTTAAAAAGATAGTTACTATACTTTAAAAAATAACTTTTAACACATCAAAATAAAATATCCATCAAATTGTTGTCATAAGTTTATTTCAAACATCTTTCAACATTTTCTAAAAACATTATCATGTGAAACACAGTGGCATAACATCAATTTAATGGTCGATTAAAGTGTTCTGTAAATAGCAAAGATGATAATAAATGACAACATGGGTCATCAGTGTTTGTTGAATATTGAAAGTCAATGAAAACGTCTTACAATTTCGATGCAACATCTCTGGCAACACCTCTTTACAAAGCAAACGTATCTACCCTGAACAACTTGTGATCCACTTCGAATCAAATAATTTTGAACTTTTAAAGTTTTTTAAACCACACACAAAATAGTAGCATATACAAAATTGTTAGGTGTTTTTCTAATCCAATACACACAACATAGTATTTTATTATTATGTGAAGGGGATATAGTCTTGATAGAACGAATATTAATGGAGACACAAAACGAGTTGCCGAAAAGGAATCAGAAAATCATAATTATCTGGTATCCGTCCATCACTCTAGCTCACCCAGTTTTAAGGGCACGTCGATTTACTTTGCATTAAATTGTCCATAATATTTAACTGATGATATTATGACGTCATATCACCCCAGCATGCATGTGATTAACCACATGTAAAATTGTTAGCAGCTGATCAGAACTGTATCAATAAAATACCCATGTACATGCTCTATAAACATTAGCTGTGGTAACTATCAAACTGATGGGAATAATAAAGTGTTGAATATTGAAAGTTTGGATGAAACTGTATTGCAATATAATTTTGACATCTCTGGCAGCACCTCTATACAAAGCACTGGTATATATCATCGGCTGCCATTGTATTACAATCTGGATGTAAGGGACAACTATTTTGGACTATCACAAACAGGGAGGTAGCGAGATGCAACATGTCTTTATTCATCTACCCTGAACAACTTGAGCTCCACTTTGAATCAAATAATTTCATACTTTCAAAGTTTTATACACCACACACAAAATAGTAGCATATGCAAAATTGTTAGGTAAGTTTGTCTAATCCAATGCACACTACATAGTGTATTATTATTATGTGAAGGGAATTTATACAACACGTGTTAATGGAAACAAAAAAAAAACGAGTTGTCGAGACTGTTTCCATCAGATTAAGGTTTATGAGTCACAGTTAAAGTCATACTCATCTGGTATCCTGTAGTCCACCCAATTAATAGGGGAAGTCGATTTACCAGCTGAATTGTTACTCATTGCGTTAATTTATCAATGCAATATATATAAACATAAATGTTTCTCTTTCATTAGGATAAATGATAAAACACACAGAAATATTTTCAGTTAAACATGTATTGATTGGTCTGTGTCAAGTTAGAAATTATTCGCTTATTTTTAAAACATGTCTTCATTAACTTTTTTCGATTCAATTAATCTAAATATTGTGAGTTCAATTCAATAATATTTATAACAATAAACAAACAGATTATATATTGAATTTATAAGAATAATCCAATAATAATAATAAAAACAAACTGACACAATACTAATATTTGAATGCAACTACTAAAAATATTGTATTTCATTTAATTTTGCAGATGTTCCCGATTAGACACTATTATTCAATTTTAATGGAATGTCATTTTCCATAACATCATCCTATAAAAAATTATTACTTCATAACACAAATTAAACAGGGTTTATGTATAAGAAACTGAACTCCTACCTAACTAATATTCCTGTGAACCAAGTGCAAAAGAGATCCAGACAATTGCATTTAAGGGAACAATGAGGATACTAAAAAGAACTTTCGGTTGATTTCATTAAAAAGCAGGGCAATGTTGTCAGCTGGTTTGGCTGCCACAAACCCGGTGTTACAATCTTCAAAAGAGGAAAATTAAAAAAGAAATATTGATGAGTCACACTAGGGAAATGCCACACGATGGAAAATTCAAAGGAGGAAATTTTTTTAAAAATTATCATTTATTGATGAGTCACACTAGGGAAGATTTAATATGAAGTGTGTAGATATAATTGAGTAAAACATAAAAATACACTCGAGAAAAATAAAGTGCGTTCTAATCAAGTATCAGATTTAGTTAAACATATTATAATTCACACTTGAGAAAAATAAAGTGCGTTCTAATCAAGTATCAGATTTAGTTAAACATATTATAATTCACACTTGAGAAAAGCCAATAAATTCACGTTAGTGACAAAAATTAGAACTCCCACGATGGAAAATCCACATCATTGTGAATTGTGTGATTATTTTTGTTCTAGAAAATCAACGTTAATGAAACATATGCGAACTCACACTGGTGAAAAGCCACACACTTGTGAAGTGTGCGGATATTCTTGTTCTGAAAAATCAAGGTTATTAATACATATAAGAAGTCACACTGGTGAAAAGCCACATATCTGTAAAGTGTGTGGATATTCTTGTTCTCATAAATCAAATTTAGTGACACATATGAGAATTCACACTGGCGAAAAGCCGTATACTTGTGAAGTATGTGGATATTCTTGTTCTCAAAAAGCAAGGTTAGTATTACATATGAGAACTCACACTGGTGAAAAGCCACATTCCTGTGAAGTGTGTAAATATTCCTGTTCTGACAAAACATCTTTAGTGAGACATATGAGAAGTCACACAGGTGAAAATCCATATTATTGTGAAATATGTGGATATTCAAGTTATCAAAAGTCAGGTTTAGTCACACATATGAGAACTCACACTAAGGAAAAGCCATATACTTGTGAAGTGTGTGGCTACTCTTGTTCTCAAAAAGCAATGTTAGTATTACATATGAGAACTCACACAGGTGAAAAGCCATATTGTTGTGAAGTGTGTAGTTATTCTAGTTCTGACAAATCAAATTTACTGAGACACATGAGAACTCACTCTGCCACACAAAAGTAAAGAACCACCTGACATCCAGCTGTAAACTATTGTACCAGTTGGAAATAATCATCCTATGAGGATATTAAGCTGAACATATTGATGTGAGAGAAGAGGGAGATAAGTTGATGAAGCGTCCCTAATGATATTGGCCTTAGCTGAAAGTAAGTAAACAACAAAATACCAATGATTTATTTATAAGAATATAATTAGGTGCAACTGACAGAAAAGTCACAGACATGAAATAAAGCTATATAATAATATATATTTGTGTTATAGTGTTTCGGTCAGAAGAAGATGTATTTCTTGTAAGGTAAAAACCACCAAGAGAGCGAAGGTCAATGGTATAAGGTATGTTTCCCTTTTGTGTGATGTGGAATGCAAAGATATCTAATCGTCATGTTAAAAGAACTGTCTCACATACAGTATTTGAAAACAACCAAGAGAACGAGAGACAGGGAAATAAGATATTTTTTCTGTGATGTATATTCGTATGTATTGCATACGATTTTTGAGAGACGCAGTAGATATTAATAAAAATATAAGATTTCTACACCCCAGCAAGCCGAAAATGATCAAAATAAAATAAACAAGAGACGAAGTAGATATTAATAAAAAAATTAGATTGCTACATCCCAGCAAGAAAACCACCATGAGAGCGAACGTGAATGGGATAAGGCATGTTTCCCTTTTGCATCATATGCTACGCAAATATGTCTATTTCTCATATTTAAAGAACTGCTTCGTATATGGTATTTGTTCCGGTTGTAAACAGTATTGATATCTGTATCAACGAGCGCACAGAGAACCACAGACGCTGTATACTAACAAAGCAGAAAAGAAAACAGTATACATACATCAAGGGGAACATTTACATAAACACTCTTACATAGACGCTATTAAACAAGACACATACATATGCACGGTATGTATATCTATACATACCAGTATATATATATATATATATATATATATATATATATATATATATATATATATATATATATATATATATACTCTCATAATTAAAAACACCCAATCTTTAACTCACTTAAATAAGTAATCTCCCAAGCATTTAAAAACTCCAGACCATGACTCGTCTCCATTTCCACCTCACCTTCTCACCCACCAGCACAGCGAAAACATCACATCCGCCCCATCTCATTCATACTCCCATTTAAAAATCACAAGAATATACATTTCCCATTTTAAGCTAAAATTAAGAAGTTAACACATTTTACCGAATACTAACATACAATTCCTCCCCCCGAAGAAATTCCATTAAGCGCATGCCTGCTCGCCAAAACTTAACCCTTCCCCCTTACCTTCTCTATGTTTCCCTTATCTTCCTCGTTCCCTCATCTAAAAGACATCCCTTACCCTTTCTCAACAAGAAATCTGGCCGGCAGTTTACCAAGAATCAAGCTCGTATCAGAAGTTACTCGTCCAACACATTGGTTCTAAAAATAATCTCTCGGAATATTTTGCTATCCAGACCATTGATTTTCGAGTTCCATTGCACAATAGATATGCATATATAATTCAATGTTCAAATTCCATTACCCACGGGAATATATGCAATGGAATGGTATATCCATCCAATATCTGATACACTGTGTCAGCACCTAAAAAGAATTTGGATTACATATGCCAAAACATATTCAACTCACCAATGAATACGGCCGCCTTTCGTATACCTTTCAGAAAATCAACAAGGAGCAACCACGCATTTTGTTATATGGGATTGCTGCCTTCTCCCCTAATAATTAAATATTTGAAAAGATAGCAATTGGTTATGTATTTACAAAGAACATGAATACGAAGATTGAAAGTAAAATAAATTGCTTTTCACTCTGCCACATAATAATTAAATGGCATTTTTTCTTATCAAACAATTTTTCTATCTTTATAAAACACAAAAAAATCATTAAAAATTTGAAAAATAAAATTAAGATTAACGTTCGATTTAATTTTGTTTCGATTTTGTTGTCGATTTTTTTTACCGTTTTTTCATTTTTAATGAATCTTTTCTAATTTCATCTGAATAACTTTTTGTTGGTATTGAATATATTTTTTACAGTTTTTGTTGCAAATTTATATATTTTAATTTTAATTCGATTTTTGTCGCTTTTTTAAATTAGCGAATCTTTTCTAATTTCCTCTTAATTGATTTTTTGCTTGTTTTTATCGAATATATTTATAACAATTTTTGAAGATTAAATTTTCAAAATTTTTTGTTGTTATTGAATATATTTACAAAAATTTTTGAAGATTAAGTTTTCAAAATTTTTTCTTGTTATTGAATATATTTATAACAATTTTTGAAGATAAAGTTTTCAAAATTTTTTGTTGTTATTGAATATATTTATAACAATTTTTGAAGATAAAGTTTTCAAAATTTTTTGTTGTTATTGAATATATTTATAACAATTTTTGAAGATAAAGTTTTCAAAATTTTTTGTTGTTATTGAATATATTTATAACAATTTTTGTTGCTAATTTATATATTTTTTCAACGTGCTGTTCACATGTTAATGCATATTTTGGAGAACAAGTTTTCAAAATTTATTCTTGTTATTGAATATATTTACAACAACTTTTGTGGGCCTGTCGGTGGGGCATTAGAATACGCCGACTGCCACCCTGCAGAGGGTAAAAGTCCCTCAATGGGGGTCCTGGATATGACCTTAAACTATATCCAGTGGTGAGGCCCAGCTTGTGGGCGTTGGGGAGTGTGGAGCCACCCTTTAATTACCATTGCTCCCAGGTCCACTCTGACCCGGAGTGGTAGTAACTGTTAGGGTCCCAACTATGGGTTAAATAGAAACCGACGTGAAAACAACAAATATATTCTATTAAAAAAATTTTTCTTCAAAATCTTTGGATTCGGCATTAAATAACCCGACAAGGGTTGATATGCCGTAAAACAAAAACAACCAACCAACAATTTTTGTTGCAAATTTATATATTTTTAAAATGTGATGTTCACATGTCAATACGTATTTAGGAGAATAAGTTTTCAAAATTTCTTCTGCAGATTTGTTGTAGACTATATTTCTAAATGAATTGATGAGAAAATCTAAAATCTTTTGATCTGTTTTTCGACTGCTGAATTCGGGATCCCTGTTGCACGTTTCTAACCAATTGTTATGCTATGGAGATGAACCATGCGTTCCTTTAGAGAGCTGCTCACTCAAAGGTCTGCCGTGTTTATCGGCTGTTCGGTCAGAAGGTAGACGACTATATAGCCTGAACCGCTTGTTTGCAGGTTTGCATGTGCTACGTCGTAACGTTTCTGTGAATAGAGGTGACCCTGTCTCTGCCCTATCGTTTTTATGATAGTTCCTCGACTGAGCTCCAATCTTTGGCTCCACTCTGTAAAAAATTCTCAACCCCTGCTGAACATTGTGCAAATGAGACAACTAAACTGTGCAAAGCACATTCTCCACACGCACCACTATGGTTCACTACAGATTGTGGAAATGCCATTGCACAAAGACAACATACGCTCCACCGGTTTGTTCATCATAATTCAAATGCAAATAGGCAAAAATGTATAGATGCTAGAAATTATTGCAAGAAAATAATAACCACAGCCAAAAGAAGACATGCTGAAATACGCTGAGAACACATAGAATCGCAGAAGATAGGAACTCGCTATTTCTGGAAAATTTATAATAGTGTAGTGAATAAAGGGCAGCCAGTAATTCCCTTAATATGCAACAACCAAAACGTTGCATGTACAGCAACTGAAAAAGCCGGCCTGTTTGTTTGGCGATTCGCCTCCAACTCTACCCTAGAGCCAACAAACAACTCCATTCCAAATCTCCTTATATGCAGGGCAGCCACAGTTGATGATCTAAAAAAACTGTGTGTGGTTCTAATCTCATCCCTGCAACACTAATTAAGAAATACTCAGCTGAACTAGCCCCCGTACTTTCCAATGTCTACAACAAATGCCTTGCTTAATCCTGCTTTCTTAATAGCTGGAGAATAGCCTCTGTAGTACCAGTTTACAAGAATTCGTGTGAGAGGGCAAAACCTCTCAACTATAACTCTTCTCACCCTTTTCGCTAAAATCTTTGAGACGCTATTCAATCAAGCACTAGACCATCACATTGCAAAAACTAATCTCCCTTCTGATAAACAGTACGGATTTAGGAAATGTAGTTCTACTGGAGCTATTTTTACAGATCTCTGAACGCATTTCCCATGCACTGGATAAGGCGGGTAAAGCCAGTTCTGTAGTTCTCGACGTATCCAAGGTCTTTGACAAAGTCTGGCACGAAGGGCTGCTAATGAAAATCTAACTATATCATATAACTGGACGAATACTAAATATAATTAGATCTTTCTTAGAAATAAGGACCATCCAGGTTTTCATTGATGGACGTTCATTAAAGCAGTATATCGTTACTGCGAGAGTGCCTCAGGGGTTGATCCTTAGACTATTATTATTCCTGATATAAAATAAAAATGAGTAGTTCTCGACCGAAAATGCTCTATTTTCGCTGAATAGTGCCCAGGCTTAATAGAAAAGAAAGACAGTGGTCCTGTTTGACCATTTACCACCTGGTTGAGTACGACACCAACAGCTACATCAGAAGCATTTGTAGAAAGAAAGAGCTTAACTGTCAGATCAATGTAAAATAGCTTTGTGAAATTTACCAGAACATTTTTTGATGCGTGGGAAGATGTGAGGTTTTCATTTGGGAGAGACAAGATTTTCTTACATGTACGGAGTGAGTCTGTGAGTTTGAACAGGTTATGTGCGTATGAACTGGCGGCAGTAGGTCACATCTCGAATGCAATGACAAAGTTAACGCAATGAAGGGGTACGGGAAAATCATGGATTGCTTGCACTTTTGAAGAACTGAATCTGAATTTGCAATTGATTTTTAATCTGAAGGATTGTAAACGTTGGAAGACTTCAATTATGTAGTGTCTTTGTGTGGAAATTGCGATCAGTATGTCGTCGATGCATGCAAAGATGAAGAGTAGTTCATGAAGGACTTCATCTGTGAATCTTTGGAATGCCTGGGCGGCATCACCCACTTCAAAAGGTAGATGTATGAACTCGAATAGTTAAAAAAGAATGCATATCGCAGAATGTCTTCCTCGGCGACGGGATTTTTCTTGTATGCACGGACTAAATCAATGCGTGAGAAAATTGTAGCATTGGATAGGGATGCAGAAAAATGTGGATAGTGATACCTGTCGAACAGTTGCTGCGTTGGGAGCAAGGTAGTCTGTAGGGTCTTTCCGATTTATTGGGTACGACGTGAAGTGGAGATAGCCATGGGCTGCTGGAGGATCATATAATTCCGAAATCCATCATGTGCTGAACTTCCGAGTGAGCGAACTTCTCTTGGGATAAACGATGAGGCTGGACATGCACTGGTGCACCACAGATTGTAATGTTTTGATGTGGGAGAATTGCTACGTTTTAAAAATTTGCTCAACAATTCAGTGAAAACGACACTTGAGAGTGCTTCTGTGCGTATGCTCGGAGTGCCACAGGAGAGCCTATCGCAGTGAACAGAAAGAGATGTCCTTGTGTCGGATAAACGGGTTTTCAAGTCGATGGAGATTGAAAATGGAAATGAAAATAAGCACCAAGAATAGGTGTCTTTACATCGGCGATGACAAAAGTCAACTGGAAAAATCGTTGAAGTCCAAGGTCCAAAGCAAATCACAATGTACCGTAGATTTGGATGGAACTGCCGTTAAGGTTTCCTTAATTTCATCTGTGGTTGGGACATGATCATTTGTCAATAGAAGGGCTTGAATTGCGTTGGTCAAGGCAGCAATTTCCGATAATTCGATGCTGGAATTGAATGCGGAGGCTATAGTGGCAGGTTTGGGCCTGGCAATGGTTAAAACTGACGCGTGGTGGTAATTGTCGATAACCGTTAATTGCGTCAGATCCTTATCTCAAACGAACATGAACAGCGTGTGGGATAATTGTGGATGCAGTTTATCCAACTAAAGCTGCTGTAAGATTATGCTGTTCATCGTTCGTACACAAATTAAGCCTCACATCTGTCTCAAAAGCTGAGAAGGCTTTCAATCGTCGAGGGTTAACTAATTGAAAAGTTGTTTCAACCTGGCTGTTTCCGAAACACTTGTCCATTCCAGAATGGCTTGCTCAAGTGTCTTATATGGATCTTCAACAGGAAATGCTCTGAAAATATCTTTTAATTCTTCAACAATATCTGCTGGTAATGTCTCAATCAAATAATAATACTTTTGCACTGGGGAAGCAATCTTCCTATTTGCAAAAATAGCCTCCATCTGAAAAAATCATACGTGTTTTCGAGAATTAAAGGCAGGCATCCTGAAGGAAACTAAGCCCTGCACAACACGAGATGCAGATTTATAGGTCATAGTGATGCAGAAAAACGGGTCACCAAATTATTTCCAATATTCTCAATCTAAAGTTGCAGTAAATTTTTGTGTTTTTGTGAGAAAAACTATGTAAAACTTTTTTTTTAAAAAAGGATATTGTGAAACTTTTTTTACGATTGCTTGGATAATGTTATTATTAGTATTTTTTGTGTTTTTTGTGCGCACGTGGACTAACTATTCAACAACATACAAAAGACAGGTAAAAGGTTGCCACACGTTAGACATGCGTGTTGAATCTAAGTTATTTATCGCTGTCAGAGGAATACAAAGTAATTTGGTGTGAAAATGCTTCCCTGTTATCTGGTTTGATACTCTGTATCAAGAAGAAAAAGTGTTTAGTGCAAAGTTTTATGAGTCGAGATCGAAGGTCAGCAATTATTGCGAGGCCATATAAAGTATGTGCCCGACTTAGCACCAAAGAAACCCATTATATATATAAAACTACATTATTTATTTAAAACAAAACAAAAGGGTAAGTTTATACATTGGTGCAATAATTTAGCCATCACATAAGGACGGACGTGTGATAGTGGCTTGTACGTGTTGATCTCTGTGGAAGTGTGTACAAATAAAGGTTATAGTTCATATTTTACACTAGCAATATAAAGCTTTATTATAATAGTCTTGGATTGTTCATAATATGTTAACTAATCGTGTAAGCATCTTACAGGTAACAATGTTTATACATAAAAAATGCAATCCTTACCTCACATGATGATGCATGTTTATGGAGTACGACATTTTTTCGTGTGCTTTACTTGATGCCAAGCAAGAGAGAGAGGAGGAAATGGAAGGCTATGTCAGAGGTCACAGGAAATGCATGCGTATTAATTAGTCATATCATTTTTGCGCATGCGTGTGTGTGCTATTGCACACAGCTTGCCCTGTGTCTGTATTTGATCTAGACAAAGCGAATTTGGAAGGTGTAAATGGTTCACTATAAATTTATTAAGTTACTGATGTCAATATTAAATGAGGTTCATATGTTAATTTTATTCAGAGTTCATGAAAAAATAAAGTAAAAGAAATGTAAATATTAATGAATTACTGAACACATGTTTTTAACAAAGTTGTCTTTAACAGATGAAACAATAACTAAAAATATAAACAAGACCACAGATTTCGTGATAAATTTTTTATTTAATCTTTTATGTCGATAACAAATATTAGTTAAAAAGGCAAAAAAAACACTACATATAATATAGTTTATCTACAATAATGTTGCTACACTTGTAAAGATTCTACATAATTTCAAATGTTTTCATTAGGACAATTAACCCTACCACAACAAGTATATTTCTTTCGTCATAGTTTACTTTGTTTTCAAGTCATTCCAAGATATTCAGAGTTCTTCTGTAACACTTGATTCGCCGACATGAATTTATATTCGCAGATTCTTTTTAAGGACAACTTTTCTTCTGTTCATATTTATATTAAGTACATATTGTGATTACATTGTATATTAGTAAATGATATTATGTAGAAACAACTCTTTTCAGATTTTTGTGTGAAGACAATTCATGTGGCCTGGTGATCAATCGCTAATGAAATATTCATAAGACGACAGCTTTTCTCAGTTAATCTAATAGATATTGTTACAGGGAAAGGCTGTCCCCCTTTCCATGTAACTAAGAAGTATATTAGATATTGTTTATATCGTAAAAAGAATTGCTTGTTAAATTCTATTAGAAATTGATATTGTTTATATCGTAAAAAAATTGATTGTAAAAGCCTATTAGGAATTGATATTGTTTATATCGTAAAAAGAATTAATTGTAACATTCTATTAGAAATAGATATTGTTTATATCGTAAAAAGAATTGATTGTTAAATTCTATTAGAAATAGATATTGTTTATATCGTAAAAAGAATTGATTGTTAAATTCTATTAGAAATAGATATTGTTTATATCGTAAAAAGAATTAATTGTAACATTCTATTAGAAATAAATATTGTTTATATCGTAAAAAGAATTGCTTGTTAAATTCTATTAGAAATAGATATTGTTTATATCGTAAAAAGAATTGATTGTTAAATTCTATTAGAAATAGATATTGTTTATATCGTAAAAAGAATTGATTGTTAAATTCTATTAGAAATAGATATTGTTTATATCGTAAAAAGAATTGATTGTTAAATTCTATTAGAAATATATATTGTTTATATCGTAAAAAGAATTGCTTGTTAAATTCTATTAGAAATAGATATTGTTTATATCGTAAAAAGAATTGATTGTAACATTTTATTAGAAATAGATATTGTTTATATCGTAAAAATAATTGATTGTTAAATTGTATTAGAAATACTTAGATATTGTTTATATCGTAAAAAGAATTGATTGTTAAATTCTGTTAGAAATCGTTAGATATTGTTTATATTGTAAAACGAATTGACTGTTACATTCTGTTAGAAATAAATATTGTTTATATCGTAAAACGAATTGATTGTTAAATTCTATTAGAAATACTTAGATATTGTTTATATCGTAAAATGATTTGATAGTTAAATTTTATTAGAAATAGTGAGATACTGTTTATATAGAAAAAGAATTGATTGTTAAATTCTATTAGGAATATTGTTATACCATAAAAAGAATTGATTTTTCCACTCTATTAGAAATAATTAGATATTGTTTATATCGTAAAAAGAATTGATTGTTAAAAATAGTTAGATATTGTTTATATCGTAAAAAGAATTGATTGTTCATTCTTATAGAATTGGAATATTAAAAATGGCAGCTGAAAGAATGAACAATACAAATTAAAAATATATTGTTAAAAAATAGGTTAGAGTTATATGTTGAGAATTCTTTGGATGTTAAAAGTGTGTTTCGAAAAACGTTTGCATAGCCACGTTAATTGGTACGTTTGGAAAACACACTTCTGACGTCATAGAAAACGGGGATTCTCAATATAGGAGCTAGAGTTATTCAGATCAGAGGAGTCCAGAGTTGCAGAGTTGAGTTAGCAGTTGAGTTGGGTTGAGTTTTTTTTTCATGGAGGTCAACACTTATCAAGGCCCAGAAGCCACTCGGGATAAGGGTTATTGTGTGTAGAGTAATAAATGGGATAGTATCGTAGTAATCGTTAGTATTGAAGATTTGATAAAGTGTCTTACTTAAGGAGGCGGTTCATCAAGAATTTGTTTATGTCGGACTTGAAGAAATCCAACTTGTAGTCAGGTGGGAAACAGGCACGCGGAAGAGAGTTCCACAGGCGTGAACTTCTAAGAAAGAATTTTTGGAGTTGGAGTCAGTCGTTTGGAAGGGAAAGACCATCAAACGATGTAGATTCCAACTTTGAATTCTTGATGTCATCATCATTCGACCGGTCCGATGAATAAAGAATCATCATTGTGTTTTTGTAACTGTTGTCATGTGTCATCTTTCAACACCCAAAAGGTAATGTGTTAAACATCTTAATATGAACATTGCGTAACCTTTACAAGAATATGTATTTCACCTTCATCTGTGTTATAAGAACTGTGCAGCTATCACCCTCCTCTCTAATATGCATGTTACAAGGAAAAATCCCCCTGTTATAAATGTATTGTCTCCCTCATTGTTACCATCTACAACAATATTTCCGATGTGAGAATTTGATTAAAGCACTTCATATATTTTAAGTAATATCTGATTCGTTTTCTATACAGGAATTTGAGATACTAGAATCGATCCAACAATATATTTAACATTAGGCTATATTCTAGGATGATAAGTTTTTTTGGCTTTGGGGAGATTTGTGATGATGTTTCTTCTTCTTTCTTTTGCATCCTGCTGAAGGCTAATAGATAATGTGCGATTGTTACTTGCTTTAGCCATAAGTTTGGTAATTGATCAATGCCAGAGGATTTGAAATTACAGAATGTCGTAATTTGTCTTATTTTCCAAAGTAAAAATAATTTATTTTTCTCCAACATCGGGGGTCTACGTTCTAACCTTCCAGAGGTTGGAACACAATTACAGGAGACGAAATCGGACATATTCTTTCTAAGTGAAACTGGCATAGGGTCGACCACTTCCCTAGATGACATCATAATTAAAGGATACTCTAACTTAACATCTAAATCTGGCCCCCAAGATCGCCATGGGCATTGAATATGTGCCTATATTAAAGATGGCTTTCCATGTGGTAGGGATATGTCCTGAGAAGACCCCAATTTACCTTATATGTGCTTTTACGTTGCACTAGCTGCATTTATGTTTGCCCTCTATCGCCCCAAACACAAGTTGTTTTTTTTGTTTTTTTACAGTGTTCACCATTAATCAAGGCCCGGAAGCAACTCAGGGATAAGGGTTATTGCAAGTACTATCTTTAAGAGCATATCTGAGAAAATTTATCACATACTGTCTGCTCATGCTTCGGCTAACATTCACATCTGCGCTGACTTCAATGTCCATAATGTGGAATGGCTGACCGACTCAAATAAGATAGATGATGAGGGGAGGTTCTGTCATGATTTTGTCATTGCCTATGACCTCACCCAGATTGTTCACGAACCCACCTGTGTGCCCGATACTACAGGTAAGTATGCAAGCCTTCTAGACCTTTTTCACACAACTTCCCCTGAGCTATGTTCATGTTCTATCTCCTCTGGGATCCTCCGACCACTCCGTTGTATCAGTTAAGAAAAAAAATCAAATGTAATAAGTCCTCAGACGTACCTCTCCACCATACTGTATATCGATACTCTATGGCTTCCGTACATTCATATCTGATCTACTTCTGCATTCCACGTTTAAAATGATGTGTCCTCTATATTATCAAACCTGACCGAATGGTTAATTGTAGGCATAGATCGATTCATACCATCTACAAAATTTCAACAAAAACTTAACAGCCAGCCATGGTTCTCCCCAAAATGTGCTGCTTCCATCGCACATGGAAATCAGTTTTTCCATAACTACCAACGTAATAGATGAAACTAAAGCTGCTTTCAGGACTGCCAGCAACCACTATAAAAGAGTAATAAAAAATGCAAGAGATCTATATGCTCAGTCCGTTATATCCAAAGTAGCTGAGCAGTGGCTTGGTTCCCACCAGTTTTGGCAAATAGCAAACAGAATCCTAAACAGAAGCGTGCGTTCTATCGCAACCATCATCAATGGACCTGAGGTCAACTCGTCAGCATCAGACAAGGCCAAACTATTTGCCAAGAACTTTGCAGCTTATTCTACCCTATGTGACGAAGGCCATCAACTCCCAGGATATCCTCTTATAACAGACAACACGCTATGCAACATACAAATATCTATGCGTGAGATCGCTAAGCTAATCAAGAACCTTGATTCCAGTAAAGCATCTTGCCCTGACGGCATTCAAGTTATAGTGCTGAAAAAGATCCAACCAGAACTTGCCCCCATACTTACAAAACTGTTTAAGCGTTGCCCTAAGCAGAAGTGCTTTCCAACACCCTGGATTTAAGAATTCAGGTGATAACTCATCTTCCTCTCAGTACAGACCAATAAGTCTCCTGTATGTTATGAGTAAGTTGTTGGAATCCATATTAAATAAAGTAGTCAACCACCTCAACAGAAACAACCTTCTTAGTGACATGAAATATGGGTTCTGCTCCGAAAGATCTACAGCAGATGTGCTAACGGTTATATCTCATAGGATTAGTGAATCTCTTGACAAAGGCTTCCTTTCCAGGGCAATTGATCTTGACATATCGAGAGCCTTAAATAAGGTATGGCATAAGGGCCTATTTCACAAGATTTCCAGCTATAGTATCACTTGGAATGTTTTCTCAATTATTAAATCATTTCTCTCCGATGGGTTCATAAGAGTACTGGTTGATGGGCAATCAGAGACTCACAGTATTAATTCTGGGGTCCCTCAGGGGTCCATCCTGGACCTAACTCTCTTCCTGATCTACATCAATGATCTCCCAAAACATACTTATTTAATGCATCGAAAACCAAGCTTCTATCTTTACATCATCAACGTTTTGATCCCCATCTGGCAACAATTGAAATGGATGGCTCTCGTCTTGGGGAAGCCCCATGTTTTGACAAGCTTCTGGGTTTGACCTTTACTCCGTATCTGAAATGGAACACGCACATCAACTCTGTTGCCAAAGACGCTGGGAAAATGGTGGGATCCTTTTACCACTCTAGAAGACATCTCACTACTGATGCAATTCTTTATCTGTATAAAGCCAAGTACGTCCAAGGATGAAGTACTGCTGCCACACCTCGGCAGGAGCTGCTAAAAGCCTTGACAGAGTAAAAAATAGACTTCATAGCTTAGTGGAGGTCCCTTTTCTCTTCCCTGCAATCTCTCTCTCCCAGAAGAGACGTTGCGAGCCTGTTTTTGTTTTATCGTTATTTCCATGGCAAGTGCTCGTCTGAACGCCAATCACTGGTCCCCCTTCGCCAATCTTTCACGAAAAACACCCGTCTAGCTGAAACTACTGTCATTAATTTTCCCCCCTCATTATCTGTGCCTAAATCCAAACGTAGATTCCATGAGCAGAGCTTCTTTCTCAGAAGTGCACGACTGTGGAACTTTCTTCTGTTTTCCTGTTTACCACCTGGCTACAACTTGGATGTCTTCAAGTCCAACATATACAAAGCTACGGTATAACTGGAAATGTTTTCTCAACCATTAAATCATTTCTCTCTGATAGGTTCATAAGAGTAGTGGTAGATGGACAAAAATCGGAGGCCTGCAATATACATGCTGAAGTCCCTCAGGGGTCAATCCTGGGCCCAACTCTCTTCCTGATCTACATCAATGACCTCCCTAAACACATACTTAAATCATTCGTTGACATCTATGCTGATGACACGACCATCTACGGCAACACATCAAAGGCTATAAATGACAAAGTTCTCTCTGATTCTCTCTCCTCTGATCTCGAGCGCGTGGTTCAGTGGGGGAAGATGTGGCTGGTTACCTTTAATGCATCCAAAACCAAACTCCTATCCTTACATCATCAACGCTCTGATCCCCAGCTGGCATCAATTGTGATGGATGGCTCTCGTCTGGGTGAGGCCCCGTGTTTTGACAGGCTTCTGGGTTTGACCTTTACTCCTGATCTGAAATGGAACACGTACATCAAGTCTGTTGCCAAGGTCGCTGGAAGGATGATGGGATCCTTCTACCGCTCCAGAAGATATCTCACTACGGATGCAATTCTCTATCTATATAAAAGCCAAGTACGTCCAAGGATGGAATACTGTTGCCACATCTGGGCAGGAGCTGCTAAAAACAGCCAATCCTGCCTTGACAGAGTACAAAATAGACTTTGTGGCTTAGTGGGGGATGCCCTTTTCTCTACCCTGCAACCTCTCTCCCACAGAAGAGACGTTGCGAGCCTGTCCTTGTTTTATCGTAATTTCCATGGCAGATGCTCGTCTGAACTCCAATCTCTGGTCCCCCCTCGCCAATCTTTCACGAAAAACACCCGGCTAGCTGAATCCACTGTGAAAAATTTCCCCCACTCTATATCTGTGCCTAAATCAAAACGCAGATTCCATGAACAAAGCTTCTTTCTTAGAACTGCACGCCTGTGGAACTCTGTTCCGTCTGCCTGCTTCCCTCCGGATTACAACTTGGTTGTCTTCAAGTCCAATGTTAACAAATTCCTAATGAACCGCCCCCTTAAGTAAACATTTCAGCAAATCTCCTCACTAACGTAATGTACTTGCAATAACCCTTATCCATGAGTGGCTTCCGGGCCTTGATAAGTGGTGATCACTGTGTAAAAAAAAAAATTCCTGACAAACCGCCCCCTTAAATAAGACACTATCAAATCTTCCATACTAATGATTACTACAATACTGTCCCATTGATTACTGTACACGCAATAACCCTTATCCCTGAGTGGCTTCTGGGCCTTGATAAGTGGTGACCTCCATGAAAAAAAATTATGGCATCTGCTTTTTTTTCTGGTTGATTTCTTTTACATTTTCAATCTTTTTGAGTGGTCTCCAGAATTCTTATCCGTCTTCTTTGCTTAATGGTGTTTGAACTGTGGTAAACTGTGGTTCTCGTTAGATTTTGGTACATTTTGGTACATTAAAAAAAATAATTAGTTTATCCGGATCTGTTTAATTAAAGTTTCATATTCTGCTTCCTTTTATAAAAGCTGATGATCTTCAATGTTATACTTTCTCTTCATTCTGTTTATTGAACTGGCCATTCATTTGTTTATTTTTAATTTTCTTGTCTTTACCCCTGATCTGTTCAGCTAAGCCCTTAATTGAATTTTCAGCTAATCCATTAATTAAAGTTTCATATCCTGCTTTCTTTTCTAAAAGCTGGTAATCTGCAATGTTATTTTTTCTCTTCATTCTATTTATTGTTTTTAGGAAATGTGGAGATCTCGTTTGTTTCACAGTATCTATTTTTCTTTGAAGCTTTATCTTCTACTTGGGTGTTACAGTTTTGACTCTCTTCCTCCTCATTTCCCCTTTTTGTCTTTCAATGTGTTTTGGGGTTAGCTTACTTTGCATATACCATGCTGCACCAAAGTTAGCATGGGTTATGTCAGTTAAGGTGAAATATAGGCGTGTTATTTAAGCAAGTCCAACGTTTATGTTTTGTAGTAACTCTTTGAATTCCTTATTTTTTTGAATTTGGGTCGCCCTTCAATCAATATTGTTTTGGTCAGTTCGCTTTTATTTGCAAGCTTTCATTTTTCGATTTTCGCTTTTTTGTTTTATTTTACGGAGATACATAGATGTTCGAATGTTCCATTTAATTTTTTTTATCTCTCAAACACCGAGTTAGTAAAGAAATTGAGAACATAATTTTCCTCTCCCCAATTAACCA
The DNA here is from genome assembly GCF_053919585.1 of Euprymna scolopes. Taxonomy (NCBI): domain Eukaryota; kingdom Metazoa; phylum Mollusca; class Cephalopoda; order Sepiida; family Sepiolidae; genus Euprymna; species Euprymna scolopes. The sequence goes on along the minus strand of NC_136527.1, from coordinate 197,637,988 downwards.
TTTTTATACGTTGGAGTATATCTTTCATTTTGGTCTCTTGGTCTTACAGGATTCCAGGACAAGAATTTATCTAGTCTGGTGGAGTATCCAGCTTCGTGATGTTACTTGAGATAACATCACTTGGAGAAGGTGCACCATTCCTCGTAAAAGCTAATGTGAGTCAGCCATAGTAAGGATATCTTATTTAGGCAGCGAATACTATATGATTTTGAATATTTGGTTAGGGTTTACTTCTATGGAAAACGTATCCTCATGCCCGATTTTTCTGAAACAGAGAAACCTTAGACACTCGAGGACAGTGTCTAGTAGGCATTCAAGTTCTCTCCAGTAGGCATTCAAGTTCTCTCCAATGTGAGTTCGTATGTGTGTCATTAAATTTGATTTATTGAAAAAAGAGTATGCATACACTTCACGAGAATGTGGTTTGTTTTAATTTACTTCAATTTTCCAGTGTGAGTTCAAGTTACAAGAATATGGCTTTTCGCTTTTTTTGTTTTATTTTACTTCAGTTGAATTTCTCAGAAATCAAGGGACTCACAGCCTGGGGCTAACACTTGAAGTCTATATGAGATACATAGATATTCGAATGTTCCATTTAAGTTCTTTATGCCTCAAAACACTTTTCCATTAAACATTTTTATCTCTCAAACACTTAGTTAGCAAAGAAATTGAGAATATAGTTTTCTTATCTCACATTAACCATTATCCTACATTGTAGTATGTCTTCAATTTTGATCCTTAGTCTTACTGGATTCCAAGACAAGAATTTATCTAGTCTACTGGAGTACCTAGCTTCGTGCTATTATTTTTCCCAGTGTGTGTTCGCATATGTTTCCATAAATTTGATGGTTTTGAAAATGAGTATCCACACACTTCACAAGAATGTAGCTTTTCTCCAGTGTGAGTTCTCATGTGTGTCACTAATGTTGCTTTTTGAGAAAAAGAATATCCACAAACTTTACAAGGATGTGGCTTTTCCCCAGTGTGAGTTCTCATATGTATCACTAATGCTGACTTTTGATAACAAGAATATCCACACACTTCACAAGAATGTGGCCCTTCTCCAGTATGAGTTATTATATGTCTCACTAACTTGGATTTTTCAGAACAAGAATATCCACAAATTTCACAAGAATGTGGCTTTTCCCCAGTGTGAGTTCTTGCATGTGTCGTTAAATGTGATTTTTGAGAAAAAGAACGCGAACACACATTACACGAATATGGTTTTTCCCCAGTATGAGTTCTCATATGTATCACTAAAGTTAATTTCATGGAAAAAGACTCTCCACACACTACACAAGAATATGGCTTTTCACTTGTGTGTCTTCTCATATGTCTCACAAAATTCGATTTATCCGAAGAATTGTATCCACACACTTCACAGGAATGTGGTTTTACCTCCGTGTGTGTTCTGATATGTCTCAGTAAATGTGATTTCATAGAAAAAGAATGTCCACACACTTCACAAGAATGTGGCTTTTCCCCACTGTGAGTTCTCATATGTCTCACTAAAAGTGATTTTTGAGAAAAAGAACATGAACACACATTACAAGAATATGGTTTTTCCCCTGTATGAGTTCGCATATGTGTCACTAAAGGTAACCTCTTAGCAAAGGCATATCCACAAACTTCACAAGAATATGGCTTTTCTCTTTTCTCCCCAGTGTGAGTTCTCATATGTCAGTAAATGTGATTTTTGAGAAAAAGAATATCCACACACACCACAAGAATGTGACTTTTTTCTGTTTTCCATTTTATTTTATTTCGGTCGAGGTTCTCAGACACCAAGGGCCCCACTACCTGGAGCTAAATTTGAACTCTTTATGAGATACAACGATATTTGAGTGTAACATTGAAGTTATTTATCTCTCAAACACGAAGTAAAGAAACTGAGAACAAGAATACTCACACACTTTACAAGAATGTGGCTTGTCAACGGTGCGAGTTCTCGTATTCATCACTAAATTTAATTAACAAAAATTAGAATATCCACATACTTGTAAAACATGCGGTTTTACCCTTTTTTGTTTTATTTTACTTCTGTCGAAATCTTGAACTCTATATGGGATACATAGATATTCGAATGTTCCATTAAAATTCTTTATTTCTAAAACACTGGGTTCGTCAAGGAATTGGGCACATAATTTTCCTCTTCACAATAAACCATATTCATATGTTTTCATATTTGTTTAATTTTAGTCTGTCTTAATGGATTTTAGGACAAGAATTTATCTAGTCTCGTGGGGTATCCAGCATCATGCTTCTATTTGTAGGCATTCAAATTCTATCTAGAACTTTTACTAGTAGGCATTCAAGTTCTATCTAGAAAGCATTCAAGTTCTCTCGAGTAGGCTTTCAAGTTTTATCGAGAGATGTTTTAATGCTATGGTTTCTCATACTGTTTTAAACATTGTTTTTCTAAAAGCCACATATTTTTCTATAATTTGCGATTCAATCTCTTCCTACCTTTTGATGTGTTTCAACATTAGACACATATTGCTCCAAAAATTATATTACCTTCGAGATGAGAGGGATTTTCAATACCATTTCAGAGGATTTGTTAAATGGCAATGTCCAGTAAAATAAATGTTTTCAATTTTGTTGTCTTTCACAAAAAGGAATACTTTTCCATATAAAAATGTTTTAAGAAAATCATTCATGAAACATCCAATAAATGCGTTCAAGCACGAACACCTGTAAATAAAAAAAGTAAAAGTCAATATTTTTTATATTTATATGAATGTATTAAAATTGTGTTTAATGTTGTCAGCATTACTTGATTGAACTAACAACCTCTTGATAAACGCAAAAACATAAGAGACTAGGAAGAACCGAATAATTCCTACCATTTCCAAAGAAGCAGTCGATACAAATGTTCTTTATACTATAATACATTCTAGAGAAAATTATATAAAGTACTTTTTATCATTCCTATATTGGTGGAAAGGAAGAAAAATTGATACACACTCACATTATATTTTTTGCTGGAGTTAATCGTTGATCATCGAAAAAATAAATTAATTAATAAAATATCTCAGAAGAAGAGACTTAATGGGGCGTGCATTTGAATTTTTACCAAGGGAGAGAGAAAAAAGGAAGGACAGGTGGGAATACAAATAAAATAAAATATTTACAATATATTAAAATATATTTACAAGTAGGGCAAAGGGGAGAGTTAAAATATGTCTAACAAATTCTTTCTGTCGACAGAAAGAAGGTCGGTGTAAGAGAATAGAGACCAACTCCAAAATGCGTAAGTGATTTTGAGAGTAAGCCTGGTGCAAAATTCTAAAGCACTCCATTTTATACACATTGGCACATGCTGGATTTTCATGAAGATGTTGGCCCATGGCAGATTCCAAGGGAAAAGAAAAGGTGTAAGAGCGGCATGTCCTGCCCAATCTTATTTTTTTTAATAATAGTAGTCCTGCGAGGTTAACCGCGTGGTAGAGGTTTAGGCTTCTTATCACGAGGTTCAGATTTCGAGTCTCGCTGGATTCGACCACTCTGATGGGTCCTGGACGACAAGACACGTGTCCGTGGACAATTGTATTTTAAAAATAATAATAATAATATATATATATATATATATATATATATATATATATATATATATATATATATATATATATATATAAAGCTGAATGTCTGTGTGTGTGTCTGGTTACGAAAAGGCTCCTATATGGTTGACTATTATAGAAAACTGATCACATATAATGATAGAAGATGTATCGAGACACAGGAATGGGTATGTTTGATCTAGCATAATGATGATTCATTAAATTTTAAGGTAAGTGGGAGAGAACCCCGATAGAGTTGTCGATTATTAAGAGAATTAAAAAAATATGAACAATTTTTTTTATGTTACAGAAGATAAGTACTACACCGATACTGTCAGTTTCAAATCCGGACAAATTTGATCACATATTCAACCTCTTCAACCTCTAGTCAGACATAAGATAATAGTTCTTTGTTCGAATTTGAAGCAGACGATATCGTTGTTTTTACATATGCATCTGAACACACACACACACACACACACACATGTTGGTTGATTTGAGTCTACAAATTTAAGGAGGGTCGACCCAGATAGTCAGCAGCACATTGACAATTAATTTTTTTAAAAAATCAATTTTCACCCCAAACAAGACACAGATCCACTTTGAAGTAGGGGGATACTATCGGGAACATAAGTTGCAGGCGCATTATGGAGAGAGATGAGTAGCAAGATGTTTGTTCACATAACACTTGAACTTCTGCATGTCTGTACAGTTGGAAAAAAGCAGAATCCCAGAGGAGAGTTCCAAAGTTTAGCAGTTCTATGGAAGAAACTATTGGAGTAAAAGCCTTTCTTACACCTAGGGATCTCTACTGTGAAGGGGTGGGGCTTAGTTACTTGTTGGGTTTGTCAGGGGTAGTCACATCGAGGAGGTACAAGTGCTTGCAGTTCGTCAGGGGATTCACCATTAAAATACTTATAGAACAGACAGAGTGATGCAACATTTCGTCGATGGGACAGAGGCTGAAACCTAGATGACAGTTCAGGACCTATCAGGTTGGTGACCCTCTTTTGAATCCTCTCCAGGAGTGAGAGAGAAGCAGCAGATGCACCAGCCCAAATGTGACATGGGCGAATGGGTGCCTTATAGAGGTACAGAAAACTTTTAAGCATAAGTAGTTTTCTAGCAAGGTAGAGAGAGGCCGCCTTCCTTGCAGCAGCCTTGGCAATGCTCTCAATGTATATATTCCAGTTCATGTTCCTTGTAAAGGTTAGGCCGAGGAGTTTAAAGGAAGTACTTTCAGGCAGTGTTTTTAGCCATTGCTATTGGTGGGATAAAAGGTTTCTTGTAGTTATTGAAGGAAACAAGCTTAGTCTTGGCAGCATTGAATGTGACCATCCATTTTTGTCCTCATTCTACTACAGATTGGAGATCATTCTCTAGTGTTTCTGCTGTTTCCTTAGATATGTGCTCATTTGTTTTCCCCTCATGCCTGTTGTAGGGTGGTGTCATCGGCAAATATACCCATCATCGAAACTATTTCATAAGGGAGGTCATTTATGAATATCAGGAACAATAAAGGTCCAAGCAATCACGTGTACCTCCTCGACATGTCTACCCCCGAAAAACCCGACAATTAAGCCCCACCCCTTTACAGTAGAGATCCATAGGTGTAAGAAAGGCTTTTACTCCAATAGTTTCTTCCCCGGAACTGCATGTATTTGAAACTCCCTTCCGGGTTTCTGCTTTCCTAACTGTACTAATATGTAGAAGTTCAAGTGTAATGTGAACAAACATCTTTCTGCTCATCTGCTTTCATAATTCTCCCGCAAAGTGGCACTTGCTATGTTTGGGGTAAAAATTGAACAATAAAAAAAAATTAAGCATAGATGGATAGATAAGTGGCATGTTTTCAGTATATACGAATATATGGAATTTTAGACATTGAGTTTGCTTGATGGCTTCAGACTTTTAACAAAGGAAGATGGCTTCACTTTCTTTTAAAATCCGGAAGTTTGTATTGCAATGAGTATAAATTCAGTTTATGTATTAATTATTGCAATTCTATCTCCTTTCAAAGATATTAAGGTTGCTGTTCATTATTTGAATCTATGTATAAGACTAAGTATTTACTTTTAAGCTTAGCTATGGAATAAGAGTATAATCTAAAACATGCCTTAGAAACCTTTAGGCGTTAATGTGTATCGATTACGAAAATTCAGTCTACTAAAGTTAATGGTTGAGAGCTAGGACCCCCCCCCTAAGTTACGTGCAATGGATTAGATTTAATGGCAACTTGGGAAATAAAGCAGTTAGTTAGTGAAGAGGAGAGATTATTTAAATAACAGTATAGTATAATTACACGTTAAGGTATAGAGTTTAGGGTAAAGTTAAAAAAAGAAAAAGTTTGTCATGCAAAACAGACAAAGGCAGTCGTCTTGGAGGTAAAGTATCTATAGGATATACATAGCATACTAGCAAGGGTATTTTTACCGTTATGAGAGAAATTACAGGTGCATAGTGTCATGGTTTCTTGTTCTAGTCCATAAACTAGGTCAGGCTCAAAGCACCTCAAGGGAATCTCAGATATTGTAACTGCGTCTGTCTGATTTTTTAAAAGTAGTTGAATAGAGTATTAGAAGGTGTTCATCTTAGTATAGGAATAGAATGAAAATTTAAGGAAAAATTCAAAGTGATATAACGAATTAAATAAGGATGTACGATCACTGGATGTTGAGCTCATCGGGAAATTTTTTTGTATCTATTCAGAAAATGTTTTAGTAATATCAGATTTAAGAAATTAACAGTGCAAGAATACTGTAAGTTATAATCTGATGAGGATCCAGTATAGACGATTAGTTTCGTATGTATGAATTGTACATATTAAGTATACTACTTAAGTTTCTACCCTCTATCGTAAGAAGAAATCCGTTTGTAATGCAGTTGGCTAATTTGACAAGAAAAACACGTGAAAGGTTGTTGCAATGGACAGAACTTATCTACTTATTTAACGATATCATTTTACAGATATCAAATGTACAAATTGATGAATCGTTATCCTATCAAAAGTTTAGTCAGAAATTGTTTTAAAAAAGAAGTGAAGTAAAAATGCTTAAAATATGTCTGAGAAATAACAAAAACATAAAATAAAACTGTAGAGAATGATATATACGCACGAGAAAATAGTGTTTAATGTAGATTTGGCTTTTTAAGAAATGAGGGGATTTCATAAACTACATTACATTTTGTGATGTAAACCATGCTTAACAACTAGGGGAAATGCAGACATTACACCAAAGACCAAACATAGAGCAACGGACGGGAAGTAATTTGGCACAGATTTAATGATTCGTCTACTCAAACACTGAACGGTTTCCCCAATCCAAGGACCCTTTAACTCCTGATAAGTAGGTTCATGTTTTTCACGGTTTTTGCCAGTTTTTTCTACAGTGAAATCCACACGTATCCTACCTTATATATATATGTTCCAAGATATATATATATATATATATATATATATGAGCCAACAGTTAATAAAATATGTTAAAAAACACTTTGAAATGAGTTAAAAACATATTTAATCTGAAAAGGAAACACTAAATAAATGGATAGTCCTTAATCCGCGGAGTTTCGAAGAAATACTCTCCTTCTCATCAGAGGGTAAGAATTAGCAAAATACGGGATCGGATTTTGCATGCAGAAGTATTTGATGAAACAACACGTAAGTCAAAGATCTTACTTAAAAACGAAATGAGTTAAGCAGAGGGTATATGGTAAAGAAAAAGCTCTATTTCCTATTTGGTTTTATCGAGCTTTTATGTCTGGCTGAGATAATTTTATAAATATTAATTCTTTAATATTTATAATTTACTTTAATTTTACCATCTTTGATCATTTTAGTAAATTCAATTGTAATTTTCACTATATATATATATTCAAGGATAAAAAACTCAAAAGTAATGCGTCAACCCTTGCACTTTTATTATTCCTAATATTCAGAAAATACTTCTCTGATAAAACATTCTCAAAGATGGGAACATTTACTGATTATACCACACGCTATAACAAATTGAGTTTACAAACATCTAAGGAAAATGCTAAAACTCTAGTACAAGAAAAAATGATTGACACAAAATGGTAATTTTGAAGTCGAAATAATCGCTCATAAACGAAAATTAAATAGAATTCTCACAGAAACACATTCAAAATATGTCTCACTGAGACTTTTTTTAAATATATGTCTTAACACTTTTTTAAATATATGTCTTATTAACACTTTTTTTTAAATATATGTCTTATTAACACTTTTTAAATATATGTCTTATTAACACTTTTTTAAATATATGTCTTATTAACACTTTTTTTAAATATATGTCTTATTAACACTTTTTTTAAATATATGTCTTATTAACACTTTTTTAAATATATGTCTTATTAACACTTTTTTTAAATATATGTCTTATTAACACTTTTTTTAAATATATGTCTTATTAACACTTTTTTAAATATATGTCTTATTAACACTTTTTTTTAAATATATGTCTTATTAACACTTTTTGCAAAGTTTTGTTATGCCCAACTACATTTAGTGTTAAATGTAGATTTGGCTTTTTAACTATATTTTTACGGTATCTTTTGTTAGGTCAAAGTACAGAAGAGTTAACAACAGTTGGGCTCTAATCAAACCCCAAAAAGTGTAACAATAAAAAAAACGATATGAACGCCACATATCCTATCACCATTCTCTAGGAATTGGAATCTGCGAACAATTACATTTTTTTTACTGCTAACTGGCCATTAAATGAGGGATCATTTACGTTAAATCTATATGAGAAAGAAATCTTCCAGTCTAACATCTTAAATGTGTTTTTATTTTTAATGCTTTCTCTGCGGGTATCTTTAAGGCTGTTTTTTTTTTCATTTTTTTATTACATTTTCACCCCAAACAAGGCACATTGCCAGTTTGATGCAGAGGGCTATTATAAGCTACAGGGGTACTATGTGGGGAGTTGGGCAGCAAGATGTCGGTTCACATTACATTTGAACTTTTGCATGTCAGTTCAGTTGGGGAAGCAGGAACCCAGAAGGGAATTCCAAAGTCTAGCGGTTCTGGGGAAGAAACTACTGCAGTAGAAGGCTCTCTTACATCTAGGGATCTCAACTGTGAAGGGGTACCAGTTAGCTGCTTGTCGGGTTTGTTGGGGTATTTACGTTGAGGGGGTACAAGTACTTGTAGTTCTTCGGAGCATTCAGCGTTAAAATACTTGTAGAACAGACAGAGGGATGCTACATTTTGTCGATGGGACAGAGACTGAAACTTAAATGACAGGTCAGGACCTATTAGGTTGATGACTCTCTTTTGAACCTTGTCTAGGAGTGAGAGACTAGTAGCAGATGCACCAGCCCAAATATGACAACAATACTCCATACATGGGCGAATCGTGGCCTTATAGAGGTCCAGGATACTTTCGATCATTAATAGCTCTTTAGCACAGTAGAGAGAACCTACTTTTTTTCACAGCGGTCCTGACAATGCTCTCAATGTAATTGTTCCAACTCATGTTTTCTGTGAACATTAGGCCGTGGAATTTAAAAGATGTACTTTCAGATAAAGAGTCTTTGGCCATTGCTATTGATGGCAGAGAAGGTTTCTTGTAGTTATTGAAGGAAACAAGTTTAGTCTTGGCAGCATTGAATGTGACCATCAATTTTTGTCCCCATTCCACAGCAGATTGGAGGTCATCCTCTAGTGTTTCTGCCATTTCTTTAGATGTGTTCATTTGTTTTCCTGTTGTGTCTGTTATAGAGCGTGGTGTCATCAGCATATATACTCATCTCACAGACAATTTTTTCAGGGAGGTCATTTGTGAATATTAGGAAAATTAGAGGTCCAAGGATAGACCCCTGGGGCACTCCTGCATTTATATCATATTGTTAGATCCAAGACCATCGAGGACAACCTGGATTTTTCTCTTATCTTAGAAGGATTTTATTATGTTAAGTATTCTACCAGTGATACCGTATGATCTGGTTTTCCTTAGAAGACCTTCCTGCCATACCATGTCAAAAGCCTTAGATATATCTAGAGCTACCGCTCTACCCTCCCTTGCTTTGTCAAGTGAATGGTATAAACGCTCAGAGATTACAGTTAGGATGTCTGCTGTGGAACGGGCTTGCCTAAATTGTTGGTCGGTCAGAAGTGTAGCATCTGTAAGGTGATGGACTAGAGCTTGGTTAATTATGGACTCAGATATTTGGCGAAAAGTGGGAAGGGGCTAATGGGGCAGTTCTTTCACCAGAATTCTTGAAAACTAAACAGAAGCAGTTTTCCAGTAGGCAGGAAAGCAAGATTCATTAAGGATTTTGTTGTAAAGTTTGGAGAGAACTGGAGCTACTTTGGCCGAGCACTTTTTTAATAGCACAGCCAGGATGAGATCAGGTCCACAGGCTCTTGCAGTGTCAAGATTTTTTAAATGATTGTTGAAAAAAATAGCACAAAATATATTTTTTTAAAATTTTGTAATGGGTAAATTACCAATATGTTTTATGTGTAAAGTTTCTGCTAATTACTGCTGGCCAATAAATGTGTGCTCCTTTTATGTATATACATATTTTAAAAATTAAGTGATGACGAAAATGCACTGGAAGACCACCCGAAGATTTATCTTTAATAAGTTGATTTGTTTGTTTGGTTTTGTTGTTGTTATTCAACTGTTTACAGGTGTATTTGGATCTGCTGTGAACAAATGGTTTCCGTTCTGCTAGATCTACAGAGATGTGCTTACAGTTATATCTCATATGATTAGCAAATCTCTCGATGGAGGCAACCTTTCTAGGGCAATTGCTCTTGACATATCTAAGGCCTTTGATAGGGTATGGCATAAAGGTTTACTTCATAAGATATTTAGCTATGGTACTGCTGGAAATGTCTTCTCAATTATTAAATCATTTCTTTCTGATAGGTTCATAATAGTAGTTGAGGGGCAAAAATCAGAAGCTCACAGTATTAATGCCGGTGTCCCTCAGGGGTCCATCCTGGGCCCAACTCTTTTCCTGATCTACATTAATGATCTTCCAAATCACATCCTTACATCATTTGTAGACATTTATGCTGACGACACTACCATTTATGGTAGCACATCTAAGACAGTAAACGACCAAGTTCTCTCCAATTCTCTCTCCTCTGATATTGAGCACAAAGTACAATGGGGTAAGGAGTGGCTGGTTACTTTTAACGCATCTAAAACCAAGCTTCTCTCTTTACATCATCAACATTCTGATCCACATCTGGCATCAATTGAAATGAATGGCTCTCGTCTTCAGGAGGCCTCAAGTTTTGACAAGCTTCTTGGCTTGACATTACTCCTGATCTTAAATGGAACACGTACATCAAATCTGTTGCAAAGGCCGCTGGGAAAATGGTGGGATCTTTCTATCGATCCGGTAGATATCTCACTGCTGATGCTATTCTCTATCTATATAAGAGCCAGGTACGTCCAAGGATGGAATACTGTTGCCACATCTGGGCAGGAGCTGCTAGAAAGGACTTGTCCTTCCTTGATAGAGTTCAAAATAGACTTCGTAGCCTCGTAGGAGATGTCCTTTTCTCTTCCTTGCAACCTCTTTCTCACAGAAGAGATGTTGCGAGTTTGTCTCTGATGTATCGTTATTTTCATGGAAAGTGTTCGACTGAGCTTCAATCTATGGTCCCTCCACGCCAAACTTTCACAAGAAACACTCGTCTACCTGTAAACACTATCAATAATTCCCCCCACTCTTTATCTGTGCCTAAACCTAAACATAGATTCCATGAACAAAGCTTCTTTCTTAGAACTACACGCCTGTGGAATTGTCTTCCGTTTTCCTGCTTTCCGGCTGACTACAATATGGTTGTCTTCAAGTCTAACGTAAATAAGTTCTTGATGAGCCGTTCCATATAAGTTAATAATTTTACCAAATTTTCATTACTAATGATTACTATATTGTCCAATTTCTACTGTACACTCTTTAACCCTTATCCTTGAGCTGCCTCTTGGCCTGGATAATGTGGTGATGCCTATGTAAAAAAAAAAAAAAAATTCTCGCTGACAAGAATAGTAAGATTGTAAAAATCCAATACTTTCTACAACAGCTTTTGTGCAATGTCCGCACTCTTTTTAATTTTCTTTTTGAACAAAGAAAGAATATATGCTATATATATTTTTCCCATGCAAGCGAAAAAGAAAAGGATTATGGATTTTTTTTATGAAGTGATTCTCATTCAAGCAGCAAACGAAATTCTTTAGCAACAAAAAAAAAATTTAAAAAAATGTTAAAACGATAAAATATCGACAACAATTTTTTTTTTGTGCTCAGTTGTCTAAAAATTCGACCAACTTTGAATTCAATTATTTTGTTTATGGTAAACTTTGAATTCAATTATTTTGTTTATGGTAAACTTTGAATTCAATTATTGTGTTTATGGTAAACTTTGAATTCAATTATTGTGTTTATGGTAAACTTTGAATTCAATTATTGTGTTTATGGTAAACTTTGAATTCAATTATTGTGTTTATGGTAAACTTTGAATTCAATTATTGTGTTTATGGTAAACTTTGAATTCAATTATTGTGTTTATGGTAAACGTAATTATTTTGGTATTATTATACAAACACCGTGACAGCGAATTAGTAAAATCTTTTACGTAGTATTCTGTTACGTTTCGGTGTGCTGAACACGAATCTGAAAACTGGGTTAGGGTTAGGGTTAGGGTTAGGGTACATTTTTTTCTACTAATTCGCTGTCACGGTATTTGTATAAATTTACCATTATTTTTTCATAAATCACTTTTTTTATCACTAAAATAGGTATATTTTTTAACAAAAATTTAAATGTGAGACTGAATAATATATTTCAAAGGGATGTTTTTTTTTTAAATCCTAAATTCATGCTTTTTATTCACGTCTGTTATAAAGCATGGCAGAAACAATGTTTTTTTTTTGTTTTTGTTTTATTTTTTTACTTATTCAATTGCAATAAAAAATAAACTTGATTTAATAGTGAAGATTATTGGTAAAAGTATTGAATGATAATTTGTAAATGTCAAAAGAAAAACGAAAAAAAAGGAAACTTACCTTTCATTGCAGGAATTTAATACGAATAAAAAAATTCAGGCTGAATTCGTATTTTTTCTTTTGTGTTCAAAACAAAAACTTGTTTCATTTCTTAAGATTTCTTTAGTAAATTGATACAATTTTTGTTTTGTGTGTCCACTTCATTAAGAAATAAAATATATGAAAATATAAAAGAATCAAAATTAAAAGATGAAAAACACGATTTAAACGTGAAATTATTTAAAGAGAAAATCAACTGCTAAAGAACAAAGAATTTAAGGCCACTAAACTCGGTGCAATCATTATTTTGTTCCTCGTGAAAAAATGTTTAAGTGTGCCGATTTGTTCCCCTATCATGTTCACAATGTTTGGAATTCTTGAGTGAATTCCTTTCTTGTGTATCAACTTATGAATAAATAAAATACATGAAGATAACAAAAAAATATGAATAAATAAAGATTAAAAAAAAAATCACGTTTATGTTTTAAAACTGAACATTTCATTATTTTTATGATTATTCGAACTGTTGCAATCAAAGGGACATAATTCCCCAAAGAGTTACCTGCTCCTTCAACTGTGTTATTTTATTATTTTTATTTTATTTTTTTTTTTTTTCTCGCAATTTGTCATCTCTGCGAGCCGGGGCATTTACAACATTTCAAAGAGTAGTCCCAATAATTCAAATCATTTTCATATCAAAAATTGCAAAAACTGAATATTTCACATAAACTGAAGATTTGGCTTTTTTTCTGTATTTTATTTATTTATTTTTATTTATTTATTTATTTTTTTTTTTGGCAATTTTTTCAGTGAATTTTCTTGGATGAAAAAAAAAATTAAGTCATTTTTTTCGACACTTGAAAAGGGTGTTCACTTTTTATTTACAATGTTATAGTATCGCTCTCCAATTTTTTTCTCTTTATTTTTTACTCTCGGATGTCATTTTTTTTTTTTTAATTACACTGAACTTAATGAAGCTCGTACAATATGAAAAGTGAAAAAGGACTTGAAAATTATTAAATATTTCTACGACATGTCAGTTTGTGCTACTTACACATAGATTCGAAAAATGATAAAAAGAAAAGAAAAAAACAAACAAATATATAACAAATAAATGTTACCAAAGGCAAGATAACTTACTTTTCTACCTCTCTGGAAAAGTTTCTAGTGGTTTTACGCATTTTTACACGTGTAATCGGTTCGAAAATCATACAGTGTTCATCAATATATTTGAAAACAATTTTACATTTGCATTTTTATTATTTTTCTACGATAAATTAAAAAAATATATATATTTCTTGTTTATTTTAATGTAAACACAATTTTTGCTTGACTTTTCATTATTTTCCTAAGATGAAAAATGTTTTAAAATATTACTAGTTTATTTTAATATAAACACACGTTTAGTCTCGAATTTTAATTTTTTTTTACGATAAAACTTTTAAAAAAATATTACGTTTATTTTAATGTAAACACAATTTTAATCTCGCATTTTCATTATCTTCGTATGATGATATAAAATTTTACTCATGCATTTATAATATTTCGGTACGTGTACAGTTTAGTCAAGACATAATTGAAATATCGAAAAAAGTTTAAATTGTACGTATCTGCTATGGAATGAAGTTCCCCGAAAAACAAAATCACTTAATTTCATCAAGTAGTTTTTATTTTACAGCGAAAAACAATTTGCTATGATACCGAGCCAAAGGTTCGATTTTTAGGAAGTAAAGCTAGTTATTAAAGATGGGGAGGGAGTGTCGACGCTTTACATGGAGTTATCTCCTGTATCGTTGTAGTACTTACCAACAAAATAAACACCCACATGTTTGTGCCTTGTGTAGGCATGCGCGACAACAAAACTTGGGTTTTTATAAGTGGAAGTCTCGAGGTTGTCAGGTATCTCCTAGCGCATGCGCAAGAGGAGGGATTTAGAGAGTGGTATAAAAGGCAGCTCGAGTGAGAATGTTGTTGTCATTGGATGTTACAGTGACACCTGCGTTAGCAGTCGATTAAGAAGTTTTTTTTGTGTGTGTGTGTGTGTGTGTGTGTGTGTGTGTGTGTGTGTGTGTGTGTCAATTCGTGCACCTCGGGGAAGGTGAAGGTCACATAAGTTGTGCACCTCGGTGAAGGTGAAGGCCATAAGCTATTTTGGCGATTTCGTTTTGTCTCTTTTCCTGGACAACTATGGCTGGGGCAAAGTTTGATTTAAAACTGATACCCGAATTCGATGGATCCACTTCTGTTGTCGACTGGGTCGAAAGGGTTGAGCTAACCTGCAACCTCTGTGAAGTAAAGGGGGTGTATACCGTGATTCCCCTGAGATTGGCTGGAGGCACCCTGAGTTCGTATCAGCAACTTAGTGCCGTGGAGAAGGCTTATGTTACCTCTATAAAAAATGCTTTATACAAGGCATTTGCCATGGATCCCTGCATGGCCTACAAAACATTTGCCTCTAGGAAGCTCATGCCAGGAGAAACCATGGACGTCTTCTTCGAGGAGCTGAAGAAACTTGCAGTTCTATTTGGCAATGGAGTATCAGAGCAGACACTGGCGTATGCGTTTGTGGCCGGCCTTCCCACCCATGTTAAGCAACTGTTGAGGGTTTCCACCAGCGTATCTGTAACGCCCATGGAACATTTGTTGGAACGCGCTCGAGCCATTATCAGAACTGAGGAGGACCTGAGGGAACCGGTTGTACTGATGGCGCAGGCAGCCAAGACTAATGCTGAAAAGAGTCCCAGTTTAAGATCCACGACCAATGGGAGATGTTTCTGCTGCAGCCAACGAGGCAATTTCGCAAGAAGTTGTACTAACAAGGGGCGAAGGAGGGGGGGGCGCCCGCACTGTTTCCAATGTGGTAGTTATGGACATTTATCCCAAAATTATGCGGGAAATGCATCAGGAAGCAGAACGTCAGTGCTGCCTTGTTCCCCGGACAAGATTTAATTGCGGCGCAACCGACAATAAATGTGTACGTGGACCAAGTGCCTTGTTCAGCTCTTCTTGACTCCGGGTGCTCACACACCATCATGAGTGCCAAGTTGTGTCGAAACTGGACAAAGCTGAACATCAAAGTAACCACAATAGGTGGCAATACGCAAGCTTGCTGTGGAGCTGGAACTGTCAAAGTCCACACAGACTCTGGTGTGGCCGCAGACATTAATGTGCTAGTGATGCGAGGGGATTTGCTGGGATTCGATGTACTGTTGGGATATGATGCTATTAAGCCACTGGGGGTGAGTTGTTATGGGAAGAGATGGGACTGTACGGTTTTTGGAAACCCCAGTGTGTGCTGCAGTTCACATTGATCAGCCTGATTTTTAGGTGGACTACGACCCTCACCAAAAAGCATGGACTGCATTGTGGGAGTGGACAGAAGGAAGGGCGCCAACCGAACTCAAGAATAGCATTGCAGAGTACTCGATACCCGACAACGCCCGTAATGAATACGAGAAGGAGCTTGAGGCATGGATCTAGGATGGATGGCTGATCCCCTACCCAAACAAGCTGGGACCACCCAAGGGTCTGATTCCCTTAATGGCGGTAGTCCAGCATAACAAATCAAAAGTTCGTCCAGTGCTGGACTATCGTGAACTCAATAGATACATTGAGACGTACACTGCCAATGCTGACGTGTGCGCCAGCAAGCTGAGAGAATGGCGCCAGAAGGGCTCAAATGTGTCTATAGTAGACTTGCGGAAGGCTTATTTGCAGGTGCAAGTGGATGAGACATTGTGGCCGTTCCAGACAGTGAGGTTCCGGGGTCAGAGATACTGCCTTACTCGACTTGGCTTTGGGCTGATTGTGGCACTGCAAATCATGAAGACCATTGTAAATGCAGTGTTGTCCCAGGAAAAGACCACTGATGACGCAACATCGGCCTATATTGACGATGTGTACGTCAATGAAGATATACAATCTGCATCGCATGTCAGAGAAAAGTTAGCTCAATTCGGGTTGGAGTGCAAGGATCCCGAACGTCTGAGGGATGGAGCACGGGTATTAGGATTGGACGTCTGCGGGAAATACGGTACCTTACGATGGAGGCGTGGCAGTGAGATTCCAAACATCCCTGATGGTATTACGCGGTGGACTATTTTTTCCTTGTGTGGGAAACTTATTGGTCACTTACCAGCATGTGGCTGGCTCCCAGCAGCTGTGGGCGTCATCAAACGCAGGGCAAGTTTAGTAACTACAGGTTGGGATGATGTATCTGATGATGCTCTTCTAACTCTGATGACGACAGAAACCCTAGAGAGAGTTAACAAGGAGGAACTGCCCGTGGAGAATGGTGTGTTGATGGGTACACTGTGAATGTGTGGGTTGACGCTAGTTCTTTGGCATTGGGAGTGTTATTGAAGCAACGTGGAAACGTAATTGAAGACGTGTGCTGGCTGCAACCTGTGAGTGATGCTCAACACATCAACCTGGCGGAACTGGATGCTGTTGTGAAGGGTTTAAATCTGGCACTGCAATGGCAGTCAAAGAAGTTGCAGTTGTAAACACCCTGAAGAATCTTGTATCGGAATATGACCTGTCGGTGAGTGTAACGCTCGTGGAATCACACTGTAATCGTACAGACCAACTAACTCGTTTGCCTCACAAATGGTATGAAGCTGTGAAGACAGGCGTGGAGTTCGCTGCTCGATCTTGCGCAGTTGGCGCGATTAGCTCATGCCAAATACAAAGAATTCATGTGCAGAGTGGACATCCAGGTATCAAAAGAACTCTGTATTTTTCGAGGCGTGTGGACCCGGCAGTAAAAAGGGAAGATGTCAGGCAGATCATCAAGCACTGTGAGGTATGCCAGTCTATTGATCCTGCACCTAAGCAATGGCAGAAGGGGCGATTGGAGGTTGAGCATGTGTGGCAACGAGTAGCGATGGATATTACCCATTACAGTGGTAAGCCCTTTCTAACCCTTATCGACTGTATACCCACTAGTTTTGCGGTGTGGCTGCAAATGACCAGGCAGGACTCAGCGAATGTTGTCCGCCAACTGTCATCTATCTTTTCTGGGCGAGGTGCGCCGGAAGAGATATTGGCGGACAACGATGCTGCTTTTTGTAGCCAACAAGTTCGGCAGTTGTTGAATGAGTGGGGTGTCCGACTACGACTGCGATGTGCTCATGTGCCATCAGGGAATGGCATTGCTGAGAGGAGCCGTCGCAGCATCAAGAGAATTGCTGTCAGAAAGCAATGCACTATTACGGAGGCCACGTATTGGTATAACATCACACCAAAGGATAGGAAGACATTAACAACAGCACCGGCCAATGCCATACACACATACCGTATTAGGATAAAGGGCATTGACACTGTCCAGCCAATCGACGAGGAGAGTCATGGCAAATACAAGGTAGGGGATCCAGTTTGGGTAAGCCCCCTGGAAACCGGTGCACCACCTAGTTCAAGCGAGGACGAATATCTGGAGTGGTCAGCCAGCAGTCGGTCCTTGTTGATAGAACCCCATGCTATGTGCGCGATCTTCGCCCGGCTAGTGAAGTACATCTCACAACTACAGAGAGCGATGAAGCATCAGATGATGAGCTGCTAAGTGAGGTCACCGAGCAAGAGAGTGGTAGTTGTAGTTCGTCTGATCAGGCAGGATCAGAACCAAAACCAGAACCACACCCAGAACCAGAACCAGAACCTGAATCCGAGATTGTAAATACCACCCTTCACAGAAGCCAGCGAACTAAGAGGCCACCCCCGGAGTGCACTCTATGTGATCATCAGATCAGGGAGGAGTGTAGTACTTACCAACAAAACAAACGCCCACGTGTTTGTGCCTTGTGTAGACATGCACGACAACAAAACTTGGGTTTTTATAAGCGGAAGTCTCGAGGTTGTCAGGAATCTCCGGGCGCATGCGCAAGAGGAGGGATTGAGAGAGTGGTATAAAAGGCAGGTCGAGTGAGAAGGTTGTCGTTGTTGTCATTGGACATTACAGTGATGCGTGCGTTAGAAGTTGATTAAGAAGTTGTTTTTTTTGTTTCAAATCGCGCACCTCGATGAAGGTCATATAAGTCGTGCACCTCGGTGAAGGTGAAGGTCATATAAGTCGTGCACCTCGGTGAAGGTCATACAACGCCGCTGCCCAGCTACTTTGGACTTGACGGACTGAGCATACAACTCTCTTGCGTTCTTTATTACTGTTTTACAGTGGTTGCTAGCAGTCCTGAAAGCGGCTTTAGTCTCAGTACATCTATTACGTTAGAAGCAACGGAAAATGTGATTTCTGTACACAATGGAAGCAGCACATTCTGGAGAGAACCACGGCTGGCTATTAGGGTTTTCTTTGCGTTTTTTTCGAGGGTATGAAACGGTCTATACCTACAATTAACCATTCCATCAGGTCTGATACTATATAGGACACATCCTTTTTAAACATAGAACGCAGAGGTAGATCTGATATAAATATACGGATGTTATCCCAGTCAGCCATAGAGTATCTATATACTGTACGATGGAGAGGTACATCTGAGGACTTATTACATTTAATTTTTATCTTAACTGATACAACAGAGTAGTCGGAAGATCAAAGTGGAGATAAAATGGAAGCTTTACACAGTTCAGGCCAAGTTACATTTCTCTTTTCTGTTTTATTTTTTATTTCTATAGTAAACCTATTCTTTGTATCTTTATTTTATTAAAATATACAGAATAAATGAAGATATAAAATCAGATTTTTTTATTAATATTATTTAGATTAGTCAAATTACAGTCAACATCCAAGATGAGAACAGTAGTCTGTAGCAGTTACAGAGAACTATTTTCTCTGGTGAATCAATG